>NC_140990.1:344383336-344405032 GCF_052327205.1 Somniosus microcephalus | reverse complement strand
TCACCCCGTGTGGGACTGAGCCCCACACAGAGCAGGAAAGGCCCAGGCTCCATCCCCGGCCTGTGCTGAGTGAGCCTGATCTCACCCGGTGTGGGACTGAGCCCCACACACAGAGCAGGAAAGGCCCAGGCTCCATCCCCGGCCTGTGCTGAGTGAGCCTGATCTCACCCGGTGTGGGACTGAGCCCCACACACAGAGCAGGAAAGGCCCAGGCTCCATCCCCGGCCTGTGCTGAGTGAGCTGATCACACACCCGGTGTGGGACTGAGCCCCACACACAGACCAGGAAAGGCCCAGGCTCCATCCGCGGCCTGTGCTGTGTGAGCCTGATCTCACCCGGTGTGGGACTGAGTCCCACACACAGAGCAGGAAAGGCCCAGGCTCCATCCCTGGCCTGTGCTGAGTGAGCCTGATCTCACCCGGTGTGGGACTGAGCCCCACACACAGAGCAGGAAAGGCCCAGGCTCCATCCCCGGCCTGTGCTGAGTGAGCCTGATCTCACCCGGTGTGGGACTGAGCCCCACACACAGAGCAGGAAAGGCCCAGGCTCCATCCCCGGCCTGTGCTGAGTGAGCCTGATCTCACCCGGTGTGGGACTGAGTCCCACACACAGAGCAGGAAAGGCCCAGGATCCATCCCCGGCCTGTGCTGAGTGAGCTGATCTCACCTGGTGTGGGACTGAGCCCCACACAGAGCAGGAAAGGCCCAGGCTCCATCCCCGACCTGTGCTGTGTGAGCCTGATCTCACCCGGTGTGGGACTGAGTCCCACACACAGAGCAGGAAAGGCCCAGGCTCCATCCCTGGCCTGTGCTGGGTGAGCCTGATCTCACCCGGTGTGGGACTGAGCCCCACACACAGAGCAGGAAAGGCCCAGGCTCCATCCCCGGCCTGTGCTGAGTGAGCCTGATCTCACCCAGTGTGGGACTGAGCCCCACACACAGAGCAGGAAAGGCCCAGGCTCCATCCCCGGCCTGTGCTGAGTGAGCTGATCTCACGCGATGTGGGACTGAGCCCCACACACAGAGCAGGAAAGGCCCAGGCTCCATCCCCGGCCTGTGCTGAGTGAGCTGCTCTCACCCAGTGTGGGACTGAGCCCCAAACAGAGCAGGAATGGCCCAGGCTCCATCCCCGGCCTGTGCTGAGTGAGCTGCTCTCACCCAGTGTGGGACTGAGCCCCAAAAAGAGCAGGAAAGGCCCAGGCTCCTTCCCCGGCCTGTGCTGAGTGAGCTGCTCTCACCCAGTGTGGGACTGAGCCCCAAACAGAGAAGGAATGGCCCAGGCTCCATCCCCGGCCTGTGCTGAGTGAGCTGCTCTCACCCAGTGTGGGACTGAGCCCAACACACACAGAGCAGGAAAGGCCCAGGCTCCATCCCCGGCCTGTGCTGAGTGAGCTGATCTCACCCGGTGTGGGACTGAGCCCCACACAGAGCAGGAAAGGCCCAGGCTCCTTCCCCGGCCTGTGCTGAGTGAGCTGCTCTCACCCGGTGTGGGACTGAGCCCCAAACAGAGCAGGAATGGCCCAGGCTCCATCCCCGGCCTGTGCTGAGTGAGCTGCTCTCACCCAGTGTGGGACTGAGCCCCACACACAGAGCAGGAAAGGCCCAGGCTCCATCCCCGGCCTGTGCTGAGTGAGCTGATCTCACCCGGTGTGGGACTGAGCCCCACACAGAGCAGGAAAGGCCCAGGCTCCATCCCTGGCCTGTGCTGAGTGAGCTGACCTCACCCGGTGTGGGACTGAGCCCCACACCCAGAGCAGGAAAGGCCCAGGATCCATCCCCGGCCTGTGCTGAGTGAGCTGATCTCACCCGGTGTAGGACTGAGCCCCACACAGAGCAGGAAAGGCCCAGGCTCCATCCCCGGCCTGTGCTGAGTGAGCCTGATCTCACCCGGTGTGGGACTGAGCCCCACACACAGAGCAGGAAAGGCCCAGGCTCCATCCCCGGCCTGTGCTGAGTGAGCCTGATCTCACCCGGTGTGGGACAGAGCCCCACACACAGAGCAGGAAAGGCCCAGGCTCCATCCCCGGCCTGTACTGAGTGAGCCTGATCTCACACGGTGTGGGACTGAGCCCCACACACAGAGCAGGAAAGGCCCAGGCTCCATCCCCGACCTGTGCTGAGTGAGCCTGATCTCACCCGGTGTGGGACTGAGCCCCACACACAGAGCAGGAAAGGCCCAGGCTCCATCCCAGGCCCGTGCTGAGTGAGCTGACCTCACCCGGTGTGGGACTGAGCCCCACACACCGAGCAGGAAAGGCCCAGGCTCCATCCCCGGCCTGTGCTGAGTGAGCTGCTCTCACCCAGTGTGGGACTGAGCCCCACACAGAGCAGGAAAGGCCCAGGCTCCATCCCCGGCCTGTGCTGAGTGAGCCTGATCTCACCCGGTGTGGGACTGAGCACCACACACATAGCAGGAAAGGCCCAGGCTCCATTCCCGACCTGTGCTGAGTGAGCCTGATCTCACCCGGTGTGGGACTGAGCCCCACACACAGAGCAGGAAAGGCCCAGGCTCCATCCCCGGCATGTGCTGAGTGAGCTGCTCTCACCCAGTGTGGGACTGAGCCCCAAACAGAGCAGGAAAGGCCCAGGCTCCATCCCCGGCCTGTGCTGAGTGAGCTGCTAGCACCCAGTGTGAGACTGAGCCCCAAACAGAGCAGGAAAGGCCCAGGCTCCATCCCCGGCCTGTGCTGAGTGAGCCTGATCTCACCCTGTGTTAGACTGAGCCCCACACACAGAGCAGGAAAGGCCCAGGCTCCATCCCCGGCCTGTGCTGAGTGAACTGCTCTCACCCAGTGTGGGACTGAGCCCCACACAGAGCAGGAAAGGCCCAGGCTCCATCCCCGGCCTGTGCTGAGTGAGCTGCTCTCACCCGGTGTGGGACTGAGCCCAACACACACAGAGCAGGAAAGGCCCAGGCTCCATCCCCGGCCTGTGCTGAGTGAGCCTGATCTCACCCAGTGTGGGACTGAGCCCCACACAGAGCAGGAAAGGCCCAGGCTCCATCCCCGGCCTGTGCTGAGAGAGCTGATCTCACCCAGTGTGGGACTGAGCCCCACACAGAGCAGGAAAGGCCCAGGCTCCATCCCCGACCTGTGCTGTGTGAGCTGATCTCACCCGCTGTGGGACTGAGCCCCACACAGAGCAGGAAAGGCCCAGGCTCCATCCCCGGCCTGTGCTGAGTGAGCCTGATCTCACCCGGTGTGGGACTGAGCCCCACACACAGAGCAGGAAAGGCCCAGGCTCCATCCCCGGCCTGTGCTGAGTGAGCCTGATCTCACCCGGTGTGGGACTGAGCCCCACACACAGAGCAGGAAAGGCCCAGGCTCCATGCCCGGCCTGTGCTGAGTGAGCTGATCACACACCCGGTGTGGGACTGAGCCCCACACACAGAGCAGGAAAGGCCCAGGCTCCATCCCCGGCCTGTGCTGAGTGAGCCTGATCTCACCCGGTGTGGGACTGAGCCCCACACACAGAGCAGGAAAGGCCCAGGCTCCATCCCCGGCCTGTGCTGAGTGAGCCTGACCTCACCCGGTGTGGGACTGAGCCCCACACACAGAGCAGGAAAGGCCCAGGCTCCATGCCCGGCCTGTGCTGAGTGAGCTGATCACACACCCGGTGTGGGACTGAGCCCCACACACAGAGCAGGAAAGGCCCAGGCTCCATCCTCGGCCTGTGCTGAGTGAGCCTGATCTCACCCGGTGTGGGACTGAGCCCCACACACAGAGCAGGAAAGGCCCAGGCTCCATCCCCGGCCTGTGCTGAGTGAGCTGACCACACACCCGGTGTGGGACTGAGCCCCACACACAGAGCAGGAAAGGCCCAGGCTCCATCCCTGGCCTGTGCTGAGTGAGCCTGATCTCACCCGGTGTGGGACTGAGTCCCACACACAGAGCAGGTAAGGCCCAGGCTCCATCCCTGGCCTGTGCCGAGTGAGCCTGATCTCACCAAGTGTGGGACTGAGCCCCACACCCAGAGCAGGAAAGGCCCAGGCTCCATCCCCGGCCTGTGCTGAGCGAGCTGATCTCACCCGGTGTGGGACTGAGCCCCACACAGAGCAGGAAAGGCCCAGGCTCCATCCCCGGCCTGTGCTGAGTGAGCCTGATCTCACCCGGTGTGGGACTGAGCCCCACACACAGAGCAGGAAAGGCCCAGGCTCCATCCCCGACCTGTGCTGAGTGAGCCTGATCTCACCCGATGTGGGACTGAGCCCCACACACAGAGCAGGAAAAGCCCAGGCTCCATCCCCGGCCTGTGCTGAGTGAGCTGATCTCACCCAGTGTGGGACTGAGCCCCATGCAGAGCAGGAAAGTCCCAGGCTCCAACCCCGGCCTGTGCTGTTTGAGCTGATCTCACCCGGTGTGGGACTGAGCCCCACACAGAGCAGGAAAGGCCCAGGCTCCATCCCTGGCCTGTGCTGAGTGAGCCTGATCTCACCCGGTGTGGGACTGAGCCCCACACCCAGAGCAGGAAAACCCCAGGATCCATCCCCGGCCTGTGCTGAGTGAGCTGATCTCACCTGGTGTGGGACTGAGCCCCACACAGAGCAGGAAAGGCCCAGGCTGCATCACCGGCCTGTGCTGAGTGAGCCTGATCTCACCCGGTGTGGGACTGAGCCCCACACAGACAGAGCAGGAAAGGCCCAGGCTCCATCCCTGACCTGTGCTGAGTGAGCTGATCTCACCCGGTGTGGGACTGAGCCCCACACACAGAGCAGGAAAGGCCCAGGCTCCATCCCCGGCCTGTGCTGAGTGAGCTGATCTCACCCGCTGTGGGACTGAGCCCCACACACAGAGCAGGAAAGGCCCAGGCTCCATCACCGGCCTCTGCTGAGTGAGCTGATCACACACCCGGTGTGGGACTGAGCCCCACACACAGAGCAGGAAAGGCCCAGGCTCCATTCCCGGCCTGTGCTGAGTGAGCCTGATCTCACCCAGTGTGGGACTGAGCCCCACACAGAGCAGGAAAGGTCCAGGCTCCATCCCCGGCCTGTGCTGAGTGAGCCTGATCTCACCCGGTGTGGGACTGAGCCCCACACACAGAGCAGGAAAGGCCCAGGCTCCATCCCCGGCCTGTGCTGAGTGAGCCTGATCTCACCCAGTGTGGGACTGAGCCCCACACACCGAGCAGGAAAGGCCCAGGCTCCATCCTCGGCCTCTGCTGACTGAGCTGCTCTCACACAGTGTGGGACTGAGCCCCACACAGAGCAGGAAAAGCCCAGGCTCCATCCGCGGCCTGTGCTGAGTGAGCCTGATCTCACCCAGTGTGGGACTGAGCACCACACACAGAGCAGGAAAGGCCCAGGCTCCATTCCCGACCTGTGCTGAGTGAGCCTGATCTCACCCGGTGTGGGACTGAGTCCCACACACAGAGCAGGAAAGGCCCAGGCTCCATCCCTGGCCTGTGCTGAGTGAGCCTGATCTCACCAAGTGTGGGACTGAGCCCCACACCCAGAGCAGGAAAGGCCCAGGCTCCATCCCCGGCCTGTGCTGAGTGAGCTGATCTCACCCGGTGTGGGACTGAGCCCCACACAGAGCAGGAAAGGCCCAGGCTCCATCCCCGGCCTGTGCTGAGTGAGCCTGATCTCACCCGGTGTGGGACTGAGCCCCACACACAGAGCAGGAAAGGCCCAGGCTCCATCCCCGACCTGTGCTGAGTGAGCCTGATCTCACCCGATGTGGGACTGAGCCCCACACACAGAGCAGGAAAAGCCCAGGCTCCATCCCCGGCCTGTGCTGAGTGAGCTGATCTCACCCAGTGTGGGACTGAGCCCCATGCAGAGCAGGAAAGTCCCAGGCTCCAACCCCGGCCTGTGCTGTTTGAGCTGATCTCACCCGGTGTGGGACTGAGCCCCACACAGAGCAGGAAAGGCCCAGGCTCCATCCCTGGCCTGTGCTGAGTGAGCCTGATCTCACCCGGTGTGGGACTGAGCCCCACACCCAGAGCAGGAAAACCCCAGGATCCATCCCCGGCCTGTGCTGAGTGAGCTGATATCACCTGGTGTGGGACTGAGCCCCACACAGAGCAGGAAAGGCCCAGGCTGCATCACCGGCCTGTGCTGAGTGAGCCTGATCTCACCCGGTGTGGGACTGAGCCCCACACAGACAGAGCAGGAAAGGCCCAGGCTCCATCCCTGACCTGTGCTGAGTGAGCTGATCTCACCCGGTGTGGGACTGAGCCCCACACACAGAGCAGGAAAGGCCCAGGCTCCATCCCCGGCCTGTGCTGAGTGAGCTGATCTCACCCGGTGTGGGACTGAGCCCCACACAGAGCAGGAAAGGCCCAGGCTCCATCCCCGGCCTCTGCTGAGTGAGCTGATCACACACCCGGTGTGGGACTGAGCCCCACACACAGAGCAGGAAAGGCCCAGGCTCCATTCCCGGCCTGTGCTGAGTGAGCCTGATCTCACCCAGTGTGAGACTGAGCCCCACACAGAGCAGGAAAGGTCCAGGCTCCATTCCCGGCCTGTGCTGAGTGAGCCTGATCTCACCCGGTGTGGGACTGAGCCCCACACACAGAGCAGGAAAGGCCCAGGCTCCATCCCCGGCCTGTGCTGAGTGAGCCTGATCTCACCCAGTGTGGGACTGAGCCCCACACACCGAGCAGGAAAGGCCCAGGCTCCATCCTCGGCCTCTGCTGACTGAGCTGCTCTCACACAGTGTGGGACTGAGCCCCACACAGAGCAGGAAAAGACCAGGCTCCATCCCCGGCCTGTGCTGAGTGAGCCTGATCTCACCCAGTGTGGGACTGAGCACCATACACAGAGCAGGAAAGGCCCAGGCTCCATTCCCGACCTGTGCTGAGTGAGCCTGATCTCACCCGGTGTGGGACTGAGCCCCACACACAGAGCAGGAAAGGCCCAGGCTCCATCCCTGGCCTGTGCTGAGTGAGCCTGATCTCACCCGGTGTGGGACTGAGCCCCACACAGAGCAGGAAAGGCCCAGGCTCCATCGCCGGCCTGTGCTGAGTGAGCTGCTCTCACCCAGTGTGGGACTGAGCCCCAAACAGAGCAGGAAAGGACCAGGCTCCATCCCCGGCCTGTGCTGAGTGAGCTGCTCTCACCCAGTGTGGGACTGAGCCCCAAACAGAGCAGGAAAGGCCCAGGCTCCATCCCCGGCCTGTGCTGAGTGAGTCTGATCTCACCCGGTGTGGGACTGAGCCCCACACACAGAGCAGGAAAGGCCCAGGCTCCATCCCCGGCCTGTGCTGAGTGAGCTGATCTCACCCGGTGTGGGACTGAGCCCCACACAGAGCAGGAAAGGCCCAGGCTCCATCCCCGGCCTGTGCTGAGTGAGCCTGATCTCACCCGGTGTGGGACTGAGCCCCACACACAGAGCAGGAAAGGCCCAGGCTCCATCCCCGGCCTGTGCTGAGTGAGCCTGATCTCACCCGGTGTGGGACTGAGCCCCACACACAGAGCAGGAAAGGCCCAGGCTCCATCCCCGGCCTGTGCTGAGTGAACTGCTCTCACCCAGTGTGGGACTGAGCCCCACACAGAGCAGGAAAGGCCCAGGCTCCATCCCTGGCCTGTGCTGAGTGAGCAGCTCTCACCCCGTGTGGGACTGAGCCCAACACACACAGAGCAGGAAAGGCCCAGGCTCCATCCCCGGCCTGTGCTGAGTGAGCCTGATCTCACCCAGTGTGGGACTGAGCCCCACACAGAGCAGGAAAGGCCCGGGCTCCATCCCCGGCCTGTGCTGAGTGAGCTGATCTCACCCAGTGTGGGACTGAGCCCCATGCAGAGCAGGAAAGTCCTAGGCTCCATCCCTGGCCTGTGCTGAGTGAGCTGATCTCACCCAGTGTGGGACTGAGCACCACACACAGAGCAGGAAAGGCCCAGGCTCCATCCCTAGCCTGTGCTGAGTGAGCTGCTCTCACCCAGTGTGGGACTGAGCCCCACACAGAGCAGGAAAGGCCCAGGCTCCATCCCCGACCTGTGCTGTGTGAGCTGATCTCACCCGCTGTGGGACTGAGCCCCACACACAGAGCAGGAAAGGCCCAGTCTCCATCCCCGGCCTGTGCTGAGTGAGCTGATCTCACCCGGTGTGGGACTGAGCCCCACACAGAGCAGGAAAGGCCCAGGCTCCATCCCGGGCCTGTGCTGAGTGAGCCTGATCTCACCCGGTGTGGGACTGAGCCCCACACACAGAGCAGGAAAGGCCCAGGCTCCATCCCCGGCCTGTGCTGAGTGAGCCTGATCTCACCCGGTGTCGGACTGAGCCCCACACACAGAGCAGGAAAGGCCCAGGCTCCATCCCCGGCCTGTGCTGAGTGAGCCTGATCTCACCCGGTGTGGGACTGAGCCCCACACACAGAGCAGGAAAGGCCCAGGCTCCATCCCCGGCCTGTGCTGAGTGAGCTGATCACACACCCGGTGTGGGACTGAGCCCCACACACAGAGCAGGAAAGGCCCAGGCTCCATCCCCGGCCTGTGCTGAGTGAGCCTGATCTCACCCGGTGTGGGACTGAGCCCCACACACAGAGCAGGAAAGGCCCAGGCTCCATCCCCGGCCTGTGCTGAGTGAGCCTGATCTCACCCGGTGTGGGACTGAGTCCCACACACAGAGCAGGAAAGGCCCAGGATCCATCCCCGGCCTGTGCTGAGTGAGCTGATCTCACCTGGTGTGGGACTGAGCCCCACACAGAGCAGGAAAGGCCCAGGCTCCATCCCCGACCTGTGCTGTGTGAGCCTGATCTCACCCGGTGTGGGACTGAGTCCCACACACAGAGCAGGAAAGGCCCAGGCTCCATCCCTGGCCTGTGCTGGGTGAGCCTGATCTCACCCGGTGTGGGACTGAGCCCCACACACAGAGCAGGAAAGGCCCAGGCTCCATCACCGGCCTGTGCTGAGTGAGCTTGATCTCACCCGGTGTGGGACTGAGCACCACACACAGAGCAGGAAAGGCCCAGGCTCCATCCCCGGCCTGTGCTGAGTGAGCCTGATCTCACCCGGTGTGGGACTGAGCCCCACACACAGAGCAGGAAAGGCCCAGGCTCCATCCCCGGCCTGTGCTGAGTGAGCTGATCTCACCCGGTGTGGGACTGAGCCCCACACAGAGCAGGAAAGGCCCAGGCTCCATCCCCGGCCTGTGCTGAGTGAGCCTGATCTCACCCGGTGTGGGACTGAGCCCCACACACAGAGCAGGAAAGGCCCAGGCTCCATCCCCGGCCTGTGCGGAGTGAGCCTGATCTCACCCAGTGTGGGACTGAGCCCCACACACCGAGCAGGAAAGGCCCAGGCTCCATCCCCGGCCTGTGCTGAGTGAGCTGCTCTCACACAGTGTGGGACTGAGCCACACACAGAGCAGGAAAGGCCCAGGCTCCATTCCCGACCTGTGCTGAGTGAGCCTGATCTCACCCGGTGTGGGACTGAGTCCCACACACAGAGCAGGAAAGGCCCAGGCTCCATCCCTGGCCTGTGCTGAGTGAGCCTGATCTCACCAATTGTGGGACTGAGCCCCACACCCAGAGCAGGAAAGGCCCAGGCTCCATCCCCGGCCTGTGCTGAGTGAGCTGATCTCACCCGGTGTGGGACTGAGCCCCACACAGAGCAGGAAAGGCCCAGGCTCCATCCCCGGCCTGTGCTGAGTGAGCTGATCTCACCCAGTGTGGGACTGAGCCCCATGCAGAGCAGGAAAGTCCCAGGCTCCAACCCCGGCCTGTGCTGTTTGAGCTGATCTCACCCGGTGTGGGACTGAGCCCCACACAGAGCAGGAAAGGCCCAGGCTCCATCCCTGGCCTGTGCTGAGTGAGCCTGATCTCACCCGGTGTGGGACTGAGCCCCACACCCAGAGCAGAAAAACCCCAGGATCCATCCCCGGCCTGTGCTGAGTGAACTGCTCTCACCCAGTGTGGGACTGAGCCCCACACAGAGCAGGAAAGGCCCAGGCTCCATCCCCGGCCTGTGCTGAGTGAGCCTGATCTCACCCGGTGTGGGACTGAGCCCCACACACAGAGCAGGAAAGGCCCAGGCTCCATCCCCGGCCTGTGCTGAGTGAGCTGCTCTCACCCAGTGTGGGACTGAGCCCCACACACCGAGCAGGAAAGGCCCATGCTCCATCCCCGGCCTGTGCTGAGTGAGCTGATCTCACCCGGTGTGGGACTGAGCACCACACACAGAGCAGGAAAGTCCCAGGCTCCATCCCCGACCTGTGCTGTGTGAGCCTGATCTCACCCGGTGTGGGACTGAGCCCCACACACAGAGCAGGAAAGGCCCAGGCTCCATCCCCGGCCTGTGCTGAGCGAGCTGATCTCACCCGGTGTGGGACTGAGCCCCACACAGAGCAGGAAAGGCCCAGGCTCCATCCCCGGCCTGTGCTGAGAGAGCTGCTCTCACCCCGTGTGGGACTGAGCCCCACACAGAGCAGGAAAGGCCCAGGCTCCATCCCCGGCCTGTGCTGAGTGAGCCTGATCTCACCCGGTGTGGGACTGAGCCCCACACACAGAGCAGGAAAGGCCCAGGCTCCATCCCCGGCCTGTGCTGAGTGAGCTGATCTCACCCAGTGTGGGACTGAGCCCCATGCAGAGCAGGAAAGTCCCAGGCTCCAACCCCGGCCTGTGCTGTTTGAGCTGATCTCACCCGGTGTGGGACTGAGCCCCACACAGAGCAGGAAAGGCCCAGGCTCCATCCCTGGCCTGTGCTGAGTGAGCCTGATCTCACCCGGTGTGGGACTGAGCCCCACACCCAGAGCAGAAAAACCCCAGGATCCATCCCCGGCCTGTGCTGAGTGAACTGCTCTCACCCAGTGTGGGACTGAGCCCCACACAGAGCAGGAAAGGCCCAGGCTCCATCCCCGGCCTGTGCTGAGTGAGCCTGATCTCACCCGGTGTGGGACTGAGCCCCACACACAGAGCAGGAAAGGCCCAGGCTCCATCCCCGGCCTGTGCTGAGTGAGCTGCTCTCACCCAGTGTGGGACTGAGCCCCACACACCGAGCAGGAAAGGCCCATGCTCCATCCCCGGCCTGTGCTGAGTGAGCTGATATCACCCGGTGTGGGACTGAGCACCACACACAGAGCAGGAAAGTCCCAGGCTCCATCCCCGACCTGTGCTGTGTGAGCCTGATCTCACCCGGTGTGGGACTGAGCCCCACACACAGAGCAGGAAAGGCCCAGGCTCCATCCCCGGCCTGTGCTGAGCGAGCTGATCTCCCCCGGTGTGGGACTGAGCCCCACACAGAGCAGGAAAGGCCCAGGCTCCATCCCCGGCCTGTGCTGAGAGAGCTGCTCTCACCCCGTGTGGGACTGAGCCCCACACAGAGCAGGAAAGGCCCAGGCTCCATCCCCGGCCTGTGCTGAGTGAGCCTGATCTCACCCGGTGTGGGACTGAGCCCCACACACAGAGCAGGAAAGGCCCAGGCTCCATCCCCGGCCTGTGCTGAGTGAGCCTGATCTCACCCGGTGTGGGACTGAGCCCCACACACAGAGCAGGAAAGGCCCAGGCTCCATCCCCGGCCTGTGCTGAGTGAGCTGATCACACACCCGGTGTGGGACTGAGCCCCACACACAGAGCAGGAAAGGCCCAGGCTCCATCCGCGGCCTGTGCTGTGTGAGCCTGATCTCACCCGGTGTGGGACTGAGTCCCACACACAGAGCAGGAAAGGCCCAGGCTCCATCCCTGGCCTGTGCTGAGTGAGCCTGATCTCACCCGGTGTGGGACTGAGCCCCACACACAGAGCAGGAAAGGCCCAGGCTCCATCCCCGGCCTGTGCTGAGTGAGCCTGATCTCACCCGGTGTGGGACTGAGCCCCACACACAGAGCAGGAAAGGCCCAGGCTCCATCCCCGGCCTGTGCTGAGTGAGCCTGATCTCACCCGGTGTGGGACTGAGTCCCACACACAGAGCAGGAAAGGCCCAGGATCCATCCCCGGCCTGTGCTGAGTGAGCTGATCTCACCTGGTGTGGGACTGAGCCCCACACAGAGCAGGAAAGGCCCAGGCTCCATCCCCGACCTGTGCTGAGTGAGCCTGATCTCACCCGGTGTGGGACTGCGCCCCACACACAGAGCAGGAAAGGCCCAGGCTCCATCCCCGGCCTGTGCGGAGTGAGCCTGATCTCACCCAGTGTGGGACTGAGCCCCACACACCGAGCAGGAAAGGCCCAGGCTCCATCCCCGGCCTGTGCTGAGTGAGCTGCTCTCACACAGTGTGGGACTGAGCCCCACACAGAGCACGAAAAGCCCAGGCTCCATCCCCGGCCTGTGCTGAGTGAGCCTGATCTCACCCGGTGTGAGACTGAGCACCACACACAGAGCAGGAAAGGCCCAGGCTCCATTCCCGACCTGTGCTGAGTGAGCCTGATCTCACCCGGTGTGGGACTGAGTCCCACACACAGAGCAGGAAAGGCCCAGGCTCCATCCCTGGCCTGTGCTGAGTGAGCCTGATCTCACCAAGTGTGGGACTGAGCCCCACACCCAGAGCAGGAAAGGCCCAGGCTCCATCCCCGGCCTGTGCTGAGTGAGCTGATCTCACCCGGTGTGGGACTGAGCCCCACACAGAGCAGGAAAGGCCCAGGCTCCATCCCCGGCCTGTGCTGAGTGAGCCTGATCTCACCCGGTGTGGGACTGAGCCCCACACACAGAGCAGGAAAGGCCCAGGCTCCATCCCCGACCTGTGCTGAGTGAGCCTGATCTCACCCGATGTGGGACTGAGCCCCACACACAGAGCAGGAAAAGCCCAGGCTCCATCCCCGGCCTGTGCTGAGTGAGCTGATCTCACCCAGTGTGGGACTGAGCCCCATGCAGAGCAGGAAAGTCCCAGGCTCCAACCCCGGCCTGTGCTGTTTGAGCTGATCTCACCCGGTGTGGGACTGAGCCCCACACAGAGCAGGAAAGGCCCAGGCTCCATCCCTGGCCTGTGCTGAGTGAGCCTGATCTCACCCGGTGTGGGACTGAGCCCCACACCCAGAGCAGGAAAACCCCAGGACCCATCCCCGGCCTGTGCTGAGTGAACTGCTCTCACCCAGTGTGGGACTGAGCCCCACACAGAGCAGGAAAGGCCCAGGCTCCATCCCCGGCCTGTGCTGAGTGAGCCTGATCTCACCCGGTGTGGGACTGAGCCCCACACACAGAGCAGGAAAGGCCCAGGCTCCATCCCCGGCCTGTGCTGAGTGAGCTGCTCTCACCCAGTGTGGGACTGAGCCCCACACACCGAGCAGAAAAAGCCCATGCTCCATCCCCGGCCTGTGCTGAGTGAGCTGATCTCACCCGGTGTGGGACTGAGCACCACACACAGAGCAGGAAAGTCCCAGGCTCCATCCCCGACCTGTGCTGTGTGAGCCTGATCTCACCCGGTGTGGGACTGAGCCCCACACACAGAGCAGGAAAGGCCCAGGCTCCATCCCCGGCCTGTGCTGAGCGAGCTGATCTCACCCGGTGTGGGACTGAGCCCCACACAGAGCAGGAAAGGCCCAGGCTCCATCCCCGGCCTGTGCTGAGAGAGCTGCTCTCACCCCGTGTGGGACTGAGCCCCACACAGAGCAGGAAAGGCCCAGGCTCCATCCCCGGCCTGTGCTGAGTGAGCCTGATCTCACCCGGTGTGGGACTGAGCCCCACACACAGAGCAGGAAAGGCCCAGGCTCCATCCCCGGCCTGTGCTGAGCGAGCTGATCTCACCCGGTGTGGGACTGAGCCCCACACAGAGCAGGAAAGGCCCAGGCTCCATCCCCGGCCTGTGCTGAGTGAGCCTGATCTCACCCGGTGTGGGACTGAGCACCACACACAGAGCAGGAAAGGCCCAGGCTCCATCCCCGGCCTGTGCTGAGTGAGCCTGATCTCACCCGGTGTGAGACTGAGCACCACACACAGAGCAGGAAAGGCCCAGGCTCCATTCCCGACCTGTGCTGAGTGAGCCTGATCTCACCCGGTGTGGGACTGAGCCCCACACACAGAGCAGGAAAGGCCCAGGCTCCATCCCTGGCCTGTGCTGAGCGAGCTGATCTCACCCGGTGTGGGACTGAGCCCCACACAGAGTAGGAAAGGCCCAGGCTCCATCCCCGGCCTGTGCTGAGTGAGCTGATCTCACCCGGTGTGGGACTGAGCCCCACACACAGAGCAGGAAAGGCCCAGGATCCATCCCCGGCCTGTGCTGAGTGAGCTGATCTCACCCGGTGTGGGACTGA
This sequence comes from Somniosus microcephalus, assembly GCF_052327205.1. Lineage (NCBI taxonomy): Eukaryota > Metazoa > Chordata > Chondrichthyes > Squaliformes > Somniosidae > Somniosus > Somniosus microcephalus. Next base: position 344,390,919 of record NC_140990.1, on the reverse strand, counting down.
GCCCCACACAGAGCAGGAAAGGCCCAGGCTCCATCCCCGGCCTGTGCTGAGTGAGCTGCTCTCACCCAGTGTGGGACTGAGCCCCAAACAGAGCAGGAAAGGACCAGGCTCCATCCCCGGCCTGTGCTGAGTGAGCTGCTCTCACCCAGTGTGGGACTGAGCCCCAAACAGAGCAGGAAAGGCCCAGGCTCCATCCCCGGCCTGTGCTGAGTGAGCCTGATCTCACCCGGTGTGGGACAGAGCCCCACACACAGAGCAGGAAAGGCCCAGGCTCCATCCCCGGCCTGTGCTGAGTGAACTGCTCTCACCCAGTGTGGGACTGAGCCCCACACAGAGCAGGAAAGGCCCAGGCTCCATCCCCGGCCTGTGCTGAGTGAGCTGCTCTCACCCGGTGTGGGACTGAGCCCAACACACACAGAGCAGGAAAGGCCCAGGCTCCATCCCTGGCCAGTGCTGAGCGAGCTGATCTCACCCGGTGTGGGACTGAGCCCCACACACAGAGCAGGAAAGGCCCAGGCTCCATCCCTGGCCTGTGCTGAGCGAGCTTATCTCACCCGGTGTGGGACTGAGCCTCACACAGAGCAGGAAAGGCCCAGGCTCCATCCCCGGCCTGTGCTGAGTGAGCTGCTCTCACCCAGTGTGGGACTGAGCACCACACACAGAGCAGGAAAGGCCCAGGCTCCATCCCCGGCCTGTGCTGAGTGAGCCTGATCTCACCCGGTGTGGGACTGAGCCCCACACACAGATCAGGAAAGGCCCAGGCTCCATCCCCGGCCTGTGCGGAGTGAGCCTGATCTCACCCAGTGTGGGACTGAGCCCCACACACCGAGCAGGAAAGGCCCAGGCTCCATCCCCGGCCTGTGCTGAGTGAGCTGCTCTCACACAGTGTGGGACTGAGCCCCACACAGAGCAGGAAAAGCCCAGGCTCCATCCCCGGCCTGTGCTGAGTGAGCCTGATCTCACCCGGTGTGAGACTGAGCACCACACACAGAGCAGGAAAGGCCCAGGCTCCATTCCCGACCTGTGCTGAGTGAGCCTGATCTCACCCGGTGTGGGACTGAGTCCCACACACAGAGCAGGAAAGGCCCAGGCTCCATCCCTGGCCTGTGCTGAGTGAGCCTGATCTCACCAATTGTGGGACTGAGCCCCACACCCAGAGCAGGAAAGGCCCAGGCTCCATCCCCGGCCTGTGCTGAGTGAGCTGATCTCACCCAGTGTGGGACTGAGCCCCATGCAGAGCAGGAAAGTCCCAGGCTCCAACCCCGGCCTGTGCTGTTTGAGCTGATCTCACCCGGTGTGGGACTGAGCCCCACACAGAGCAGGAAAGGCCCAGGCTCCATCCCAGGCCTGTGCTGAGTGAGCCTGATCTCACCCGGTGTGGGACTGAGCCCCACACCCAGAGCAGAAAAACCCCAGGATCCATCCCCGGCCTGTGCTGAGTGAACTGCTCTCACCCAGTGTGGGACTGAGCCCCACACAGAGCAGGAAAGGCCCAGGCTCCATCCCCGGCCTGTGCTGAGTGAGCCTGATCTCACCCGGTGTGGGACTGAGCCCCACACACAGAGCAGGAAAGGCCCAGGCTCCATCCCCGGCCTGTGCTGAGTGAGCTGCTCTCACCCAGTGTGGGACTGAGCCCCACACACCGAGCAGGAAAGGCCCATGCTCCATCCCCGGCCTGTGCTGAGTGAGCTGATCTCACCCGGTGTGGGACTGAGCACCACACACAGAGCAGGAAAGTCCCAGGCTCCATCCCCGACCTGTGCTGTGTGAGCCTGATCTCACCCGGTGTGGGACTGAGCCCCACACACAGAGCAGGAAAGGCCCAGGCTCCATCCCCGGCCTGTGCTGAGCGAGCTGATCTCCCCCGGTGTGGGACTGAGCCCCACACAGAGCAGGAAAGGCCCAGGCTCCATCCCCGGCCTGTGCTGAGAGAGCTGCTCTCACCCCGTGTGGGACTGAGCCCCACACAGAGCAGGAAAGGCCCAGGCTCCATCCCCGGCCTGTGCTGAGTGAGCCTGATCTCACCCGGTGTGGGACTGAGCCCCACACACAGAGCAGGAAAGGCCCAGGCTCCATCCCCGGCCTGTGCTGAGTGAGCCTGATCTCACCCGGTGTGGGACTGAGCCCCACACACAGAGCAGGAAAGGCCCAGGCTCCATCCCCGGCCTGTGCTGAGTGAGCTGATCACACACCCGGTGTGGGACTGAGCCCCACACACAGAGCAGGAAAGGCCCAGGCTCCATCCGCGGCCTGTGCTGTGTGAGCCTGATCTCACCCGGTGTGGGACTGAGTCCCACACACAGAGCAGGAAAGGCCCAGGCTCCATCCCTGGCCTGTGCTGAGTGAGCCTGATCTCACCCGGTGTGGGACTGAGCCCCACACACAGAGCAGGAAAGGCCCAGGCTCCATCCCCGGCCTGTGCTGAGTGAGCCTGATCTCACCCGGTGTGGGACTGAGCCCCACACACAGAGCAGGAAAGGCCCAGGCTCCATCCCCGGCCTGTGCTGAGTGAGCCTGATCTCACCCGGTGTGGGACTGAGTCCCACACACAGAGCAGGAAAGGCCCAGGATCCATCCCCGGCCTGTGCTGAGTGAGCTGATCTCACCTGGTGTGGGACTGAGCCCCACACAGAGCAGGAAAGGCCCAGGCTCCATCCCCGACCTGTGCTGAGTGAGCCTGATCTCACCCGGTGTGGGACTGCGCCCCACACACAGAGCAGGAAAGGCCCAGGCTCCATCCCCGGCCTGTGCGGAGTGAGCCTGATCTCACCCAGTGTGGGACTGAGCCCCACACACCGAGCAGGAAAGGCCCAGGCTCCATCCCCGGCCTGTGCTGAGTGAGCTGCTCTCACACAGTGTGGGACTGAGCCCCACACAGAGCACGAAAAGCCCAGGCTCCATCCCCGGCCTGTGCTGAGTGAGCCTGATCTCACCCGGTGTGAGACTGAGCACCACACACAGAGCAGGAAAGGCCCAGGCTCCATTCCCGACCTGTGCTGAGTGAGCCTGATCTCACCCGGTGTGGGACTGAGTCCCACACACAGAGCAGGAAAGGCCCAGGCTCCATCCCTGGCCTGTGCTGAGTGAGCCTGATCTCACCAAGTGTGGGACTGAGCCCCACACCCAGAGCAGGAAAGGCCCAGGCTCCATCCCCGGCCTGTGCTGAGTGAGCTGATCTCACCCGGTGTGGGACTGAGCCCCACACAGAGCAGGAAAGGCCCAGGCTCCATCCCCGGCCTGTGCTGAGTGAGCCTGATCTCACCCGGTGTGGGACTGAGCCCCACACACAGAGCAGGAAAGGCCCAGGCTCCATCCCCGACCTGTGCTGAGTGAGCCTGATCTCACCCGATGTGGGACTGAGCCCCACACACAGAGCAGGAAAAGCCCAGGCTCCATCCCCGGCCTGTGCTGAGTGAGCTGATCTCACCCAGTGTGGGACTGAGCCCCATGCAGAGCAGGAAAGTCCCAGGCTCCAACCCCGGCCTGTGCTGTTTGAGCTGATCTCACCCGGTGTGGGACTGAGCCCCCACACAGAGCAGGAAAGGCCCAGGCTCCATCCCCTGGCCTGTGCTGAGTGAGCCTGATCTCACCCCGGTGTGGGACTGAGCCCCACACCCAGAGCAGGAAAACCCCAGGACCCATCCCCGGCCTGTGCTGAGTGAACTGCTTCTCACCCCAGTGTGGGACTGAGCCCCCACACAGAGCAGGAAAGGCCCAGGCTCACTCAGCCCAGGCCTGTGGAGTGAGCCTGGGCCTTTCCTGCTCTGTGTGGGGCTCAGTCCCACACTGGGTGAGAGCAGTTCACTCAGCACAGGCCGGGGATGGGTCCTGGGGTTTTCCTGCTCTGGGTGTGGGGCTCAGTCCCACACCGGGTGAGATCAGGCTCACTCAGCACAGGCCAGGGATGGAGCCTGGGCCTTTCCTGCTCTGTGTGGGGCTCAGTCCCACACCGGGTGAGATCAGCTCAAACAGCACAGGGCCGGGGTTGGAGCCTGGGACTTTCCTGCTCTGCATGGGGCTCAGTCCCACACTGGGTGAGATCAGCTCACTCAGCACAGGCCGGGGATGGAGCCTGGGCTTTTCCTGCTCTGTGTGTGGGGGCTCAGTCCCACATCGGGTGAGATCAGGCTCACTCAGCACAGGTCGGGGATGGAGCCTGGGGCCTTTCCTGCTCTGTGTGTGGGGCTCAGTCCCCACACCGGGTGAGATCAGGCTCACTCAGCACAGGCCGGGGATGGAGCCTGGGGCCTTTCCTGCTCTGTGTGGGGCTCAGTCCCACACCGGGTGAGATCAGCTCACTCAGCACAGGCCGGGGATGGAGCCTGGGCCTTTCCTGCTCTGGGTGTGGGGCTCAGTCCCCACACTTGGTGAGATCAGGCTCACTCAGCACAGGCCAGGGATGGAGCCTGGGCCTTTCCTGCTCTGTGTGTGGGACTCAGTCCCCACACCGGGTGAGATCAGGCTCACTCAGCACAGGTCGGGAATGGAGCCTGGGCCCTTTCCTGCTCTGTGTGTGGTGCTCAGTCTCACACCGGGGTGAGATCAGGCTCACTCAGCACAGGCCGGGGATGGAGCCTGGGCTTTTCGTGCTCTGTGTGGGGCTCAGTCCCACACTGTGTGAGAGCAGCTCACTCAGCACAGGCCGGGGATGGAGCGCTGGGCCTTTCCTGCTCGGTGTGTGGGGCTCAGTCCCACACTGGGTGAGATCAGGCTCACTCCGCACAGGCCGGGGATGGAGCCTGGGCCTTTCCTGCTCTGTGTGTGGGGCGCAGTCCCACACCGGGTGAGATCAGGCTCACTCAGCACAGGTCGGGGATGGAGCCTGGGCCTTTCCTGCTCTGTGTGGGGCCTCAGTCCCACACCAGCGTGAGATCAGCTCACTCAGCACAGGCCGGGGATGGATCCTGGGCCTTTCCTGCTCTGTGTGTGGGACTCAGTCCCACACCGGGTGAGATCAGGCTCACTCAGCACAGGCCGGGGATGGAGCCTCGGGCCTTTCCTGCTCTGTGTGTGGGGCTCAGTCCCACACCGGGTGAGATCAGGCTCACTCAGCACAGGCCGGGGATGGAGCCTGGGCCTTTCCTGCTCTGTGTGTGGGGGCTCAGTCCCCACACCGGGTGAGATCAGGCCTCACTCAGCACAGGCCAGGGATGGAGCCTGGGCCTTTCCTGCTCTGTGTGTGGGACTCAGTCCCACACCGGGTGAGATCAGGCTCACACAGCACAGGCCGCGGCGATGGAGCCTGGGCCTTTCCTGCTCTGTGTGTGGGGCTCAGTCCCACACCGGGTGTGTGGATCAGCTCACTCAGCACAGGCCGGGGATGGAGCCTGGGCCTTTCCTGCTCTGTGTGTGGGGCTCAGTCCCACACCGGGTGAGATCAGGCTCACTCAGCACAGGCCGGGGATGGAGCCTGGGCCCTTTTCCTGCTCTGTGTGTGGGGCTCAGTCCCACACCGGGTGAGATCAGGCTCACTCAGCACAGGCCGGGGATGGAGCCTGCGGGCCTTTCCTGCTCTGTGTGGGGCTCAGTCCCACACGGGGGTGAGAGCAGCTCTCTCAGCACAGGCCGGGGATGGAGCCTGGGCCTTTTCCTGCTCTGTGTGGGGCTCAGTCCCACACCGGGGGAGATCAGCTCGCTCAGCACAGGCCGGGGATGGAGCCTGGGCCCTTTCCTGCTCTGTGTGTGGGGCTCAGTCCCACACCGGGTGAGATCAGGCTCACCACAGCACAGGTCGGGGATGGAGCCTGGGACTTTCCTGCTCTGTGTGTGGTGCTCAGTCCCACACCGGGTGAGATCAGCTCACTCAGCACAGGCCGGGGATGGAGCATGGGCCTTTCCTGCTCGGTGTGTGTGGGGCTCAGTCCCACACTGGGTGAGAGCAGCTCACTCAGCACAGGCCCGGGGATGGAGCCTGGCCTTTCCTGCTCTGTGTGTGGGGCTCAGTCCCACACCGGTGTGAGATCAGGCTCACTCAGCACAGGCCGGGGATGGAGCCTGGGCCTTTCCTGCTCTGTGTGGGGGCTCAGTCCCACACTGGGTGAGAGCAGTTCACTCAGCACAGGCCGGGGATGGATCCTGGGGTTTTTCTGCTCTGGGTGTGGGGCTCAGTCCCCACACCGGGTGAGATCAGGCTCACTCAGCACAGGCCTGGGATGGAGCCTGGGCCTTTCCTGCTCTGTGTGGGGCTCAGTCCCACACCGGGTGAGATCAGCTCAAACAGCACAGGCCGGGGTTGGAGCCTGGGACTTTCCTGCTCTGCATGGGGCTCAGTCCCACACTGGGTGAGATCAGCTCACTCAGCACAGGCCCGGGGATGGAGCCTGGGCCTTTCCTGCTCTGGGTGTGGGCTCAGTCCCCACAATTGGTGAGATCAGGCTCACTCAGCACAGGCCAGGGATGGAGCCTGGGCCTCTTCCTGCTCTGTGTGTGGGACTCAGTCCCACACCGGGTGAGATCAGGCTCACTCAGCACAGGTCGGGAATGGAGCCTGGGCCTTTCCTGCTCTGTGTGTGGTGCTCAGTCTCACACCGGGTGAGATCAGGCTCACTCAGCACAGGCCGGGGATGGAGCCTGGGCTTTTCCTGCTCTGTGTGGGGCTCAGTCCCACACTGTGTGAGAGCAGCTCACTCAGCACAGGCCGGGGATGGAGCCTGGGGCCTTTCCTGCTCGGTGTGTGGGGCTCAGTCCCACACTGGGTGAGATCAGGCTCACCTCCGCACAGGCCGGGGATGGAGCCTGGGCCTTTCCTGATCTGTGTGTGGGGCTCAGTCCCACACCGGGTGAGATCAGGCTCACTCAGCACAGGCCGGGGATGGAGCCTGGGCCTTTCCTGCTCTGTGTGTGGTGCTCAGTCCCACACTGGGTGAGAGCAGCTCACTCAGCACAGGCCGGGGATGGAGCCTGGGCCTTTCCTGCTCTGTGTGAGGCTCAGTCCCCACACCCGGGTGAGATAAGCTCGCTCAGCACAGGCCAGGGATGGAGCCTGGGCCTTTCCTGCTCTGTGTGTGGGGCTCAGTCCCACACCGGGTGAGATCAGCTCGCTCAGCACTGGCCAGGGATGGAGCCTGGGCCTTTCCTGCTCTGTGTGTGTTGGGCTCAGTCCCACACCGGGTGAGAGCAGCTCACTCAGCACAGGCCGGGGATGGAGCCTGGGCCTTTCCTGCTCTGTGTGGGGCTCAGTCCCACACTGGGGTGAGAGCAGTTCACTCAGCACAGGCCGGGGATGGAGCCTGGGCCTTTCCTGCTCTGTGTGTGGGGCTCTGTCCCACACCCGGGTGAGATCAGGCTCACTCAGCACAGGCCGGGGGATGGAGCCTGGGCCTTTCCTGCTCTGTTTGGGGCTCAGTCCCCACACTGGGTGAGAGCAGCTCACTCAGCACAGGCCGGGGATGGAGCCTGGTCCCTTTCCTGCTCTGTTTGGGGCTCAGTCCCACACTGGGTGAGAGCAGCTCACTCAGCACAGGCCGGGGATGGAGCCTGGGCCTTTCCTGCTCTGTGTGGGGGCTCAGTCCCACACCGGGTGAGATCAGCTCACTCAGCACAGGCCGGGGATGGATCCTGGGCCTTTCCTGCTCTGTGTGTGG
>NC_140990.1:344331493-344382836 GCF_052327205.1 Somniosus microcephalus | reverse complement strand
TGAGAGTCAGTTTCTGTGGAACTGTACTCCAGTGAGATTCAGTGCCTGTGGAACTGTACCCCAGTGAGAGTCAGTCTCTGTGGAACTGTACCCCAGTGAGAGTCAGTGCCTGTGGAACTGTACCCCAGTGAGAGTCAGTGTCTGTGGAACTCTACCCCAGTGAGAGTCAGTGTCTGTGGAATTGTACCCCAGTGAGAGTCAGTGTCTGTGGAACTGTACCCCAGTGAGAGTCAGTCTCTGTGGAACTGTACCCCCAGTGAGAGTCAGTGTCTGTGGAACTGTACCCCAGTGAGAGTCAGTGTCTGTGGAACTGTACCCCAGTGAGAGTCAGTGTCTGTGGAACTGTACCCCAGTGAGAGTCAGTCTCTGTGGAACTGTACCCCAGTGAGAGTCAGTGTCTGTGGAACTGTACCCCAGTGAGAGTCAGTGTGTGTGGAACTGTACCCCAGTGAGAGTCAGTGTGTGTGGAACTGTACCCCAGTGAGAGTCAGTGTCTGTGGAACTGTACCCCAGTGAGAGTCAGTGTCTGTGGAACTGTACCCTAGTGAGAGTCAGTGCCTGTGGAACTGTACCCCAGTGAGAGTCAGTACCTGTGGAACTGAACCCCAGTGAGAGTCAGTGTCTGTGGAACTGTACCCCAGCGAGAGTCAGTGCCTGTGGAACTGTACCCCAGTGAGAGTCAGTGTCTGTGGAACTGTACCCCAGTGAGAGTCAGTGCCTGTTGAACTGTAGCCCAGTGAGAGTCAGTGCCTGTGGAACTGTACCCCAGTGAGAGTCAGTGTCTGTGGAACTGTACCCCAGTGAGAGTCAGTACCTGTGGAACTGAACCCCAATGAGAGTCAGTACCTGTGGAACAGTACCCCAGTGAGAGTCAGTGCCTGCTAAACTGTACCCCAGTGAGAGTCAGTGCCTATGGAACTGTACCCCAGTGAGTCAGTAACTGTGGAACTGAACCCCAGTGAGAGTCAGTGTCTGTGGAACTGTACCCCAGTGAGAGTCAATGTCTGTGGAACTGTACCCCAGTGAGAGTCAGTGTCTGTGGAACTGTACCCCAGTGAGAGTCAGTGCCTGTGCAACTGTACCCCAGTGAGAGTCAGTGTCAGTGGAACTGTACCCCAGTGAGAGTCAGTGTCTGTGGAACTGTACCCCAGTGAGAGTCAGTGTCTGTGGAACTGTACCCCAGTGAGAGTCAGTGCCTGTGGAACTGTACCCCAGTGAGAGTCAGTGTCTGTGGAACTGTACCCCAGTGCGATTCAGTGCCTGTGGAACTGTACCCCAGTGAGAGTCAGTGTCTGTGGAACTGTACCCCAGTGAGAGTCAGTGTCTGTGGAACTGTACCCCGGTGAGAGTCAGTGTGTGTGGAACTGTACCCCAGTGCGATTCAGTGCCTGTGGAACTGTACCCCAGTGAGAGTCAGTGTCTGTGGAACTGTACCCCAGTGAGAGTCAGTGTCTGTGGAACTGTACCCCGGTCAGAGTCAGTGTCTGTGGAACTGTACTCCAGTGAGATTCAGTGCCTGTGGAACTGTACCCCAGTGAGAGTCAGTCTCTGTGGAACTGTACCCCAGTGAGAGTCAGTGCCTGTGGAACTGTACCCCAGTGAGAGTCAGTGTCTGTGGAACTGTACCCCAGTGAGAGTCAGTGTCTGTGGAACTGTACCCCAGTGAGAGTCAGTCTCTGTGGAACTGTACCCCAGTGAGAGTCAGTGTGTGTGGAACTGTACCCCAGTGAGAGTCAGTGTCTGTGGAACTGTACCCCAGTGAGAGTCAGTGTCTGTGGAACTGAACCCCAGTGAGAGTCAGTGTCTGTGAAACTGTACCCCAGTGAGAGTCAGTGTCTGTGGAACTGTACCCCAGTGAGAGTCAGTATCTGGAACTGTACCCCAGTGAGAGTCAGTGTCTGTGGAACTGTACCCCAGTGAGAGTCAGTGTCTGTGGAACTGTACCCCAGTGAGAGTCAGTCTCTGTGGAACTGTACCCCAGTGAGGGTCAGTGTCTGTGGAACTGTACCCCAGTGAGGGTCACTGTCTGTGGAACTGTACCTCAGTGAGAGTCAGTGTCTGTGAAACTGTACCCCAGTGAGAGTCAGTATCTGTGGAACTGTACCCCAGTGAGAGTCAGTGCCTGTGGAACTGTACCCCAGTGAGAGTCAGTGTCTGGGGAACTGTACCCCAGTGAGAGTCAGTGTCTGTGGAACTGTACCCCAGTGAGAGTCAGTGTCTGTGGAACTGTACCCCAGTGAGAGTCAGTGTCTGTGGAACTGTACCCCAGTGAGAGTGAGTGTCTGTGGAACTGTACACCAGTGAGAGTCAGTGCCTGTGGAACTGTACCCCAGTGAGAGTCAGTGTCTGTGGAACTGTACCCCAGTGAGAGTCAGTGTCTGTGGAACTGTACCCCAGTGAGAGTCACTGTCTGTGGAACTGTACCTCAGTGAGAGTCAGTGTCTGTGGAACTGTACCCCAGTGAGAGTCAGTGTCTGTGGAACTGTACCCCAGTGAGAGTCAGTGTCTGTGGAACTGTACCCCAGTGAGAGTCAGTGTCTGTGGAACTGTACCCCAGTGAGAGTCAGTGTCTGTGGAACTGTACCCCAGTGAGAGTCAGTGCCTGTGGAACTGTACCCCAGTGAGAGTCAGTGCCTGTGGAACTGTACCCCAGTGAGAGTCAGTGCCTGTGGAACTGTACCCCAGTGAGAGTCAGTGCCTGTGGAACTGTACACCAGTGAGAGTCAGTGTCTGTGGAACTGTACCCCAGTGAGAGTCAGTGTCTGTGGAACTGTACCCCAGTGAGAGTCAGTGTCTGTGGAATTGTACCCCAGTGAGAGTCAGTATCTGGAACTGTACCCCAGTGAGAGTCAGTGTCTGTGGAACTGTACCCCAGTGAGAGTCAGTGTCTGTGGAACTGTACCCCAGTGAGAGTCAGTGTCTGTGGAACTGTACCCCAGTGAGGGTCAGTGTCTGTGGAACTGTACCCCAGTGAGGGTCACTGTCTGTGGAACTGTACCCCAGTGAGAGTCAGTGTCTGTGGAACTGTACCCCAGTGAGAGTCAGTGTCTGTGGAACTGTACACCAGTGAGAGTCAGTGCCTGTGGAACTGCACCCCAGTGAGAGTCAGTGTCTGAGGAACTGTACCCCAGTGAGAGTCAGTGTCTGTGGAACTGTACCCCAGTGAGAGTCAGTGTCTGTGGAACTGTACACCAGTGAGAGTCAGTGCCTGTGGAACTGTACCCCAGTGAGAGTCAGTGTCTGTGGAACTGCACCCCAGTGAGAGTCAGTGTCTGTGCAACTGTACCCCAGTGAGAGTCAGTGTCTGTGGAACTGTACCCCAGTGAGAGTCAGTGTCTGTGGAACTGTACCCCAGTGAGAGTCGGTGTCTGTGGAACTGTACCCCAGTGAGAGTCAATGTCCGTGGAACTGTACCTCAGTGAGAGTCAGTGTCTGTGGAACTGTACCCCAGTGAGAGTCAGTGTCTGTGGAACTGTACCCCAGTGAGAGTCAGTGTCTGTGGAACTGTAAACCAGTGAGAGTCAGTGTCTGTGGAACTGTACCCCAGTGAGAGTCAGTGTCTGGGGAACTGTACCTCAGTGAGAGTCAGTGTTTGTGGAACTGTACCCCAGTGAGAGTCGGTGTTTGTGGAACTGTACCCCAGTGAGATTCAGTGTCTGTGGAACTGTACCCCAGTGAGAGTCAGTGTCTGTGGAACTGTACCCCAGTGAGATTCAGTGTCTGTGGAACTGTACCCCAGTGAGAGTCAGTGTCTGTGGAACTGTACCCCAATGAGAGTCAGTGTCTGTGGAACTGTACCCCAGTGAGAGTCAGTGTCTGTGGAACTGTACCCCATTGAGAGTCAGTGTCTGTGGAACTGTACCCCAGTGAGAGTCAGTGTCTGTGGAGCTGTACCCCAGTGAGAGTCAGTGTCTGTGGAACTGTACCCCAGTGAGAGTCAGTGTCTGTGGAACTGTACCCCAGTGAGAGTCAGTGTCTGTGGAACTGTACCCCAGTGAGAGTCAGTGTCTGTGGAACTGTACCCCAGTGAGAGTCAGTGTCTGTGGAACTGTACCCCAGTGAGAGTCAGTGTCTGTGGAACTGTACCCCATTGAGAGTCAGTGTCTGTGGAACTGTACCCCAGTGACGGTCAGTGTCTGTGGAACTGTACCCCAGTGAGAGTCAGTGTCTGTGGAACTGTACCCCAGTGAGAGTCAGTGTCTGTGGAACTGAACCCCAGTGAGAGTCAGTGTCTGTGGAACTGTACCCCAGTGAGAGTCGGTGTCTGTGGAACTGTGCCCCAGTGAGAGTCGGTGTCTGTGGGACTGTACCCCAGTGAGAGTCAGTGTCTGTGGAACTGTACCCTAGTGAGAGTCAGTGTCTGTGGAACAGTACCCAGTGAGAATCAGTGTCTGTGGAACTGTACCCCAGTGAGAGTCAGTGTCTGTGGAACTGTACCCCAGTGAGAGTCGGTGTCTGTGGAACTGTACCCCAGTGAGAGTCGGTGTCTGTGGGACTGTACCCCAGTGAGAGTCGGTGTCTGTGGAACTGTACCCCAGTGAGAGTCGGTGTCTGTGGAACTGTACCCCAGTGAGAGTCGGTGTCTGTGGAACTGTACCCCAGTGAGAGTCGGTGTCTGTGGAACTGTACCCCAGTGAGAGTCGGTGTCTGTGGAACTGCACCCCAGTGAGAGTCAGTGTCTGTGGAACTGCACCCCAGTGAGAGTCAGTGTCTGTGGAACTTTACCCCAGTGAGAGTCAGTGTCTGTGGAACTGTACCCCAGTGAGAGTCAGTGTCTGTGGAACTGTACCCCAGTGAGAGTCAGTGTCTGTGGAACTGTACCCCAGTGAGAGTCAGTGCCTGTGGAACTGTACCCCAGTGAGAGTCAGTGTCTGTGGAACTGTACCCCAGTGAGAGTCAGTGTCTGTGGAATTGTACCCCAGTGAGAGTCAGTGTCTGTGGAACTGTACCCCAGTGAGAGTCAGTGTCTGGGGAACTGTACCCCAGTGAGAGTCAGTATCTGTGGAACTGAACCCCAGTGAGAGTCAGTGTCTGGGGAACTGTACCCCAGTGAGAGTCAGTATCTGTGGAAGTGTACCCCAGTGAGAGTCAGTGTCTGTGGAACTGTACCCCAGTGAGAGTCAGTGTCTGTGGAACTGTACCCCAGTGAGAGTCAGTGTCTGTGGAACTGTACCCCAGTGAGAGTCAGTGTCTGTGGAACTGTACCCCAGTGAGAGTCAGTGTCTGTGGAACTGTACCCCAGTGAGGGTCACTGTCTGTGGAACTGTACCCCAGTGAGAGTCACTGTCTGTGGAACTGTACCCCAGTGAGAGTCAGTGTCTGTGGAACTGTACCCCAGTGAGAGTCAGTGTCTGTGGAACTGTACACCAGTGAGAGTCAGTGTCTGTGGAACTGTACCCCAGTGAGAGTCAGTGTCTGTGGAACTGTACCCCAGTGAGAGTCAGTGTCTGTGGAACTGTACCCCAGTGAGAGCCAGTGTCTGTGGAACTGTACCCCAGTGAGAGTCAGTGTCTGTGGAACTGCACCCCAGTGAGAGTCAGTCTCTGTGGAACTGTACCCCAGTGAGAGTAAGTATCTGTGGAACTGTACCCCAGTGAGAGTCAGTGTCTGGGGAACTGTACCCCAGTGAGAGTCAGTATCTGTGGAACTGTACCCCAGTGAGAGTCAGTGTCTGTGGAACTGTACCCCAGTGAGAGTCAGTGTCTGTGGAACTGCACCCCAATGAGAGTCAGTGTCTGTGGAACTGCACCCCAGTGAGAGTCAGTGTCTGTGGAACTGTACCCCAGTGAGAGTCAGTGTCTGTGGAACTGTACCCCAGTGAGAGTCAGTGCCTGTGGAACTGTACCCCAGTGAGAGTCAGTATCTGTGGAACTGTACCCCAGTGAGAGTCAGTGTCTGTGGAACTGTACCCCAGTGAGAGTCAGTGTCTGGGGAACTGTACCCCAGTGAGAGTCAGTATCTGTGGAACTGTACCCCAGTGAGAGTCAGTGTCTGGGGAACTGTACCCCAGTGAGAGTCAGTGTCTGGGGAACTGTACCCCAGTGAGAGTCAGTATCTGTGGAACTGTACCCCAGTGAGAGTCAGTGTCTGTGGAACTGTACCCCAGTGAGAGTCAGTGTATGTGGAACTGTACCCTAGTGAGAGTCAGTGTCTGTGGAACTGTACCCCAGTGATAGTCAGTGTCTGTGGAACTGTACCCCAGTGATAGTCAGTGTCTGTGGAACTGTACCCCAGTGAGAGTCAGTGTCTGTGGAACTGTACCCCAGTGAGAATCAGTGTCTGTGGAACTGTACCCCAGTGAGAGTCAGTGTCTGTGGAACTGTACCCCAGTGAGAGTCAGTGTCTGTGGAACTGTACCACAGTGAGAGTCAGTGTCTGTGGAACTGTACCCCAGTGAGAGTCAGTGTCTGTCGAACTGTACCCCAGTGAGAGTCAGTGTCTGTGGAACTGTACCCGAGTGAGAGTCAGTATCTGGAACTGTACCCCAGTGAGAGTCAGTGTCTGTGGAACTGTACCCCAGTGAGAGTCAGTGTCTGTGGAACTGTACCCCAGTGAGAGTCAGTGTCTGTGGAACTGTACCCCAGTGAGGGTCAGTGTCTGTGGAACTGTACCCCAGTGAGGGTCACTGTCTGTGGAACTGTACCCCAGTGAGAGTCAGTGTCTGTGGAACTGTACCCCAGTGAGAGTCAGTGTCTGTGGAACTGTACCCCAGTGAGAGTCAGTGCCTGGGGAACTGCACCCCAGTGAGAGTCAGTGTCTGGGGAACTGTACCCCAGTGAGAGTCAGTGTCTGTGGAACTGTACCCCAGTGAGAGTCAGTGTCTGTGGAACTGTACCCCAGTGAGAGTCAGTGTCTGTGGAACTGCACCCCAGTGAGAGTCAGTGTCTGTGGAACTGTACCCCAGTGAGAGTCAGTGTCTGTGGAACTGTACCCCAGTGAGAGTCAGTGTCTGTGGAACTGTACCCCAGTGAGAGTCAGTGTCTGTGGAACTGTACCCCAGTGAGAGTCAGTGTCTGTGGAACTGTACCCCAGTGAGAGTCAGTGTCTGTGGAACTGTAAACCAGTGAGAGTCAGTGTCTGTGGAACTGTACCCCAGTGAGAGTCAGTGTCTGGGGAACTGTACCTCAGTGAGAGTCAGTGTTTGTGGAACTGTACCCCAGTGAGAGTCAGTGTCTGTGGAACTGTACCCCAGTGAGAGTCAGTGTCTGTGGAACTGTACCCCAGTGAGAGTCGGTGTTTGTGGAACTGTACCCCAGTGAGATTCAGTGTCTGTGGAACTGTACCCCAGTGAGAGTCAGTGTCTGTGGAACTGTACCCCAGTGAGATTCAGTGTCTGTGGAACTGTACCCCAGTGAGAGTCAGTGTCTGTGGAACTGTACCCCAATGAGAGTCAGTGTCTGTGGAACTGTACCCCAGTGAGAGTCAGTGTCTGTGGAACTGTACCCCATTGAGAGTCAGTGTCTGTGGAACTGTACCCCAGTGAGAGTCAGTGTCTGTGGAGCTGTACCCCAGTGAGAGTCAGTGTCTGTGGAACTGTACCCCAGTGAGAGTCAGTGTCTGTGGAACTGTACCCCAGTGAGAGTCAGTGTCTGTGGAACTGTACCCCAGTGAGAGTCAGTGTCTGTGGAACTGTACCCCAGTGAGAGTCAGTGTCTGTGGAACTGCACCCCAGTGAGAGTCAGTGTCTGTGGAACTGTACCCCAGTGAGAGTCAGTGTCTGTGGAACTGTACCCCAGTGAGAGTCAGTGTCTGTGGAACTGTACCCCAGTGAGAGTCAGTGTCTGTGGAACTGTACCCCAGTGAGAGTCAGTGTCTGTGGAACTGTACCCCAGTGAGAGTCAGTGTCTGTGGAACTGTAAACCAGTGAGAGTCAGTGTCTGTGGAACTGTACCCCAGTGAGAGTCAGTGTCTGGGGAACTGTACCTCAGTGAGAGTCAGTGTTTGTGGAACTGTACCCCAGTGAGAGTCAGTGTCTGTGGAACTGTACCCCAGTGAGAGTCAGTGTCTGTGGAACTGTACCCCAGTGAGAGTCGGTGTTTGTGGAACTGTACCCCAGTGAGATTCAGTGTCTGTGGAACTGTACCCCAGTGAGAGTCAGTGTCTGTGGAACTGTACCCCAGTGAGATTCAGTGTCTGTGGAACTGTACCCCAGTGAGAGTCAGTGTCTGTGGAACTGTACCCCAATGAGAGTCAGTGTCTGTGGAACTGTACCCCAGTGAGAGTCAGTGTCTGTGGAACTGTACCCCATTGAGAGTCAGTGTCTGTGGAACTGTACCCCAGTGAGAGTCAGTGTCTGTGGAGCTGTACCCCAGTGAGAGTCAGTGTCTGTGGAACTGTACCCCAGTGAGAGTCAGTGTCTGTGGAACTGAACCCCAGTGAGAGTCAGTGTCTGTGGAACTGTACCCCAGTGAGAGTCGGTGTCTGTGGAACTGTGCCCCAGTGAGAGTCGGTGTCTGTGGGACTGTACCCCAGTGAGAGTCAGTGTCTGTGGAACTGTACCCTAGTGAGAGTCAGTGTCTGTGGAACAGTACCCAGTGAGAATCAGTGTCTGTGGAACTGTACCCCAGTGAGAGTCAGTGTCTGTGGAACTGTACCCCAGTGAGAGTCGGTATCTGTGGAACTGTACCCCAGTGAGAGTCGGTGTCTGTGGGACTGTACCCCAGTGAGAGTCGGTGTCTGTGGGACTGTACCCCAGTGAGAGTCGGTGTCTGTGGAACTGTACCCCAGTGAGAGTCGGTGTCTGTGGAACTGTACCCCAGTGAGAGTCGGTGTCTGTGGAACTGTACCCCAGTGAGAGTCAGTGTCTGTGGAACTGCACCCCAGTGAGAGTCAGTGTCTGTGGAACTGCACCCCAGTGAGAGTCAGTGTCTGTGGAACTTTACCCCAGTGAGAGTCAGTGTCTGTGGAACTGTACCCCAGTGAGAGTCAGTGTCTGTGGAACTGTACCCCAGTGAGAGTCAGTGTCTGTGGAACTGTACCCCAGTGAGAGTCAGTGCCTGTGGAACTGTACCCCAGTGAGAGTCAGTGTCTGTGGAACTGTACCCCAGTGAGAGTCAGTGTCTGTGGAACTGTACTCCAGTGAGAGTCAGTGTCTGTGGAACTGCACCCCAGTGAGAGTCAGTGTCTGTGGAACTGTACCCCAGCGAGAGTCAGTATCTGTGGAATTGTACCCCAGTGAGAGTCAGTGTCTGGGGAACTGTACCCCAGTGAGAGTCAGTATCTGTGGAACTGTACCCCAGTGAGAGTCAGTGTCTGTGGAACTGTACCCCAGTGAGAGTCAGTGTCTGTGGAACTGTACCCCAGTGAGAGTCAGTGTCTGTGGAACTGTACCCCAGTGAGAGTCAGTGTCTGTGGAACTGTACCCCAGTGAGAGTCAGTGTCTGTGGAACTGTACCCCAGTGAGAGTCAGTGTCTGTGGAAGTGTACCCCAGTGAGGGTCACTGTCTGTGGAACTGTACCCCAGTGAGAGTCAGTGTCTGTGGAACTGTACCCCAGTGAGAGTCAGTGTCTGTGGAACTGTACCCCAGTGAGAGTCAGTGTCTGTGGAACTGTACACCAGTGAGAGTCAGTGTCTGTGGAACTGTACCCCAGTGAGAGTCAGTGTCTGTGGAACTGTACCCCAGTGAGAGTCAGTGTCTGTGGAACTGTACCCCAGTGAGAGCCAGTGTCTGTGGAACTGTACCCCAGTGAGAGTCAGTGTCTGTGGAACTGCACCCCAGTGAGAGTCAGTGTCTGTGGAACTGTACCCCAGTGAGAGTAAGTATCTGTGGAACTGTACCCCAGTGAGAGTCAGTGTCTGGGGAACTGTACCCCAGTGAGAGTCAGTATCTGTGGAACTGTACCCCAGTGAGAGTCAGTGTCTGTGGAACTGTGCCCCAGTGAGAGTCAGTGTCTGTGGAACTGCACCCCAATGAGAGTCAGTGTCTGTGGAACTGCACCCCAGTGAGAGTCAGTGTCTGTGGAACTGTACCCCAGTGAGAGTCAGTGTCTGTGGAACTGTACCCCAGTGAGAGTCAGTGCCTGTGGAACTGTACCCCAGTGAGAGTCAGTATCTGTGGAACTGTACCCAGTGAGAGTCAGTATCTGTGGAACTGTACCCCAGAGAGAGTCAGTGTCTGGGGAACTGTACCCCAGTGAGAGTCAGTATCTGTGGAACTGTACCCCAGTGAGAGTCAGTGTCTGGGGAACTGTACCCCAGTGAGAGTCAGTATCTGTGGAACTGTACCCCAGTGAGAGTCAGTGTCTGTGGAACTGTACCCCAGTGAGAGTCAGTGTATGTGGAACTGTACCCTAGTGAGAGTCAGTGTCTGTGGAACTGTACCCCAGTGATAGTCAGTGTCTGTGGAACTGTACCCCAGTGATAGTCAGTGTCTGTGGAACTGTACCCCAGTGAGAGTCAGTGTCTGTGGAACTGTACCCCAGTGAGGGTCACTGTCTGTGGAACTGTACCCCAGTGAGAGTCAGTGTCTGTGGAACTGTACCCCAGTGAGAGTCAGTGTCTGTGGAACTGTACCCCAGTGAGAGTCAGTGTCTGTGGAACTGTACCCCAGTGAGAGTCAGTGTCTGTGGAACTGTACCCCAGTGAGAGTCAGTGTCTGTGGAACTGTACCCCAGTGAGAGTCAGTGTCTGTGGAACTGTACCCCAGTGAGAGTCAGTGCCTGTGGAACTGTACCCCAGTGAGAGTCAGTGTCTGTGGAACTGTACCCCAGTGAGAGTCAGTGTCTGTGGAACTGTACCCCAGTGAGAGTCAGTGTCTGTGGAACTGTACCCCAGTGAGAGTCAGTGTCTGTGGAACTCCACCCCAGTGAGAGTCAGTGTCTGTGGAACTGTCCCCCAGTGAGAGTCAGTGTCTGTGGAACTGTACCCCAGTGAGAGTCAGTGTCTGTGGAACTGTACCCCAGTGAGAGTCAGTGTCTGTGGAGCTGTACCCCAGTGAGAGTCAGTGTCTGTGGAACTGTACCCCAGTGAGAGTCAGTGTCTGTGGAACTGTACCCCAGTGAGAGTCAGTGTCTGTGGAACTGTACCCCAGTGAGAGTCAGTGTCTGTGGAACTGTACCCCAGTGAGAGTCGGTGTCTGTGGAACTGTACCCCAGTGAGAGTCGGTGTCTGTGGAACTGTACTCCAGTGAGAGTCGGTGTCTGTGGAACTGTACCCCAGTGAGAGTCGGTGTCTGTGGAACTGTACCCCAGTGAGAGTCGGTGTCTGTGGAACTGCACCCCAGTGAGAGTCAGTGTCTGTGGAACTGTACCCCAGTGAGAGTCAGTATCTGTGGAACTGTACCCCAGTGAGAGTCAGTGTTTGGGGAACTGTACCCCAGTGAGAGTCAGTATCTGTGGAACTGTACCCCAGTGAGAGTCAGTGTCTGTGGAACTGTACACCAGTGAGAGTCAGTGTCTGTGGAACTGTACCCCAGTGAGAGTCAGTGTCTGTGGAACTGTACCCCAGTGAGTGTCAGTGTCTGTGGAACTGCACCCCAGTGAGAGTCAGTGTCTGTGGAACTTTACCCCAGTGAGAGTCAGTGTCTGTGGAACTGTACCTCAGTGAGAGTCAGTGTCTGTGGAACTGTACCCCAGTGAGAGTCAGTGTCTGTGGAACTGTACCCCAGTGAGAGTCAGCGTCTGTGGAACTGCACCCCAGTGAGAGTCAGTGTCTGTGGAACTGTACCCCAGTGAGAGTCAGTATCTGTGGAATTGTACCCCAGTGAGAGTCAGTGTCTGGGGAACTGTACCCCAGTGAGAGTCAGTATCTGTGGAACTGTACCCCAGTGATCAGTGTCTGTGGAACTGTACCCCAGTGAGAGTCAGTGTCTGTGGAACTGCACCCCAGTGAGAGTCAGTGTCTGTGGAACTGCACCCCAGTGAGAGTCAGTGTCTGTGGAACTGTACCCCAGTGAGAGTCAGTGTCTGTGGAACTGTACCCCAGTGAGAGTCAGTGTCTGTGGAACTGTACCCCAGTGAGAGTCAGTGTCTGTGGAACTGTACCCCAGTGAGAGTCAGTGTCTGTGGAACTGTACCCCAGTGAGAGTCAGTGTCTGTGGAACTGTACCCCAGTGAGAGTCAGTGTCTGTGGAACTGTACCCCAGTGAGAGTCAGTGTCTGTGGAACTGTACCCCAGTGAGAGTCAGTGTCTGTGGAACTGTACCCCAGTGAGAGTCAGTGTCTGTGGAACTGTACCCCAGTGAGAGTCAGTGTCTGTGGAACTGTACCCCAGTGAGAGTCAGTGTCTGTGGAACTGTACCCCAGTGAGAGTCAGTGTCTGTGGAACTGTACCCCAGTGAGAGTCAGTGTCTGTGGAACTGTACCCCAGTGAGAGTCAGTGTCTGTGGAACTGTACCCCAGTGAGAGTCAGTGTCTGTGGAACTGTACCCCAGTGAGAGTCAGTGTCTGTGGAACTGTACCCCAGTGAGAGTCAGTGTCTGTGGAACTGTACCCCAGTGAGAGTCAGTGTCTGTGGAACTGTACCCCAGTGAGAGTCAGTGTCTGTGGAACTGTACCCCAGTGAGAGTCAGTGTCTGTGGAACTGTACCCCAGTGAGAGTCAGTGTCTGTGGAACTGTACCCCAGTGAGAGTCAGGTGTCTGTGGAACTGTACCCCAGTGAGAGTCGGTGTCTGTGGAACTGTACCCCAGTGAGAGTCGGTGTCTGTGGAACTGTACCCCAGTGAGAGTCGGTGTCTGTGGAACTGTACCCCAGTGAGAGTCGGTGTCTGTGGAACTGTACCCCAGTGAGAGTCGGTGTCTGTGGAACTGTACCCCAGTGAGAGTCAGTGTCTGTGGAACTGTACCCCAGTGAGAGTCAGTGTCTGTGGAACTGTACCCCAGTGAGAGTCAGTGTCTGTGGAACTGTACCCCAGTGAGAGTCAGTGTCTGTGGAACTGTACCCCAGTGAGAGTCAGTGTCTGTGGAACTGTACCCCAGTGAGAGTCAGTGTCTGTGGAACTGTACCCCAGTGAGAGTCAGTGTCTGTGGAACTGTACCCCAGTGAGAGTCAGTGTCTGTGGAACTGCACCCCAGTGAGAGTCAGTGTCTGTGGAACTGTACCCCAGTGAGAGTCAGTGTCTGTGGAACTGTACCCCAGTGAGAGTCAGTGTCTGGGGAACTGTACCCCAGTGAGAGTCAGTATCTGTGGAACTGAACCCCAGTGAGAGTCAGTGTCTGGGGAACTGTACCCCAGTGAGAGTCAGTATCTGTGGAAGTGTACCCCAGTGAGAGTCAGTGTCTGTGGAACTGTACCCCAGTGAGAGTCAGTGTCTGTGGAACTGTACCCCAGTGAGAGTCAGTGTCTTTGGAACTGTACCCCACTGAGAGTCAGTGTCTGTGGAACTGTACCCCAGTGAGGGTCACTGTCTGTGGAACTGTACCCCAGTGAGAGTCAGTGTCTGTGGAACTGTACCCCAGTGAGAGTCAGTGTCTGTGGAACTGTACCCCAGTGAGAGTGAGTGTCTGTGGAACTGTACACCAGTGAGAGTCAGTGTCTGTGGAACTGTACCCCAGTGAGAGTCAGTGTCTGTGGATCTGTACCCCAGTGAGAGTCAGTGTCTGTGGAACTGTACCCCAGTGAGAGCCAGTGTCTGTGGAACTGTACCCCAGTGAGAGTCAGTGTCTGTGGAACTGTACCCCAGTGAGAGTCAGTGTCTGTGGAACTGTACCCCAGTGAGAGTCAGTGTCTGTGGAACTCCACCCCAGTAAGAGTCAGTGTCTGTGGAACTGTACCCCAGTGAGAGTCAGTGTCTGTGGAACTGTACCCCAGTGAGAGTCAGTGTCTGTGGAACTGTACCCCAGTGAGAGTCAGTGTCTGTGGAGCTGTACCCCAGTGAGAGTCAGTGTCTGTGGAACTGTACCCCAGTGAGAGTCAGTGTCTGTGGAACTGTACCCCAGTGAGAGTCAGTGTCTGTGGAACTGTACCCCAGTGAGAGTCAGTGTCTGTGGAACTGTACCCCAGTGAGAGTCAGTGTCTGTGGAACTGTACACCAGTGAGAGTCAGTGTCTGTGGAACTGTACCCCAGTGACAGTCAGTGTCTGTGGAACTGTACCCCAGTGACGGTCAGTGTCTGTGGAACTGTCCCCCAGTGAGAGTCAGTGTCTGTGGAACTGTACCCCAGTGAGAGTCAGTGTCTGTGGAACTGTACCCCAGTGAGAGTCAGTGTCTGTGGAACTGTACCCCAGTGAGAGTCAGTGTCTGTGGAACTGTACCCCAGTGAGAGTCAGTGTCTGTGGGACTGTACCCCAGTGAGAGTCAGTGTCTGTGGAACTGTACCCCAGTGAGAGTCGGTGTCTGTGGAACTGTACCCCAGTGAGAGTCAGTGTCTGTGGAACTGTACCCCAGTGAGAGCCAGTGTCTGTGGAACTGTACCCCAGTGAGAGTCAGTGTCTGTGGAACTGTACCCCAGTGAGAGTCAGTGTCTGTGGAACTGTACCCCAGTGAGAGTCAGTGTCTGTGGAACTGTACCCCAGTGAGAGTCAGTGTCTGTGGAACTGTACCCCAGTGAGAGTCAGTGTCTGTGGAACTTTACCCCAGTGAGAGTCAGTGTCTGTTGAACTGTACCTCAGTGAGAGTCAGTGTCTGTGGAACTGTACCCCAGTGAGAGTCAGTGTCTGTGGAACTTTACCCCAGTGAGAGTCAGTGTCTGTGGAACTGTACCCCAGTGAGAGTCAGTATCTGTGGAACTGTACCCCAGTGAGAGTCAGTATCTGTGGAACTGGACCCCAGTGATAGTCAGTGTCTGGGGAACTGTACCCCAGTGAGAGTCAGTGTCTGTGGAACTGTACCCCAGTGAGAGTCAGTGTCTGTGGAACTGTACCCCAGTGAGAGTCAGTGTCTGTGGAACTGTACGCCAGTGAGAGTCAGTGTCTGTGGAACTGTACCCCAGTGAGAGTCAGTGTCTGTGGAACTGTACCCCAGTGAGAGTCAGTGTCTGTGGAACTGTACCCCAGTGAGAGTCAGTGTCGGTGGAACTGTACCCCAGTGAGAGTCAGTGTCTGTGGAACTGTACCCCAGTGAGAGTCAGTGTCTGTGGAACTGTACCCCAGTGAGAGTCAGTGTCTGTGGAACTGTACCCCAGTGAGAGTCAGTGTCTGTGGAACTGTACCCCAGTGAGAGTCAGTGTCTGTGGAACTGTACCCCAGTGCGAGTCAGTGTCTGTGGAATTGTACCCCAGTGAGAGTCAGTGTCTGTGGAAGTGTACCCCAGTGAGAGTCGGTGTCTCTGGAACTGTACCCCAGTGAGAGTCGGTGTCTGTGGAACTGTACCCCAGTGAGACTCGGTGTCTGTGGAACTGTACCCCAGTGAGAGTCAGTGTCTGTGGAACTGTACCCCAGTGAGAGTCAGTATCTGTGGAACTGTACCCCAGTGAGAGTCAGTGTCTGGGGTACTGTACCCCAGTGAGAGTCAGTATCTGTGGAACTGTACCCCAGTGAGAGTCAGTGTCTGTGGAACTGTACCCCAGTGAGAGTCAGTGTATGGGAAACTGTACCCTAGTGAGAGTCAGTGTCTGTGGAACTGTACCCCAGTGATAGTCAGTGTCTGTGGAACTGTACCCCAGTGATAGTCAGTGTCTGTGGAACTGTACCCCAGTGAGAGTCAGTGTCTGTGGAACTGTACCCCAGTGAGAGTCAGTATCTGTGGAACTGTACCCCAGTGAGAGTCAGTTTCTGGGGAACTGTACCCCAGTGAGAGTCAGTATCTGTGGAACTGTACCCCAGTGAGAGTCAGTGTCTGGGGAACTGTACCCCAGTGAGAGTCAGTGTCTGGGGAACTGTACCCCAGTGAGAGTCAGTGTCTGTGGAACTGTACCCCAGTGAGAGTCAGTGTCTGTGGAACTGTACCCCAGTGAGAGTCAGTGTCTGTGGAACTGTACCCCAGTGAGAGTCAGTGTCTGTGGAACTCCACCCCAGGGAGAGTCAGTGTCTGTGGAACTCCGCCCCAGTGAGAGTCAGTCTCTGTGGAACTGTACCCCAGTGAGAGTCAGTGTCTGTGGAACTGTACCCCAGTGAGAGTCAGTGTCTGTGGAACTGCACCCCAGTGAGAGTCAGTGTCTGTGGAACTGTACCCCAGTGAGAGTCAGTGTCTGTGGAACTGTACCCCAGTGAGAGTCAGTGTCTGTGGAACTCCACCCCAGTGAGAGTCAGTGTCTGTGGAACTCCACCCCAGTGAGAGTCAGTGTATGTGGAACTGTACCCCAGTGAGAGTCAGTGTCTGTGGAACTGTAC
This sequence comes from Somniosus microcephalus, assembly GCF_052327205.1. Taxonomy (NCBI): domain Eukaryota; kingdom Metazoa; phylum Chordata; class Chondrichthyes; order Squaliformes; family Somniosidae; genus Somniosus; species Somniosus microcephalus. Next base: position 344,366,629 of record NC_140990.1, on the reverse strand, counting down.
CCCAGTGAGAGTCAGTGCCTGTGGAACTGTACCCCAGTGAGAGTCAGTGTCTGTGGAACTGTACCCCAGTGAGAGTCGGTGTCTGTGGAACTGTACCCCAGTGAGAGTCAGTGTCTGTGGAACTGTACCCCAGTGAGAGTCAGTGTCTGTGGAACTGTACCCCAGTGAGAGTCAGTGTCTGTGGAACTGTACCCCAGTGAGAGTCAGTGTCTGTGGAACTGTACCCCAGTGAGAGTCAGTGTCTGTGGAACTGTACCTCAGTGAGAGTCAGTGTCTGTGGAACTGTACCCCAGTGAGAATCAGTGTCTGTGGAACTGTACCTCAGTGCGAGTCAGTGTCTGTGGAATTGTACGCCAGTGAGAGTCAGTGTCTGTGGAACAGTACCCCAGTGAGAGTCGGTGTCTGTGGAACTGTACCCCAGTGAGAGTCGGTGTCTGTGGAACTGTACCCCAGTGAGGCTCGGTGTCTGTGGAACTGTACCCCAGTGAGAGTCAGTGTCTGTGGAACTGTACCCCAGTGAGAGTCAGTATCTGTGGAACTGTACCCCAGTGAGAGTCAGTGTCTGGGGAACTGTACCCCAGTGAGATCAGTATCTGTGGAACTGTACCCCAGTGAGAGTCAGTGTCTGTGGAACTGTACCCCAGTGAGAGTCAGTGTATGTGGAACTGTACCCCAGTGAGAGTCAGTGTCTGTGGAACTGTACCCCAGTGATAGTCAGTGTCTGTGGAACTGTACCCCAGTGATAGTCAGTGTCTGTGGAACTGTACCCCAGTGAGAGTCAGTATCTGTGGAACTGTACCCCAGTGAGAGTCAGTGTCTGGGGAACTGTACCCCAGTGAGAGTCAGTGTCTGTGGAACTGTACCCCAGTGAGAGTCAGTATCTGTGGAACTCTACCCCAGTGAGAGTCAGTATCTTTGGAACTGTACCCCAGTGAGAGTCAGTATCTGTGGAACTGTACCCCAGTGAGAGTCAGTGTCTGGGGAACTGTACCCCAGTGAGAGTCAGTATCTGTGGAACTGTACCCCAGTGAGAGTCAGTGTCTGTGGAACTGTACCCCAGTGAGAGTCAGTGTATGTGGAACTGTACCCTAGTGAGAGTCAGTGTCTGTGGAACTGTACCCCAGTGATAGTCAGTGTCTGTGGAACTGTACCCCAGTGATAGTCAGTGTCTGTGGAACTGTACCCCAGTGAGAGTCAGTGTCTGTGGAACTGTACCCCAGTGAGAGTCAGTATCTGTGGAACTGTACCCCAGTGAGAGTCAGTGTCTGTGGAACTGTACCCCAGTGAGAGTCAGTGTCTGTGGAACTGTACCCCAGTGAGAGTCAGTGTCTGTGGAACTGTACCCCAGTGAGAGTCAGTGTCTGTGGAACTGTACCCCAGTGAGAGTCAGTGTCTGTGCAACTGTACCCCAGTGAGAGTCAGTGTCTGTGGAACTGTACCCCAGTGAGAGTCAGTGTCTGTGGAGCTGTACCCCAGTGAGAGTCAGTGTCTGTGGAACTGTACCCCAGTGAGAGTCAGTGTCTGTGGAACTGTACCCCAGTGAGAGTCAGTGTCTGTGGAACTGTACCCCAGTGAGAGTCAGTGTCTGTGGAACTGTACCCCAGTGAGAGTCAGTGTCTGTGGAACTGCACCCCAGTGAGAGTCAGTGTCTGTGGAACTGCACCCCAGTGAGAGTCAGTGTCTGTGGAACTGTACCCCAGTGAGAGTCAGTGTCTGTGGAACTGTACCCCAGTGAGAGTCAGTGTCTGTGGAACTGTACCCCAGTGAGAGTCAGTGTCTGTGGAACTGTACCCCAGTGAGAGTCAGTGTCTGTGGAACTGTACCCCAGTGAGAGTCAGTGCCTGTGGAACTGTACCCCAGTGAGAGTCAGTATCTGTGGAACTGTACCCCAGTGAGAGTCAGTATCTGTGGAACTGGACCCCAGTGATAGTCAGTGTCTGGGGAACTGTACCCCAGTGAGAGTCAGTGTCTGTGGAACTGTACCCCAGTGAGAGTCAGTGTCTGTGGAACTGTACCCCAGTGAGAGTCAGTGTCTGTGGAACTGTACGCCAGTGAGAGTCAGTGTCTGTGGAACTGTACCCCAGTGAGAGTCAGTGTCTGTGGAACTGTACCCCAGTGAGAGTCAGTGTCTGTGGAACTGTACCCCAGTGAGAGTCAGTGTCGGTGGAACTGTACCCCAGTGAGAGTCAGTGTCTGTGGAACTGTACCCCAGTGAGAGTCAGTGTCTGTGGAACTGTACCCCAGTGAGAGTCAGTGTCTGTGGAACTGTACCCCAGTGAGAGTCAGTGTCTGTGGAACTGTACCCCAGTGAGAGTCAGTGTCTGTGGAACTGTACCCCAGTGCGAGTCAGTGTCTGTGGAATTGTACCCCAGTGAGAGTCAGTGTCTGTGGAAGTGTACCCCAGTGAGAGTCGGTGTCTCTGGAACTGTACCCCAGTGAGAGTCGGTGTCTGTGGAACTGTACCCCAGTGAGACTCGGTGTCTGTGGAACTGTACCCCAGTGAGAGTCAGTGTCTGTGGAACTGTACCCCAGTGAGAGTCAGTATCTGTGGAACTGTACCCCAGTGAGAGTCAGTGTCTGGGGTACTGTACCCCAGTGAGAGTCAGTATCTGTGGAACTGTACCCCAGTGAGAGTCAGTGTCTGTGGAACTGTACCCCAGTGAGAGTCAGTGTATGGGAAACTGTACCCTAGTGAGAGTCAGTGTCTGTGGAACTGTACCCCAGTGATAGTCAGTGTCTGTGGAACTGTACCCCAGTGATAGTCAGTGTCTGTGGAACTGTACCCCAGTGAGAGTCAGTGTCTGTGGAACTGTACCCCAGTGAGAGTCAGTATCTGTGGAACTGTACCCCAGTGAGAGTCAGTTTCTGGGGAACTGTACCCCAGTGAGAGTCAGTATCTGTGGAACTGTACCCCAGTGAGAGTCAGTGTCTGGGGAACTGTACCCCAGTGAGAGTCAGTGTCTGGGGAACTGTACCCCAGTGAGAGTCAGTGTCTGTGGAACTGTACCCCAGTGAGAGTCAGTGTCTGTGGAACTGTACCCCAGTGAGAGTCAGTGTCTGTGGAACTGTACCCCAGTGAGAGTCAGTGTCTGTGGAACTGTACCCCAGTGAGAGTCAGTGTCTGTGGAACTCCACCCCAGTGAGAGTCAGTGTCTGTGGAACTCCACCCCAGTGACAGTCAGTGTATGTGGAACTGTACCCCAGTGAGAGTCAGTGTCTGTGGAACTGTACCCCAGTGAGAGTCAGTGCCTGTGGAACTGTACCCCAGTGAGAGTCAGTGTCTGTGGAACTGTACCCCAGTGAGAGTCGGTGTCTGTGGAACTGTACCCCAGTGAGAGTCAGTGTCTGTGGAACTGTACCCCAGTGAGAGTCAGTGTCTGTGGAACTGTACCCCAGTGAGAGTCAGTGTCTGTGGAACTGTACCCCAGTGAGAGTCAGTGTCTGTGGAACTGTACCCCAGTGAGAGTCAGTGTCTGTGGAACTGTACCTCAGTGAGAGTCAGTGTCTGTGGAACTGTACCCCAGTGAGAATCAGTGTCTGTGGAACTGTACCTCAGTGCGAGTCAGTGTCTGTGGAATTGTACGCCAGTGAGAGTCAGTGTCTGTGGAACAGTACCCCAGTGAGAGTCGGTGTCTGTGGAACTGTACCCCAGTGAGAGTCGGTGTCTGTGGAACTGTACCCCAGTGAGGCTCGGTGTCTGTGGAACTGTACCCCAGTGAGAGTCAGTGTCTGTGGAACTGTACCCCAGTGAGAGTCAGTATCTGTGGAACTGGACCCCAGTGATAGTCAGTGTCTGGGGAACTGTACCCCAGTGAGAGTCAGTGTCTGTGGAACTGTACCCCAGTGAGAGTCAGTGTCTGTGGAACTGTACCCCAGTGAGAGTCAGTGTCTGTGGAACTGTACGCCAGTGAGAGTCAGTGTCTGTGGAACTGTACCCCAGTGAGAGTCAGTGTCTGTGGAACTGTACCCCAGTGAGAGTCAGTGTCTGTGGAACTGTACCCCAGTGAGAGTCAGTGTCGGTGGAACTGTACCCCAGTGAGAGTCAGTGTCTGTGGAACTGTACCCCAGTGAGAGTCAGTGTCTGTGGAACTGTACCCCAGTGAGAGTCAGTGTCTGTGGAACTGTACCCCAGTGAGAGTCAGTGTCTGTGGAACTGTACCCCAGTGAGAGTCAGTGTCTGTGGAACTGTACCCCAGTGCGAGTCAGTGTCTGTGGAATTGTACCCCAGTGAGAGTCAGTGTCTGTGGAAGTGTACCCCAGTGAGAGTCGGTGTCTCTGGAACTGTACCCCAGTGAGAGTCGGTGTCTGTGGAACTGTACCCCAGTGAGACTCGGTGTCTGTGGAACTGTACCCCAGTGAGAGTCAGTGTCTGTGGAACTGTACCCCAGTGAGAGTCAGTATCTGTGGAACTGTACCCCAGTGAGAGTCAGTGTCTGGGGTACTGTACCCCAGTGAGAGTCAGTATCTGTGGAACTGTACCCCAGTGAGAGTCAGTGTCTGTGGAACTGTACCCCAGTGAGAGTCAGTGTATGGGAAACTGTACCCTAGTGAGAGTCAGTGTCTGTGGAACTGTACCCCAGTGATAGTCAGTGTCTGTGGAACTGTACCCCAGTGATAGTCAGTGTCTGTGGAACTGTACCCCAGTGAGAGTCAGTGTCTGTGGAACTGTACCCCAGTGAGAGTCAGTATCTGTGGAACTGTACCCCAGTGAGAGTCAGTTTCTGGGGAACTGTACCCCAGTGAGAGTCAGTATCTGTGGAACTGTACCCCAGTGAGAGTCAGTGTCTGGGGAACTGTACCCCAGTGAGAGTCAGTGTCTGGGGAACTGTACCCCAGTGAGAGTCAGTGTCTGTGGAACTGTACCCCAGTGAGAGTCAGTGTCTGTGGAACTGTACCCCAGTGAGAGTCAGTGTCTGTGGAACTGTACCCCAGTGAGAGTCAGTGTCTGTGGAACTCCACCCCAGGGAGAGTCAGTGTCTGTGGAACTCCGCCCCAGTGAGAGTCAGTCTCTGTGGAACTGTACCCCAGTGAGAGTCAGTGTCTGTGGAACTGTACCCCAGTGAGAGTCAGTGTCTGTGGAACTGCACCCCAGTGAGAGTCAGTGTCTGTGGAACTGTACCCCAGTGAGAGTCAGTGTCTGTGGAACTGTACCCCAGTGAGAGTCAGTGTCTGTGGAACTCCACCCCAGTGAGAGTCAGTGTCTGTGGAACTCCACCCCAGTGACAGTCAGTGTATGTGGAACTGTACCCCAGTGAGAGTCAGTGTCTGTGGAACTGTACCCCAGTGAGAGTCAGTGCCTGTGGAACTGTACCCCAGTGAGAGTCAGTGTCTGTGGAACTGTACCCCAGTGAGAGTCGGTGTCTGTGGAACTGTACCCCAGTGAGAGTCAGTGTCTGTGGAACTGTACCCCAGTGAGAGTCAGTGTCTGTGGAACTGTACCCCAGTGAGAGTCAGTGTCTGTGGAACTGTACCCCAGTGAGAGTCAGTGTCTGTGGAACTGTACCCCAGTGAGAGTCAGTGTCTGTGGAACTGTACCTCAGTGAGAGTCAGTGTCTGTGGAACTGTACCCCAGTGAGAATCAGTGTCTGTGGAACTGTACCTCAGTGCGAGTCAGTGTCTGTGGAATTGTACGCCAGTGAGAGTCAGTGTCTGTGGAACAGTACCCCAGTGAGAGTCGGTGTCTGTGGAACTGTACCCCAGTGAGAGTCGGTGTCTGTGGAACTGTACCCCAGTGAGGCTCGGTGTCTGTGGAACTGTACCCCAGTGAGAGTCAGTGTCTGTGGAACTGTACCCCAGTGAGAGTCAGTATCTGTGGAACTGTACCCCAGTGAGAGTCAGTGTCTGGGGAACTGTACCCCAGTGAGAGTCAGTATCTGTGGAACTGTACCCCAGTGAGAGTCAGTGTCTGTGGAACTGTACCCCAGTGAGAGTCAGTGTATGTGGAACTGTACCCCAGTGAGAGTCAGTGTCTGTGGAACTGTACCCCAGTGATAGTCAGTGTCTGTGGAACTGTACCCCAGTGATAGTCAGTGTCTGTGGAACTGTACCCCAGTGAGAGTCAGTATCTGTGGAACTGTACCCCAGTGAGAGTCAGTGTCTGGGGAACTGTACCCCAGTGAGAGTCAGTGTCTGTGGAACTGTACCCCAGTGAGAGTCAGTATCTGTGGAACTCTACCCCAGTGAGAGTCAGTATCTTTGGAACTGTACCCCAGTGAGAGTCAGTATCTGTGGAACTGTACCCCAGTGAGAGTCAGTGTCTGGGGAACTGTACCCCAGTGAGAGTCAGTATCTGTGGAACTGTACCCCAGTGAGAGTCAGTGTCTGTGGAACTGTACCCCAGTGAGAGTCAGTGTATGTGGAACTGTACCCTAGTGAGAGTCAGTGTCTGTGGAACTGTACCCCAGTGATAGTCAGTGTCTGTGGAACTGTACCCCAGTGATAGTCAGTGTCTGTGGAACTGTACCCCAGTGAGAGTCAGTGTCTGTGGAACTGTACCCCAGTGAGAGTCAGTATCTGTGGAACTGTACCCCAGTGAGAGTCAGTGTCTGGGGAACTGTACCCCAGTGAGAGTCAGTATCTGTGGAACTGTACCCCAGTGAGAGTCAGTGTCTGGGGAACTGTACCCCAGTGAGAGTCAGTGTCTGTGGAACTGTACCCCAGTGAGAGTCAGTGTCTGTGGAACTGTACCCCAGTGAGAGTCAGTGTCTGTGGAACTGTACCCCAGTGAGAGTCAGTGTCTGTGCAACTGTACCCCAGTGAGAGTCAGTGTCTGTGGAACTGTACCCCAGTGAGAGTCAGTGTCTGTGGAGCTGTACCCCAGTGAGAGTCAGTGTCTGTGGAACTGTACCCCAGTGAGAGTCAGTGTCTGTGGAACTGTACCCCAGTGAGAGTCAGTGTCTGTGGAACTGTACCCCAGTGAGAGTCAGTGTCTGTGGAACTGTACCCCAGTGAGAGTCAGTGTCTGTGGAACTGTACACCAGTGAGAGTCAGTGTCTGTGGAACTGTACCCCAGTGACAGTCAGTGTCTGTGGAACTGTACCCCAGTGACGGTCAGTGTCTGTGGAACTGTCCCCCAGTGAGAGTCAGTGTCTGTGGAACTGTACCCCAGTGAGAGTCAGTGTCTGTGGAACTGTACCCCAGTGAGAGTCAGTGTCTGTGGAACTGTACCCCAGTGAGAGTCAGTGTCTGTGGAACTGTACCCCAGTGAGAGTCAGTGTCTGTGGGACTGTACCCCAGTGAGAGTCAGCGTCTGTGGAACTGTACCCTAGTGAGAGTCAGTGTCTGTGGAACAGTACCCAGTGAGAGTCAGTGTCTGTGGAACTGTACCCCAGTGAGAGTCAGTGTCTGTGGAACTGTACCCCAGTGAGAGTCGGTGTCTGTGGAACTGTACCCCAGTGAGAGTCGGTGTCTGTGGAACTGTACCCCAGTGAGAGTCAGTGTCTGTGGAACTGTACCCCAGTGAGAGCCAGTGTCTGTGGAACTGTACCCCAGTGAGAGTCAGTGTCTGTGGAACTGTACCCCAGTGAGAGTCAGTGTCTGTGGAACTGTACCCCAGTGAGAGTCAGTGTCTGTGGAACTTTACCCCAGTGAGAGTCAGTGTCTGTTGAACTGTACCTCAGTGAGAGTCAGTGTCTGTGGAACTGTACCCCAGTGAGAGTCAGTGTCTGTGGAACTTTACCCCAGTGAGAGTCAGTGTCTGTGGAACTGTACCCCAGTGAGAGTCAGTGTCTGTGGAACTGTACCCCAGTGAGAGTCAGTGTCTGTGGAACTGTACCCCAGTGAGAGTCAGTGTCTGTGGAACTGTACCCCAGTGAGAGTCAGTGTCTGTGGAACTGTACCCCAGTGAGAGTCAGTGCCTGTGGAACTGTACCCCAGTGAGAGTCAGTATCTGTGGAACTGTACCCCAGTGAGAGTCAGTATCTGTGGAACTGGACCCCAGTGATAGTCAGTGTCTGGGGAACTGTACCCCAGTGAGAGTCAGTGTCTGTGGAACTGTACCCCAGTGAGAGTCAGTGTCTGTGGAACTGTACCCCAGTGAGAGTCAGTGTCTGTGGAACTGTACCCCAGTGAGAGTCAGTGTCTGTGGAACTGTACCCCAGTGAGAGTCAGTGTCTGTGGAACTGTACCCCAGTGAGAGTCAGTGTCTGTGGAACTCCACCCCAGTGAGAGTCAGTGTCTGTGAACTGTACCCCAGTGAGAGTCAGTGTCTGTGGAACTGTACCCCAGTGAGAGTCAGTGTCTGTGGAATTGTACCCCAGTGAGAGTCAGTGTCTGTGGAACTGTACCCCAGTGAGAGTCAGTGTCTGTGGAACTGTACCCCAGTGAGATTCAGTGTCTGTGGAACTGTACCCCAGTGAGGGTCAGTGTCTGGGGAACTGTACCCCAGTGAGAGTCAGTGTCTGTGGAACTGTACCCCAGTGAGAGTCAGTGTCTGTGGAACTGTACCCCAGTGAGAGTCGGTGTCTGGGGAACTGTACCCCAGTGAGAGTCGGTGTCTGGGGAACTGTACCCCAGTGAGAGTCGGTGTCTGTGGAACTGTACCCCAGTGAGAGTCAGTGTCTGTGGAACTGTACGCCAGTGAGAGTCAGTGTCTGTGGAACTGTACCCCAGTGAGAGTCAGTGTCTGTGGAACTGTACCCCAGTGAGAGTCAGTGTCTGTGGAACTGTACCCCAGTGAGAGTCAGTGTCTGTGGAACTGTACCCCAGTGAGAGTCAGTGTCTGTGGAACTGTACCCCAGTGAGAGTCAGTGTCTGTGGAACTGTACCCCAGTGAGAGTCAGTGTCGGTGGAACTGTACCCCAGTGAGAGTCAGTGTCTGTGGAACTGTACCCCAGTGAGAGTCAGTGTCGGTGGAACTGTACCCCAGTGAGAGTCAGTGTCGGTGGAACTGTACCCCAGTGAGAGTCAGTGTCTGTGGAACTGTACCCCAGTGAGAGTCAGTGTCTGTGGAACTGTACCCCAGTGAGAGTCAGTGTCTGTGGAACTGTACCCCAGTGAGAGTCAGTGTCTGTGGATCTGTACCTCAGTGAGAGTCAGTGTCTGTGGAACTGTACCCCAGTGCGAGTCGGTGTCTGTGGAATTGTACGCCAGTGAGAGTCGGTGTCTGTGGAACAGTACCCCAGTGAGAGTCGGTGTCTGTGGAACTGTACCCCAGTGAGGGTCGGTGTCTGTGGAACTGTACCCCAGTGAGGCTCGGTGTCTGTGGAACTGTACCCCAGTGAGAGTCAGTGTCTGTGGAACTGTACCCCAGTGAGAGTCAGTATCTGTGGAACTGTACCCCAGTGAGAGTCAGTGTCTGGGGAACTGTACCCCAGTGAGAGTCAGTATCTGTGGAACTGTACCCCAGTGAGAGTCAGTGTCTGTGGAACTGTACCCCAGTGAGAGTCAGTGTATGTGGAACTGTACCCCAGTGAGAGTCAGTGTCTGTGGAACTGTACCCCAGTGATAGTCAGTGTCTGTGGAACTGTACCCCAGTGATAGTCAGTGTCTGTGGAACTGTACCCCAGTGAGAGTCAGTGTCTGTGGAACTGTACCCCAGTGAGAGTCAGTATCTGTGGAACTGTACCCCAGTGAGAGTCAGTGTCTGTGGAACTGTACCCCAGTGAGAGTCAGTGTCTGGGGAACTGTACCCCAGTGAGAGTCAGTGTCTGTGGAACTGTACCCCAGTGAGAGTCAGTGTCTGTGGAACTGTACCCCAGTGAGAGTCAGTGTCTGTGGAACTGTACCCCAGTGAGAGTCAGTGTCTGTGGAACTGTACCCCAGTGAGAGTCAGTGTCTGTGGAACTCCACCCCAGTGAGAGTCAGTGTCTGTGGAACTCCACCCCAGTGAGAGTCAGTGTCTGTGGAACTGTACCCCAGTGAGAGTCAGTGTCTGTGGAACTGTACCCCAGTGAGAGTCAGTGCCTGTGGAACTGTACCCCAGTGAGAGTCAGTGTCTGTGGAACTGTACCCCAGTGAGAGTCAGTATCTGTGGAACTGTACCCCAGTGAGAGTCAGTATCTTTGGAACTGTACCCCAGTGAGAGTCAGTATCTGTGGAACTGTACCCCAGTGAGAGTCAGTGTCTGGGGAACTGTACCCCAGTGAGAGTCAGTGTCTGTGGAACTGTACCCCAGTGAGAGTCAGTGTCTGTGGAACTGCACCCCAGTGAGAGTCAGTGTCTGTGGAACTGTACCCCAGTGAGAGTCAGTGTCTGTGGAACTGTACCCCAGTGAGAGTCAGTGTCTGTGGAACTGTACCCCAGTGAGAGTCAGTGTCTGTGGAACTGTACCCCAGTGAGAGTCAGTGCCTGTGGAACTGTACCCCAGTGAGAGTCAGTATCTGTGGAACTGTACCCCAGTGAGAGTCAGTATCTGTGGAACTGGACCCCAGTGATAGTCAGTGTCTGGGGAACTGTACCCCAGTGAGAGTCAGTGTCTGTGGAACTGTACCCCAGTGAGAGTCAGTGTCTGTGGAACTGTACCCCAGTGAGAGTCAGTGTCTGTGGAACTGTACCCCAGTGAGAGTCAGTGTCTGTGGAATTGTACCCCAGTGAGAGTCAGTGTCTGTGGAACTGTACCCCAGTGAGAGTCAGTGTCTGTGGAACTGTACCCCAGTGAGATTCAGTGTCTGTGGAACTGTACCCCAGTGAGGGTCAGTGTCTGGGGAACAGTACCCCAGTGAGAGTCAGTGTCTGTGGAACTGTACCCCAGTGAGAGTCAGTGTCTGTGGAACTGTACCCCAGTGAGAGTCAGTGTCTGGGGAACTGTACCCCAGTGAGAGTCGGTGTCTGGGGAACTGTACCCCAGTGAGAGTCGGTGTCTGTGGAACTGTACCCCAGTGAGAGTCAGTGTCTGTGGAACTGTACGCCAGTGAGAGTCAGTGTCTGTGGAACTGTACCCCAGTGAGAGTCAGTGTCTGTGGAACTGTACCCCAGTGAGAGTCAGTGTCTGTGGAACTGTACCCCAGTGAGAGTCAGTGTCTGTGGAACTGTACCCCAGTGAGAGTCAGTGTCTGTGGAACTGTACCCCAGTGAGAGTCAGTGTCTGTGGAACTGTACCCCAGTGAGAGTCAGTGTCGGTGGAACTGTACCCCAGTGAGAGTCAGTGTCTGTGGAACTGTACCCCAGTGAGAGTCAGTGTCGGTGGAACTGTACCCCAGTGAGAGTCAGTGTCTGTGGAACTGTACCCCAGTGAGAGTCAGTGTCTGTGGAACTGTACCCCAGTGAGAGTCAGTGTCTGTGGAACTGTACCCCAGTGAGAGTCAGTGTCTGTGGAACTGGACTCCAGTGAGAGTCAGTGTCTGTGGAACTGTACCCCAGTGAGAGTCTGTGTCTGTGGAACTGTACCCCAGTGAGAGTCAGTGTCTGTGGAACTGTACCCCAGTGAGAGTCAGTGTCTGTGGAACTGTACCCCAGTGAGAGTCAGTGTCTGTGGAACTGTACCCCAGTGAGAGTCAGTGTCTGTGGAACTGTACCTCAGTGAGAGTCAGTGTCTGTGGAACTGTACCCCAGTGCGAGTCAGTGTCTGTGGAATTGTACGCCAGTGAGAGTCAGTGTCTGTGGAACAGTACCCCAGTGAGAGTCGGTGTCTGTGGAACTGTACCCCAGTGAGAGTCGGTGTCTGTGGAACTGTACCCCAGTGAGGCTCGGTGTCTGTGGAACTGTACCCCAGTGAGAGTCAGTGTCTGTGGAACTGTACCCCAGTGAGAGTCAGTATCTGTGGAACTGTACCCCAGTGAGAGTCAGTGTCTGGGGAACTGTACCCCAGTGAGAGTCAGTATCTGTGGAACTGTACCCCAGTGAGAGTCAGTGTCTGTGGAACTGTACCCCAGTGAGAGTCAGTGTATGTGGAACTGTACCCCAGTGAGAGTCAGTGTCTGTGGAACTGTACCCCAGTGATAGTCAGTGTCTGTGGAACTGTACCCCAGTGATAGTCAGTGTCTGTGGAACTGTACCCCAGTGAGAGTCAGTGTCTGTGGAACTGTACCCCAGTGAGAGTCAGTATCTGTGGAACTGTACCCCAGTGAGAGTCAGTATCTGTGGAACTGTACCCCAGTGAGAGTCAGTGTCTGGGGAACTGTACCCCAGTGAGAGTCAGTGTTTGTGGAACTGTACCCCAGTGAGAGTCAGTGTCTGTGGAACTGTACCCCAGTGAGAGTCAGTGTCTGTGGAACTGTACCCCAGTGAGAGTCAGTGTCTGTGGAACTGTACCCCAGTGAGAGTCAGTGTCTGTGGAACTCCACCCCAGTGAGAGTCAGTGTCTGTGGAACTCCACCCCAGTGAGAGTCAGTGTCTGTGGAACTGTACCCTAGTGAGAGTCAGTGTCTGTGGAACTGTACCCCAGTGATAGTCAGTGTCTGTGGAACTGTACCCCAGTGATAGTCAGTGTCTGTGGAACTGTACCCCAGTGAGAGTCAGTGTCTGTGGAACTGTACCCCAGTGAGAGTCAGTGTCTGTGGAACTGTACCCCAGTGAGAGTCAGTGTCTGGGGAACTGTACCCCAGTGAGAGTCAGTGTCTGTGGAACTGTACCCCAGTGAGAGTCAGTGTCTGGGGAACTGTACCCCAGTGAGAGTCAGTGTCTGTGGAACTGTACCCCAGTGAGAGTCAGTGTCTGTGGAACTGTACCCCAGTGAGAGTCAGTGTCTGTGGAACTGTACCCCAGTGAGAGTCAGTGTCTGTGCAACTGTACCCCAGTGAGAGTCAGTGTCTGTGGAGCTGTACCCCAGTGAGAGTCAGTGTCTGTGGAACTGTACCCCAGTGAGAGTCAGTGTCTGTGGAACTGTACCCCAGTGAGAGTCAGTGTCTGTGGAACTGTACCCCAGTGAGAGTCAGTGTCTGTGGAACTGTACCCCAGTGAGAGTCAGTGTCTGTGGAACTGTACACCAGTGAGAGTCAGTGTCTCTGGAACTGTACCCCAGTGACAGTCAGTGTCTGTGGAACTGTACCCCAGTGACGGTCAGTGTCTGTGGAACTGTCCCCCAGTGAGAGTCAGTGTCTGTGGAACTGTACCCCAGTGAGAGTCAGTGTCTGTGGAACTGTACCCCAGTGAGAGTCAGTGTCTGTGGAACTGTACCCCAGTGAGAGTCAGTGTCTGTGGAACTGTACCCCAGTGAGAGTCAGTGTCTGTGGGACTGTACCCCAGTGAGAGTCAGCGTCTGTGGAACTGTACCCTAGTGAGAGTCAGTGTCTGTGGAACAGTACCCAGTGAGAGTCAGTGTCTGTGGAACTGTACCCCAGTGAGAGTCAGTGTCTGTGGAACTGTACCCCAGTGAGAGTCAGTGTCTGTGGAACTGTACCCCAGTGAGAGTCGGTGTCTGTGGAACTGTACCCCAGTGAGAGTCAGTGTCTGTGGAACTGTACCCCAGTGAGAGCCAGTGTCTGTGGAACTGTACCCCAGTGAGAGTCAGTGTCTGTGGAACTGTACCCCAGTGAGAGTCAGTGTCTGTGGAACTGTACCCCAGTGAGAGTCAGTGTCTGTGGAACTTTACCCCAGTGAGAGTCAGTGTCTGTTGAACTGTACCTCAGTGAGAGTCAGTGTCTGTGGAACTGTACCCCAGTGAGAGTCAGTGTCTGTGGAACTTTACCCCAGTGAGAGTCAGTGTCTGTGGAACTGTACCCCAGTGAGAGTCAGTGTCTGTGGAACTGTACCCCAGTGAGAGTCAGTGTCTGTGGAACTGTACCCCAGTGAGAGTCAGTGTCTGTGGAACTGTACCCCAGTGAGAGTCAGTGTCTGTGGAACTGCACCCCAGTGAGAGTCAGTGTCTGTGGAACTGTACCCCAGTGAGAGTCAGTGTCTGTGGAACTGTACCCCAGTGAGAGTCAGTGTCTGTGGAACTGTACCCCAGTGAGAGTCAGTGTCTGTGGAACTGTACCCCAGTGAGAGTCAGTGCCTGTGGAACTGTACCCCAGTGAGAGTCAGTATCTGTGGAACTGTACCCCAGTGAGAGTCAGTATCTGTGGAACTGGACCCCAGTGATAGTCAGTGTCTGGGGAACTGTACCCCAGTGAGAGTCAGTGTCTGTGGAACTGTACCCCAGTGAGAGTCAGTGTCTGTGGAACTGTACCCCAGTGAGAGTCAGTGTCTGTGGAACTGTACCCCAGTGAGAGTCAGTGTCTGTGGAACTGTACCCCAGTGAGAGTCAGTGTCTGTGGAACTGTACCCCAGTGAGAGTCAGTGTCTGTGGAACTCCACCCCAGTGAGAGTCAGTGTCTGTGAACTGTACCCCAGTGAGAGTCAGTGTCTGTGGAACTGTACCCCAGTGAGAGTCAGTGTCTGTGGAATTGTACCCCAGTGAGAGTCAGTGTCTGTGGAACTGTACCCCAGTGAGAGTCAGTGTCTGTGGAACTGTACACCAGTGAGATTCAGTGTCTGTGGAACTGTACCCCAGTGAGGGTCAGTGTCTGGGGAACTGTACCCCAGTGAGAGTCAGTGTCTGTGGAACTGTACCCCAGTGAGAGTCAGTGTCTGTGGAACTGTACCCCAGTGAGAGTCAGTGTCTGGGGAACTGTACCCCAGTGAGAGTCAGTGTCTGGGGAACTGTACCCCAGTGAGAGTCGGTGTCTGTGGAACTGTACCCCAGTGAGAGTCAGTGTCTGTGGAACTGTACGCCAGTGAGAGTCAGTGTCTGTGGAACTGTACCCCAGTGAGAGTCAGTGTCTGTGGAACAGTACCCCAGTGAGAGTCAGTGTCTGTGGAACTGTACCCCAGTGAGAGTCAGTGTCTGTGGAACTGTACCCCAGTGAGAGTCAGTGTCTGTGGAACTGTACCCCAGTGAGAGTCAGTGTCTGTGGAACTGTACCCCAGTGAGAGTCAGTGTCGGTGGAACTGTACCCCAGTGAGAGTCAGTGTCTGTGGAACTGTACCCCAGTGAGAGTCAGTGTCTGTGGAACTGTGCCCCAGTGAGAGTCAGTGTCTGTGGAACTGTACCCCAGTGAGAGTCAGTGTCTGTGGAACTGTACCCCAGTGAGAGTCAGTGTCTGTGGAACTGTACCCCAGTGCGAGTCAGTGTCTGTGGAATTGTACCCCAGTGAGAGTCAGTGTCTGTGGAAGTGTACCCCAGTGAGAGTCGGTGTCTCTGGAACTGTACCCCAGTGAGAGTCGGTGTCTGTGGAACTGTACCCCAGTGAGACTCGGTGTCTGTGGAACTGTACCCCAGTGAGAGTCAGTGTCTGTGGAACTGTACCCCAGTGAGAGTCAGTATCTGTGGAACTGTACCCCAGTGAGAGTCAGTGTCTGGGGAACTGTACCCCAGTGAGAGTCAGTATCTGTGGAACTGTACCCCAGTGAGAGTCAGTGTCTGTGGAACTGTACCCCAGTGAGAGTCAGTGTATGTGGAACTGTACCCTAGTGAGAGTCAGTGTCTGTGGAACTGTACCCCAGTGATAGTCAGTGTCTGTGGAACTGTACCCCAGTGATAGTCAGTGTCTGTGGAACTGTACCCCAGTGAGAGTCAGTGTCTGTGGAACTGTACCCCAGTGAGAGTCAGTATCTGTGGAACTGTACCCCAGTGAGAGTCAGTTTCTGGGGAACTGTACCCCAGTGAGAGTCAGTATCTGTGGAACTGTACCCCAGTGAGAGTCAGTGTCTGGGGAACTGTACCCCAGTGAGAGTCAGTGTCTGGGGAACTGTACCCCAGTGAGAGTCAGTGTCTGTGGAACTGTACCCCAGTGAGAGTCAGTGTCTGTGGAACTGTACCCCAGTGAGAGTCAGTGTCTGTGGAACTGTACCCCAGTGAGAGTCAGTGTCTGTGGAACTCCACCCCAGGGAGAGTCAGTGTCTGTGGAACTCCGCCCCAGTGAGAGTCAGTCTCTGTGGAACTGTACCCCAGTGAGAGTCAGTGTCTGTGGAACTGTACCCCAGTGAGAGTCAGTGTCTGTGGAACTGCACCCCAGTGAGAGTCAGTGTCTGTGGAACTGTACCCCAGTGAGAGTCAGTGTCTGTGGAACTGTACCCCAGTGAGAGTCAGTGTCTGTGGAACTCCACCCCAGTGAGAGTCAGTGTCTGTGGAACTCCACCCCAGTGAGAGTCAGTGTATGCGGAACTGTACCCCAGTGAGAGTCAGTGTCTGTGGAACTGTACCCCAGTGAGAGTCAGTGCCTGTGGAACTGTACCCCAGTGAGAGTCGGTGTCTGTGGAACTGTACCCCAGTGAGAGTCGGTGTCTGTGGAACTGTACCCCAGTGAGAGTCAGTGTCTGTGGAACTGTACCCCAGTGAGAGTCAGTGTCTGTGGAACTGTACCCCAGTGAGAGTCAGTGTCTGTGGAACTGTACCCCAGTGAGAGTCAGTGTCTGTGGAACTGTACCTCAGTGAGAGTCAGTGTCTGTGCAACTGTACCCCAGTGAGAATCAGTGTCTGTGGAACTGTACCCCAGTGATAGTCAGTGTCTGTGGAACTGTACCTCAGTGAGAGTCAGTGTCTGTGGAACTGTACCCCAGTGCGAGTCAGTGTCTGTGGAACTGTACCTCAGTGAGAGTCAGTGTCTGTGGAACTGTACCCCAGTGAGAGTCAGTGTCTGTGGAACTGTACCCCAGTGCGAGTCAGTGTCTGTGGAACTGTACCCCAGTGCGAGTCAGTGTCTGTGGAATTGTACCCCAGTGAGAGTCAGTTTCTGTGGAACTGTACCCCAGTGAGAGTCGGTGTCTGTGGAACTGTACCCCAGTGAGAGTCGGTGTCTGTGGAACTGTACCCCAGTGAGATTCAGTGTCTGTGGGACTGTACCCCAGTGAGAGTCAGTGTCTGGGGAACTGTACCCCAGTGAGAGTCACTGTCTGTGGAACTGTACCCCAGTGAGAGTCAGTGTCTGTGGAACTGTACCCTAGTGAGAGTCAGTGTCTGTGGAACTGTACCCCAGTGAGAGTCAGTATCTGTGGAACTGTACCCCAGTGAGAGTCAGTGTCTGTGGAACTGTACCCCAGTGAGAGTCAGTATCTGTGGAACTGTACCCCAGTGAGAGTCAGTGTCTGTGGAACTGTACCCCAGTGAGAGTCAGTGTATGTGGAACTGTACCCCAGTGAGAGTCAGTGTGTGTGGAACTGTACCCCAGTGAGAGTCAGTGTCTGTGGGACTGTACCCCAGTGAGAGTCAGTGTCTGTGGAACTGTACCCCAGTGAGAGTCAGTGTCTGTGGAACTGTACCCCAGTGAGAGTCAGTGTCTGTGGAACTGTACCCTAGTGAGAGTCAGTGTCTGTGGGACTGTACCCCAGTGAGAGTCAGTGTCTGTGGAACTGTACCCCAGTGAGAGTCAGTGTCTGTGGAACTGTACCCCAGTGAGAGTCAGTGTCTGTGGAACTGTACCCCAGTGAGAGTCAGTGTCTGTGGAACTGTACCCTAGTGAGAGTCAGTGTCTGTGGAACTGTACCCCAGTGAGAGTCAGTGTCTGTGGAACTGTACCCCGGTGAGAGTCAGTGTCTGTGGAACTGTACCCCGGTGAGAGTCAGCGTCGGTGGAACTGTACCCCAGTGAGAGACAGTGTCTGTGAAACTGTACCCCAGTGAGAGTCAGTGTCTGTGGAACTGTACCTCAGTGAGAGTCAGCGTCGGTGGAACTGTACCCCAGTGAGAGTCAGTGTCTGTGGAACTGTACCCCGGTGAGAGTCAGCGTCGGTGGAACTGTACCCCAGTGAGAGTCAGCGTCGGTGGAACTGTACCCCAGTGAGAGTCAGTGTCTGTGGAACTGTACCCCAGTGAGAGTCAGTGTCTGTGGAACTGTACCCCAGTGAGAGTCAGTGTCTGTGGAACTGTACCCCAGTGAGAGTCAGTGTCTGTGGAACTGTACCCCAGTGAGAGTCAGTGCCTGTGGAACTGTACCCCAGTGAGAGTCAGTGTCTGTGGAACTGTACCCCAGTGAGAGTCAGTGTGTGTGGAACTGCACCCCAGTGAGAGTCAGTGTCTGTGGAACTGTACCCCAGTGAGAGTCAGTGTCTGTGGAACTGTACCCCGGTGAGAGTCAGCGTCGGTGGAACTGTACCCCAGTGAGAGACAGTGTCTGTGGAACTGTACCCCAGTGAGAGTCAGTGTCTGTGGAACTGCACCCCAGTGAGAGTCAGTGTCTGTGGAACTGCACCCCAGTGAGAGTCAGTGTCTGTGGAACTGTACCTCAGTGAGAGTCAGTGTCTGTGGAACTGTACCCCAGTGAGAGTCAGTGTCTGTGGAACTGTACCTCAGTGAGAGTCAGTGTCTGTGGAACTGTACCCCAGTGAGAGTCAGTGTCTGTGGAACTGTACCCCAGTGAGAGTCAGTGTCTGTGGAACTGTACCCCAGTGAGAGTCAGTGTCGGTGGAACTGTACCCCAGTGAGAGTCAGTGTCTGTGGAACTGCACCCCAGTGAGAGTCAGTGTCTGTGGAACTGTACCCCAGTGAGAGTCAGTGTCGGTGGAACTGTACACCAGTGAGAGTCAGTGTCTGTGGAACTGTACCCCAGTGAGAGTCAGTGTCTGTGGAACTGTACCCCAGTGAGAGTCAGTGTCGGTGGAACTGTACCCCAGTGAGAGTCAGTGTCTGTGGAACTGTACCCCAGTGAGAGTCAGTGTCTGTGGAACTGTACCCCATTGAGAGTCAGTGCTTGTGGAACTGTACCCCAGTGAGAGTCAGTGTCTGTGGAACTGTACCCCAGTGAGAGTCAGTGTCTGTGGAACTGAACCCCAGTGAGAGTCAGTGTCTGTGGAACTGTACCCCAGTGCGAGTCAGTGTCTGTGGAACTGTACCCCAGTGAGAGTCAGTGTCTGTGGAACTGTACCCCATTGAGAGTCAGTGCTTGTGGAACTGTACCCCAGTGAGAGTCAGTGTCTGTGGAACTGTACCCTAGTGAGAGTCAGTGTCTGTGGAACTGTAACCCAGTGAGAGTTAGTGTCTGTGGAACTGTACCCCATTGAGAGTCAGTGCTTGTGGAACTGTACCCCAGTGAGAGTCAGTGTCTGTGGAACTGTACCCCAGTGAGAGTCAGTGTCTGTGGAACTGAACCCCAGTGAGAGTCAGTGTCTGTGGAACTGTACCCCAGTGAGAGTCAGTGTCTGTGGAACTGTACCCCAGTGAGAGTCAGTGTCTGTGGAACTGTACCCTAGTGAGGGTCAGTATCTGTGGAACTATACCCCAGTGAGAGTCAGTGTCTGTGGAACTGTACCCCAGTGAGAGTCAGTGTCTGGAACTATACCCCAGTGAGAGTCAGTATCTGTGGAACTATACCCCAGTGAGAGTCAGTGTCTGTGGAACTGTACCCCAGTGAGAGTCAGTGTCTGTGGAACTGTACCCCAGTGAGAGTCAGTATCTGTGGAACTATACCCCAGTGAGAGTCAGCGTCTGTGGAACTATACCCCAGTGAGAGTCAGTGTCTGTGGAACTATACCCCAGTGAGAGTCAGCGTCTGTGGAACTATACCCCAGTGAGGGTCACTGTCTGTGGAACTGAACCCCAGTGAGAGTCAGTGTCTCTGGAACTATACCCCAGTGAGAGTCAGTGTCTGTGGAACTGTACCCCAGTGAGAGTCAGTGTCTGTGGAACTGTACCCCAGTGAGAGTCAGTGTCTGTGGAACTGTACCCCAGTGAGAGTCAGTGTGTGTGGAACTGTACCCCAGTGAGAGTCAGTGTCTGTGGAACTGTACCCCAGTGAGAGTCAGTGTCTGTGGAACTGTACCCCAGTGAGAGTCAGCGTCTGTGGAACTGTACCCCAGTGAGAGTCAGTGTCTGTGGAACTGTACCCCGGTGAGAGTCAGTGTCTGTGGAACTGTACCCCAGTGAGAGTCAGTGTCTGTGGAACTGTACCCCAGTGAGAGTCAGTGTCTGTGGAACTGTACCCCAGTGAGAGTCAGTGTCTGTGGAACTGTACCCCAGTGAGAGTCAGTGTCTGTAGAACTATACCCCAGTGAGAGTCAGTGTCTGTGGAACTGTACCCCAGTGAGAGTCAGTGTCTGTGGAACTGTACCCCAGTGAGTGTCAGTGTCTGTGGAACTGTACCCCAGTGAGAGTCAGTATCTGTGGAACTATACCCCAGTGAGAGTCAGTGTCTGTGGAACTGTACCCCAGTGAGAGTCAGTGTCTGTGGAACTGTACCCCAGTGAGAGTCAGTATCTGTGGAACTATACCCCAGTGAGAGTCAGTATCTGTGGAACTATACCCCAGTGAGAGTCAGTGTCTGTGGAACTGTACCCCAGTGAGAGTCAGCGTCTGTGGAACTGTACCCCAGTGAGAGTCAGTATCTGTGGAACTATACCCCAGTGAGAGTCAGCGTCTGTGGAACTATACCCCAGTGAGAGTCAGTGTCTGTGGAACTATACCCCAGTGAGAGTCAGCGTCTGTGGAACTATACCCCAGTGAGGGTCACTGTCTGTGGAACTGTACCCCAGTGAGAGTCAGTATCTGTGGAACTATACCCCAGTGAGGGTCACTGTCTGTGGAACTGAACCCCAGTGAGAGTCAGTGTCTGTGGAACTGTACCCCAGTGAGAGTCAGTGTCTGTGGAACTGTACCCCAGTGAGAGTCAGTGTCTGTGGAACTGTACCCCAGTGAGAGTCAGTGTCTGTGGAACTGTACCCCAGTGAGAGTCGGTGTCTGTGGAACTGTACCCCAGTGAGAGTCAGTGTCTGTGGAACTGTACCCCAGTGAGAGTCAGTGTCTGTGGAACTGTACCCCAGTGAGAGTCAGTGTCTGTGGAACTGTACCCCAGTGAGAGTCAGTGTCTGTGGAACTGTACCCCAGTGAGAGTCAGTGTCTGTGGAACTGCACCCCAGTGAGAGTCAGTGTCTGTGGAACTGTACCCCAGTGAGAGTCAGTGTCTGTGGAACTGTACCCCAGTGAGAGTCAGTGTCTGTGGAACTGTACCCCAGTGAGAGTCAGTGCCTGTGGAACTGTACCCCAGTGAGAGTCAGTGTCTGTGGAACTGCACCCCAGTGAGAGTCAGTGTCTGTGGAACTGCACCCCAGTGAGAGTCAGTGTCTGTTGAATTGTTCCCCAGTGAGAGTCAGTGTCTGTGGAACTGTACCCCAGTGAGAGTCAGTGTCATTTTGATGGAAGGGTTGGGGAGTGGGATTCGGCGGATCTCTCCTTCAGGGAGAAGTTCGAGGTGTGAATTCTCGATTTGACTCCTTCTGTGCTGTCAGTTTGCACAATGTGAAGTCGACGCGCACTAAAGGAAGACGCCCTCAATCTGCGTACCTGCTCTCCAGGATGGCCTGTTCCACGTGTGTGCTCCTCTCATGGGCCGAGGCTCCTGGCGACCTCTGGCTCCTGACTGACAGAAACTGCAGCAGCAGCTTTGTGCTCTCTGTCTTCCCAGCTCCACTCTCCCCGCTGTGCAGGTCGCAGGCCACAGGCCGAGGGAGAAAAACATCCACAAGTTAGCCCATCTCTCACTACTTTATTCAGGTAGTTTTCTCATTAGAGTTCAGGAGTGTGGTGATTCTGTTTCTGGGCTAATAGTCCAGAGAATGTGAGTTCAAATCCCACCCTGGTGCAGTTTGAAAATCTGGAACTAAACGTCTGGTCTCAGTAAAAGTGACCATGAATCTGTCGGATTATCGTAACAACCCAACTGGTTCACCAATGTCTTTCAGGGTCGGAAACCTGCCGTCTTTACCTGGTCTCGGCCAGTCTCTGACTCTAGTTCCACACAAACATGGTAACTCTTAACTGGGATTGAGGGATGTGGGGAGAAAGTGGGTGAGTTTTGATCTGATTGTTTCTCCCTGCTCCTGATTTGCTTTGGTTGGGAGCCTGTGTTGAGACTGGCACAGATTGGGGTTCGGAGACTCCCTGACCCAATTCTTGCCTTTTCTACAGAGGGAGCTGGTGGGACCCACGTACCTGATAAGCACACACTGGCTGTCCTGGCGCTTCCACAGGCAGTGGTAACACTCGTTAGCGATTGCAAAGATATGTGGGGGGAGGTCTCCCAGCTGGTGCCTGCTGTACAGCTCGACTGTGCTGGCACTGTACAGGCTCTCGATGGATTTGTACGGATTCACTGCAGTCAGGATCGATCCAATGTTAGTCTGGAAAAAATACAGGATTAGCCTTTCGGGAACTGAGCAATGGGATTACTGCAGAGTGGGACTATCCTGCAATGGGAATATCCTGCAATGGGAATAATCTACAATTGGGAATAGTCTAAATTATTGGAAAAAATTCTGAGGGACAGAATTAGTCTCCACTTGGAGAGGCAAGGATTAATCAGGGATAGTCAGCTTAGCTTTGTCGGGGGGATCATGTCTGACCAATTTGATTGAATTTTTCGAGGGGGTGACTAGTTGTGTGGATGAGGGTAGTGCATTTGATGTAGTCTACATGGACTTCAGTAAGGCTTTTGACAAAACCCCACATGGGAGACTGGTCAAGAAGGTAAGAGCCCATGGGATCCAGGGCAATTGGATCCAAAATTGGCTTAGTGGCAGGAGGCAGAGGGTGATGGTGGAAGGTTGTTTTTGTGACTGGAAGCCTGTGTCCAGTGGTGTACCGCAGGGATCGGTGCTGGGTCCTTTGCTGTTTGTAGTGTACATTAATGATTTAGATATGAATGTAGGAGGTATGATCAGTAAGTTCGCAGATGACATGAAAATTGGTGGAGTGGTAAATAGCGAGGAGGGAAGCCTCAGGCTACAGGACGATATAGATGGGATGGTTAGATGGGCAGAACAGTGGCAAATGGAATTTAACCCTGAAAAGTGTGAGGTGATGCATTTTGGGAGGACAAACAAGGCAAGGGAATACACAATGAATGGTAGGACCCTAGGAAGGACAGAGGATCAGAGGGACCTTGGTGTGCATGTACATAGATCCCTGAAGGCAGCAGGACAGGTAGATAAGTTGGTTAAAAAGGCACATGGGATACTTGCCTTCATTATGGATGTCCAATCCCTCTACACCTCCATCCCCCACCAGGATGACCTGAGGGCACTCCGCTTCTTCCTTGAACAGAGGCCCAACCAGTCCCCATCCACCACCAGCCTCCTCCGCCTGGCTGAACTTGTTCTCACATTGAACAACTTCTCCTTTGACTCCACTCACTTCCTCCAAATTAAAGGTGTTGCTATGGGGACCCACATGGGTCCTAGCTATGCCTGCCTGTTCGTGGGATATGTGGAACACTCTTTGTTCCAGTCCTACTCAGGTCCCCTCCCTCACCTCTTTTTCCAGTACATCGATGACTGTATTGATGCCGTTTCCTGCTCTCGCCCTGAACTAGATAACTCGATAAGTTCATTCACGTTACTTCCAATTTCCACCCTTCCTTCACCTTCACATGGTCCATCTCCGACTCTTCCCTTCCTTGACTTCTCCGTCTCCATTTCTGGCGATCGGCTTTCGACAAACATCCACTACAAGCCCACCGACTCCCACAGCTACCTGGACTACCCTTCCTCCCACCCTGCTTCCTGTAAGGACCCTATTCCATTCTCCCAGTTTCTCCGTCTCCGCCGCGTCTGCTCCGACGATGCCACCTTCCATACCAGTGCTTCTGACATGTCTTCCTTTTTCCTCAACCGAGGATTCCCCTCTACTGTGGTTGACACGGCCCTTGACCGTGTCCGTTCTATTTCCCGCACTTCTGCTCTCACCTCTTCCCCTCCCTCCCAGAACCACGATAGGGTTCCCCTTGTCCTCACCTTTCACCCCACCAGCCTCCACATTCAACGGATCATCCTCCGCCATTTCCGCCACCTCCAACGTGATCCCACCACCAAATACATCTTCCCCTCACCTCCCCTTTCAGCATTCCGAAGGGACCGCTCCCTCCGCGACACCCTGGTCCACTCCTCAATCACCCCCAACAGCCCTTCCCCTTCGCCCGGCACCTTCCCGTGCAAGCACAGGAGATGCAACACATGCTCTTTTACCTCCTCCCTTCCCACTGTCCAGGGCCCCAAACACCCCTTCCAGGTGAAACAGCGATTTACTTGTACTTCTTGCAATTTAATATACTGTATTCGCTGCTCACGATGTGGTCTCCTCTACATTGGGGAGACCAAACGCAGATTGGGCGACCGCTTTGCGGAACACCTCCGTTCAGTCCGTAAGGGTGACCCTGAGCTTCCGGTCGCCTGTCACTTTAATTCTCCGCTTCACTCCCACTCTGACCTCTCTGTCCTCGGCCTATTACATTGTTCCAATGAAGCTCAACGTAAGCTCGAGGAACAGCACCTCATCTTTCGATTAGGCACGTTACAGTCTGCCAGGCTCAACACCGAGTTCAACAATTTCAGATCATAATCTCTGCCCCCATTTTTCATGCAGTATGATTTTGCCATTCCCATTTGCAACATTTTCACAGTATATTCTTTGAATTCCTTCCTCCCCTCATAAACCCCCTCCCCCTCTCTGTCTCTGCACCTGCTTAATATCTGTTACATCTCCAGCTTTTTCCAGTCCTGATGAAGGGTCCCAGACCTGAAACGTTAACTCGGTTTCTCTCTCCACGGATGCTGCCTGGCCTGCTGAGTGTTTCCAGCATTTTCTGTTATTTGAGGTTATGATGGAGCTGTACAAAACGCTAGTTAGGCCACAGCTGGAGTACTGTGTGCAGTCCTGGTTGCCACACTATAGGAAGGATGTGATTGCATTGGAGAGGGTGCAGAGGAGATTCACCAGGATGTTACCTGGGCTGGAGAGCTTCAGCTATGAAGAGAGACTGGACAGGCTGGGGTTGTTTTCCTTGGAGCAGAGAAGGCTGAGGGGGACCTGATTGAGGTGTACAAAATTATGAGGGGCATAGATAGGGTAGATAGAAAGGAACTTTTCCCCTTAATAGAGGGGTCAATAACCAGGGAGCATAGTTTCAAGGTAAGGGGCAGGAGGTTTAGAGGGGATTTGAGGAAAAACTTTTTCACCCAGAGGGTGGTTGGAATCTGGAACTCACTGCCTGAAAGGGTGGTAGAGGCAGGAGCCCTCACAACATTCAAGAAGCATTTAGACGAGCACTTAAAACACCACAGCATACAAGGCTACGGACCAAGTGCTGGAAAATGGGATTAGAATAGACAGGGCTTGATGGCCGGCGCGGACACGATGGGCCGAAGGGCCTCTTTCGGTGCAGTATAACTCTATGACTCTGTGTCCTGCAATGGGAATATCCTACAATGGGAATAGTCTACAATTGGGAATATCATACAATGGAATAGTCCACAATTGGGAATATCATACAATGGAATAGTCTACAATTGGGAATATCCTGCAATGGGAATAGTCTACAATTGGGAATATCCTGCAATGGGAATATCCTGCAATTGGGAATATCCTGCAATTGGGAATAGTCTGCAATTGGGAATAGTCTACAATTGGAATATTCTGCAATGGGAATATCCTACAATTGCAGGATATTCTGAATTGTAGGATATTAACTGGGATAAAATGAGTGTGAAGGGGATAGAAGGTGCGGAATTCCTAAAATGCATCCAGGAGAACTTTTTTAGCCAGTATGTAGCAAGCCCAACAAGGGAGGGGGCGGTTCTGGACTTAGTTTTAGGGAATGAAGCTGGGCAGGTAGAAGGCGTATCAGTGGGGGAGCATTTTGGTGCTAGTGACCATAATTCAGTTAGATTTAAGGTAGTTATGGAAAAGGACAAGGATAGACCAGGAATAAAAAATCTAAATTGGGGAAAAGCAAATTTTGCTAAGCTCAGTGGGGATTTAGCCATAGTGGACTGGAAACGGCTACTTGAAGGTAAATCAGTGTCAGAGCAGTGGGAGGCATTCAAGGAGGAGATCCGGAGGGTTCAGACCAAACATGTACCCTTAAAGAAAAAAGGTGGGACTAACAAATCTAGAGCCCCCTGGATGTCTAGAGACATGCAGGGTAGGATTTTAAAAAAGGGAGGCGTATGACAGATACCGAGGGCTAAATACTCCAGAATCTTCAGAGGAGTACAGAAAGTGCAGGGGTGCAATTAAAAATTATATTAGGAAAGCAAAGAGAGAGCATGAAAAATTCTTGGCAAGTAAAATCAAGGAAAACCCAAAGATGTTTTATAAATATATTAAGAGTAAGAGGATAACTAAAGAAAGGGTAGGGCCTATTAGAGATCATGAGGGTAATCTGTGTGTGGAGGCGGGAGATGTCAGTAGGGTTCTTGATGAATACTTTGTGTCTGTTTTCACAAAGGAGAGGGGCGGAGCAGACATTGCTATCCGGGGGGAGGAGTGTGAAATATTAGATGAATTAAACATAGTGAGAGAGGAAGTATTAAGGGGTTTAGCAGCTTTAAAAGTGGATAAATCCCCGGGCCCGGATGAAATGTATCCCAGGCTGTTAAGCAAAGCAAAAGAGGAAATAGCAGAGGCCCTGACCATCATTTTCCAATCCTCTCTGGCTTCAGGTGTGGTGCCGGAGGACTGGAGGACTGCTAATGTGGTACCCTTGTTTAAAAAGGGAGAAAAGGATAGACCGAGTAATTACAGGCCAGTCAGCCTAACCTCGGTGGTGGGAAAATTATTGGAACGAATTCTGAAGGACAGGATAAATCTTCATTTAGAAAGACACGGATTAATCGAGGATAGTCAGCACGGATTTGTTAAAGGAAGGTCATGTCTGACAAACTTGATTGAATTTTTTGAGGAGGTAACAAGGAGGGTAGATGAGGGTAGTGCGTTTGATGTAGTGTATATGGACTTTAGCAAGGCTTTTGATAGGGTTCCACATGGCAGACTGGTCACGAAGTTAAAAGTCCATGGGATCCAGGGCAAAGTGTCGAGTTGGATTCAAAACTGGCTCAGAGACAGGAAGCAGAGGGTAATGGTTGATGGTGTTTTTGTGACTGGAAGGCTGTTTCCAGTGGGGTTCCGCAGGGCTCAGTACTAGGTCCCTTGCTTTTTGTGGTATATATCAATGATCTAGACTTGACTAGAGGGGGTATGATTAAGAAGTTTGCAGATGATACTAAAATCGGCTGTGTGGTTGATTCTTCTTCTTAGGCAGTCCCTCGGAACCGAGGATGACTTGCTTCCACATTAAAAATGAGTTCTCAGGTGACTGATGAGTCCAATGCGGGACCTACAGTCTCTGTCACAGGTGGGGCAGATGGTGGTTGAAGGGGCGGGTGGGTGGGGTGCTTGGGTTGACGTGCGCTCCTTGCGCTTGGCTTCCGCTTGCTCCCGACGAAGAGACTCAAGGTGTTCGGCGCCTTCCCGGATGCTTCTCCTCCACTTTGTGCGGTCTTGGGCCAGGGATTCCCAGGTGTCGGAGGGGATGTTACACTTTTTCAAGGAGGCTTTGAGGGTGTCCTTGAAGCGTTTCCTCTGCCTACCTGAGGCTCTCTTGCCGTGTCGGAGCTCCGAGTAGAGCGCTTGTTTTGGGAGTCTCGTATCGGGCATGCGGACAATGTGACCCGTCCATTGGAGCTGATCGAGCGTGGTCAAAGCTTCATTGCTGGGGACGTTGGTGCGCCTATCCTGCCAATGGATTTGCAGGATCTTGCGGAGGCAGCGTTGGTGGTACCTCTCCAGTGCTTTGAAGTTGATGCTGAAGAAGGAAGCTGTTGACTGCAGGAAGATATCAATAAATTGGTCAGGTGGGCAGAACAGTGGCAAATGGAATTCAATCCGGAGAAGTGTGAGGTAATGCAAAATAACAACAGGAAATGCTGGAAAAACTCAGCAGGTCAGGCAACATCCGTGGAGAGAAATTTGAGTTGACGTTTCAGGTCGAAACCCTTCTTCAAAACTGGAAAGAAAAGAAAGTAGATCGAAGGCAGGGCTGCGATCGAACAAAAGAGACAATAAAAGGTATTCGAAACCAGACGAGATGGTAATAGGCCGGTGGAGACAAAAGGCAGCTGAGATTAGGTGTGGAGTGTACGGGCAGGTAAGAGACAGCTGCCAGGTGGGAGAGAGAAATAAAAGGAAAGGCGGGGGGGAAGGAAGACCCAAAACAAAGGGGTGGAAACAATTATAAGTAAAAAAGTAATAGGGCCCGAGGTTATGATCTGAAATTGTTGAACTGGATGTTGAGTCTGGAAGGCTGCAGAGTGCCTAATCGGAAGATGAGGTGCTGTTCCTCGAGTTTACGTTGAGCTTCCGTGGAACAATACAAGAGGCCAAGGACGGTGAGGTCCGAGTGGGAATGGAGCGGTGAATTAAAGTGACAGGCGACCGGAAGCTCGGGGTCACCCTTACGGACTGAACGGAGGTGTTCCGCAAAGCGGTCACCCAATCTGCGTTTGGTCTCCCCAATGTAGAGGAGACCGCATCGTGAGCAGCGAATACAGTATACTAGATTGCAAGAAGTACAAGTAAATCGGTGTTTCACCTGGAAGGGGTGTTTGGGGCCCTGGACAGTGGGAAGGGGGGAGGTATAGGGGCAGGTGTTACATCTCCTCCGCTTGCACGGGAAGGTGCCGGGCGAAGAGGAAGGGCTGTTTGGGGTGATAGAGGAGTGGACTAGGGTGTCTCGGAGGGAGCGGTCCCTACGGAATGCTGAAAGGGGAGGGGAGAAGATGTGTTTGGTGGTGGGATCACTTTGGAGGTAGCGGAAATGGCGGAGGATGATCCGTTGAATGTGGAGGCTGGTGGGGTGAAAGGTGAGGACAAGGGGAACCCTATCGTGGTTCCGGGAGGGAGGGGCAGGGGTGAGGGCAGAAGTGCGGGAGATAGAACGGACACAGTCGAGGGCCGTGTCAACCACGGTAGAGGGGAATCCTCGGTTGCGGAAAAAGGAAGACATGTCGGAAGAGGGAGACCAAACGCAGATTGGGTGACCGCTTTGCGGAACACCTCCGTTCAGTCCGTAAGGGTGACCCCGAGCTTCCGGTCGCCTGTCACTTTAATTCACCGTTCCATTCCCACTCGGACCTCACCGTCCTTGGCCTCTTGTATTGTTCCACGGAAGCTCAACGTAAACTCGAGGAACAGCAACTCATCTTCCAATTAGGCACTTTGCAGCCTTCCGGACTCAATATCGAGTTCAACAATTTCAGATCATAACCTCGGGCCCTATTACTTTTTTACTTATAATTTTTTCCACCCTTTTGTTTTGGGTCTTCCTTTCCCCCCCCCCCCCCCCCAACCCCTTTCCTTTTATTTCTCTCTCCCACCGGGCAGCTGTCTCTTACCTGCCCGTGCACTTCACACCTAATCTCAGCTGCCTTTTGTCTCCACCGGCCTATTACCATCTCGTCTAGTTTCGAATACCTCTTATTGTCTCTTTTACTTCTTTTGTTCTCTCCCAGCCCTGCCTTCGATCTATTTTATTTCCTTTCCAGTTTTGAAAAAGGGTTTCGACCCGAAACGTCAACTCAAATTTCTCTCCACGGATGTTGCCTGGCCTGCTGAGTTTTTCCAGCATTTTCTGTTGTTATTTCGGATTTCCAGCATCTGCAGTATTTTGCTATCGTGCTAGTGTGAGGTAATGCATTTGGGGATGGCTAACAAGGATAGGGATACAAAGGACTAAAGACAGAGGAAGCCCTAGAGGAGTATAAAAAGTGCGGGGGGATACTTAAAAAAGAAATTAGGAGAGCGAAGAGGGGCCATGAAATAACACTGGCGAGCAAAATAAAGGAAAATCCTACGGTGTTTTATAAGTATAATTAAGGGCAAGAGGATAACCAGGGAAAGAGTAGGGCCCATTAGGGACCAAAGTGGCAATCTGTGTGTAGAGCCAGATGATGTAGGTGGGGTTTTAAATGAATTTTTTGCATGTATTCACTATGAAGAAGGACGATGTAGACATAGAAATCGGGCAGGGGGACTGTGATATGCTTGAACATATTAGCATCGAGAGGGAGGAGGTACCAGCGGTTTTAGCGGGCTTAAAAGTGGATAAATCCCCAGGCCCGGATGAGATGTATCCCAGGCTACTATGTGAGGCAAAGGAGGAGATTGCAGGGGCTCTGACACAAATTTTCAGAACCTCTCTGGCCACAGGGGATGTGCCAGAGGACTGGAGAACAGCTAACGTAGTACCATTATTCAAGAAGGGTAGTAGGGATAAACCAGGGAATTACAGGCCAGTGAGCCTAACATCAGTGGTAGAGAAATTATTGGAAGAAATTCTGAGGGACAGAATTAGTCTCCACTTGGAGAGGCAAGGATTAATTAGGGATAGCCAGCATGGCTTTGTCAAGGGAAGATCATGTCTGACCAATTTCATTGAATTTTTCGAGGGGGTGACTAGGTGTGTGGATGAGGGTAGTGCAGTGGATGTGGTTTACATGGATTTCAGTAAGGCTTTTGATAAAGTCCTGCATAGGAGACTGGTCAGTAAGGTAAGAGCCCATGGGATCCAGGGTGCCTTGGCACATTGGATCCAAAACTGGCTTAGTGGCAGGAGGCAGAGGGTGATGGTGGAAGGTTGTTTTTGTGACTGGAAGCCTGTGTCCAGTGGGGTACCGCAGGGATCGGTGCTGGGTCCCTTGCTGTTTGTGGTCTACATTAATGATTTGGATGTGAATGTAAAGGGTATGATCAGTAAGTTCGCAGATGACACGAAAATTGGTGGGGTGGTAAATAGCGAGGAGGGAAGCCCCAGGCTACAAGACGATATAGATGGGTTGGTCAGATGGGCGGAACAGTGGCAAATGGAATTTAACCCTGAAAAGTGTGAGGTGATGCATTTTGGACGGACTAACAAGGCAAGGGAATACACAATGAATGGTAAGACCCTAGGAAAGACAGAGGATCAGAGGGACCTTGGTGTGCATGTACATAGATCCCTGAAGGCAGCAGAACAGGTGGATAAGGTGGTTAAAATGGCATATGGGATACTTGCCTTCATTAGCCGAGGCATAGAATATAAGAGCAGGGAGGTTATGATGGAGCTGTACAAAACGCTGGTAAGGCCACAGCTGGAGTACTGTGTGCAGTTCTGGTCGCCACACTATAGGAAGGATGTGATTGCTTTGGAGAGGGTGCAGAGGAGATTTACCAGGATGTTACCTGGGCTGGAGCGCTTCAGCTATGAAGAAAGACTGGACAGGCTGGGGTTGTTTTCCTTGGAGCAGAGAAGGCTGAGGGGGGACCTGATTGAGGTGTACAAAATTATGAGGGGCATAGATAGGGTAGATAGTAAGGAACTTTTCCCCTTAGTAGAGGGGTCAATAACAAGGGGGCATAAATTCAAGGTAAGGGGCAGGAGGTTTAGAGGGGATTTGAGGAAAAACTTTTTCACCCAGAGGGTGGTTGGAATCTGGAACTCACTGCCTGAAAGGGTGGTAGAGGCAGGAACCCTCACAACATTCAAGAAGCATTTGGATGAACACTTGAAATGCCATAGCATACAAGGCTATGGACCAAGTGCTGGAAAATGGGATTAGATTAGACAGGACTTGATGGCCGGCGCGGACGCGATGGGCCGAAGGGCCTCTTTCTGTGCTGTATAACTCTATGACTCTATTAAATGGTAGGACACTGAGTAGTGTAGAGGAACAAAGGGACCTTGTGGTGCATGTCCACAGATACCTGAAGGTAACAGGCCAGGTAGATAAGGTGGTTAAGAAGGCAAACGGAATGCTTGCCTTTATTAGCCGTGGCATAAAATACAAGAGCAGGGGGGTTATGCTTCAACTGTATAAAACACTAGTTAGGCCTCAGCTAGAGTACTGCGTGCAGTTCTGGTCACCACATCACAGGAAAGATGTGATTGCACTAGAGAGGGTACAGAGGAGATTTACAAGGATGTTGCTGGGAGTAGAGAATCTTAGCTCTGAGGAAAGACTGGATAGGCTGGGTCTGTTTTCCTTGGAACAGAGGAGGCTGAGGGGAGACCTTATTGAGGTGTATAAAATTATGAGGGGCCTAGATAAAGTAGATAGAAAGGACCTATTTCCCTTAGCAGAGGGGTCAAAAACCAGGGGGCACAGATTTAAAGTAATTGGTGGAAGGTTTAGAAGGGATTTGAGGGGAAATTTCTTCACCCAGAGGGTTGTGGGGGTCTGGAACTCACTGCCTGAAAGGGTGGTAGAGGCAGGAACCCTAACCACATTTAAAAAATACTTGGATGTGCACTTGGGGATGTTCTAACCTGCAGGGCTACGGACCAAGAGCTGGGAAGTGGGATTAGGCCGGATAGCTCTTTGTTGGCAGGCGCGGACACGATGGGCCGAAATGGCCTCCTTCCGTGCTGGAACATTCTATGATTCTATATCCTGCAATTGGGAATATCCTACAATTGGGAATAGTCTACAATTGGGAATATCCTACAATGGGAATAGTCTACAATTGGAATATCCTGCAATTGGGAATATCCTACAATTGGGAATATCCTACAATTGGAATATCCTACAATTGGAATATCCTACAATTGGAATATCCTGCAATTGGAATATCCTACAATTGGGAATATCCTGCAATTGGAATATCCTGCAATTGGAATATCCTACAATTGGGAATATCCTACAATTGGAATATCCTACAATTGGGAATATCCTACAATTGGGAATATCCTGCAATTGGAATATCCTACAATTGGGAATATCCTACAATTGGAATATCCTGCAATTGGAATATCCTACAATTGGAATATCCTACAATTGGAATATCCTACAATTGGAATATCCTACAATTGGGAATATCCTACAATTGGAATATCCTACAATTGGAATAGTCTACAATTGGGAATATCATACAATTGGGAATATCCTACAATTGGGAATATCCTACAATTGGAAATATCCTACAATTGGAATATCCTACAATTGGGAATATCCTACAATTGGAATATCCTACAATTGGAATATCCTACAATGGGAATAGTCTACAATTGGGAATATCCTACAATTGGGAATATCCTACAATTGGGAATATCCTACAATTGGGAATATCCTACAATTGGAATATCCTACAATTGGAATATCCTACAATGGGAATAGTCTACAATTGGGAATATCATACAATTGGGAATATCCTACAATTGGGAATATCCTACAATTGGAAATATCCTACAATTGGGAATATCCTGCAATGATCACATTGAAATCGACACTTGAGGTGAGGTTTTTGTGGGAATGGTAATGTGGTGATGCAGCTCACTGCTTCCATATGGGCTCAAATCGAGCCCCAGATGGAATGACTGGCTCTGCTCTGTGATGGGGGACTGAGGGAGAATCTACAATACAATAATCAGACACAGAGGGGTCGATTTTGTCGAACCTGTCGGGAAGAAGGCGGGGCTTCCCCTTTCGGGTTTCTGACCCGCCTACTTCGACGTCTGGCCAATCCGCGTGATTTTCCCTTGATTGACCTTGTTGAGCCCGCCCAGTGGGCTCAGCAGGCCAATTAAGGGCCACTCGGCAACAGGTGACGTCACAGACTGAAATTTCATCTGTCAAGATTTCTGACAGATGAAATATCAGTGTTTCACAGTTGTTTGAAGCTGTCAAACACTGACAGTCTGATTTCTAAGATGAGTCATTCTGCGCAGACTCATTTCGAAATCTCAGCAGCACTAAAAGCTGAAGGCTGTCACTTTTGACAGATCGCAGCCGTTCAGCTTTCAGTTCCGGCTGAGTGCTGCGCTCCCAACGGCTACAGGAAGAAAGGCTGTTAAGGTAAGTAAAGGTAAGTAAAAGTTCTTTACACACTTTAGACACACCAAATACACTTACTTTTACACTCATGCACCCTTCACTCACCTGAGCGCCGACATCGCGACCCATCCAACTCATTCAACCCGACGGCCCGCCTGCTCTAACCTGGCGTGGTTTGGAGCCGTCGGGAAACTCACACGAAACCCCTCAAAATAGGGATTAGGCTAAAAACTGCCTGTTAACAGGCAGTTAATTGGCACTAATCCCTTCCCGCCTGGTTTTGGCGGGTCCCAGTGCGGGGCAGGTACCCGCCGCCCCTGAAACTTACGTGGGGCGGGGTTTTGGGCGGGATGGTGTCGGGACCCCCAAAGTCGGGATTCCGCCCCCCCCCCCCACACACCTGAAACCCCGCCTGATGGCTCCCCGAAAATCTAGCCCAGAGTCTGGATGGAGCAGGACTGCTGGGCTGAATGGCCTCTCGATGCTCTGGAAGGCCAGCTCTAGGTCACTGATGACACTCTGCTTGGGCTGATCAGGAGTGACTGTCACATGTGCGAGGAGTTGGACGCTCTCATCCCGACAACAACAACTTGTATTTAAATAGCGCCTTTAACATAGTAAAACGTCCCAAGACGTTTCACAGAAGTGTTAAAAGACAAAAACTTTGACACGGAGCCACATAGAGATATTAGAGCTGGTGACCAAAAGCTTGGTCGAAGTGGTCGGTTTTAAGGAGTGTCTTAAAGGACTAGAGAGAGGCGGCAAGGTTTAGGGGGGGAATTCCAGAGCTTGGGGCCCAGGCGGTTGAAGGCACGGCCACCAATGGTGGAGCGATTAAAATCGGGGATGCTCAAGAGGGCAGACTTAGAGGAGCGCAGATATCTCGGGGGGTTGTGAGGCTGAAGGAGGTTACAGAGATAGGGAGGGGCGAGGCCATGGGAGGGATTTGAAAACAAGGATGAGAAGATTTTGAAATCGAGGTGTTGCTAAACCGGGAACCAATGTAGGTCAGCGAGCACAGGGGTGATGGCCGAACGGGGGGCTTGGTGCGAGTTAGGACACGGGCAGCCGAGTTTTGGATGACCTCAAGTTTACGTCGGGTGGAATGTGGGAGGCCAGCCAGGAGTGCATTGGAATAGTCAAGTCTAGAGGTAACAAAGGCATGGATGAGGGTTTCAGCAGCGGATGCGGTGAGGCGGGGCAGAGACGGGCGATGTTATGGAGATGGAAGTAGGCGGTCTTTGTTATGCTGCAGATATGTGGTCGGAAGCTTATTTCAGGGTCAAATATGACACCAAGGTTCGTGAACAGTAAGGTTCAGCCTCAGACAGATGTTCGGGAGAGGGATGGAGTCAGTGGCTAGGGAACGGAGTTTTTGGCGGGGCCGAAAACAATGGCTTCAGTCTGCCCGATATTTAATTGGAGAGAAAATTTCTGCTCATCCAGAACTGGATGTCAGACAAGCAGTTCTGACAATTTAGACACCGTGGAGGGTTCGAGAGAAGTGTGGTGGTGAGATAGAGCTGGGTCTCATCAGTGTACCATGTGGAAACTGATGCTGTGTTTTCGGATGATGTCGCCAAGGGGCAGCATGTAGATGAAAAATAGGAGATGGCCAAGGATAGTTCCTTGGAGGACACCAGAGGTAATGATGCGGGAGTGGGAAGAGAAGCCGTTGCAGGTGATTCTCTGGCTACGATTAGATAGATCAGAA
>NC_140990.1:344268244-344318244 GCF_052327205.1 Somniosus microcephalus | reverse complement strand
TATATGAATCCAAGGTTAAATTCCTCCTCTATGCAGACGACCTGGTTCTGCTGTCACCAACTAAGGAGGGTCTACAGCAGAACCTGGATCTGCTGGAGTCATACTGCCAGACTTGGGCCCTGACAATAAATCCCCAAAAAACCAAAGTCCTTGTGTTCCAGCAAAGATCCAGACATCAGGGACCCAAAATAAATTTCACACTAGGAACAATCAAAATTGAACAAACCACTAACTACACATACTTGGGCTTAAAAATCAGTTCTGCGGGAAATTTCAAACTGGCTGTGAATGAACTGAAAGAGAAAGCAAGAAGGGCTTTCTATGCCATTAAAAAATCAATCCAAATAGAAATCCTAATTAGCATTTGGCTCAAAATTTTCAAATCAGTAATTGAACCAATTGCACTCTATGGCAGTGAGGTGTGGGGACCGCTAACACAACAAGAATTTGCAAAATGGGACAAACACCCAATTGAGATCCTGCATGCAGAATTCTGTAAAAGTATCCTCCGGACTCAAAGGAAAACCGTAAACAATGCATGCAGGGCAGAACTAGGCCAATATCCATTAATAATCACTATCCAAAAAAGAGCCACCAAATTTTGGAAACACCTAGAAATGAGCAACCCCCAATGCTATCATTACCAAGCCCTGAAATGCCAAGAGAGGACCATAAAGAAGAGTACCCTCAGTCAACTAGTCCTGGGACTCAGTGAAGTAATTACTAACACTACTAACAATAACCAGCCCCAGGACAGTGACAGCGTAACACAAAGAATTCGACCCAACACAATCGTCGCTAAGCAAAAGGAAAAATATCTGTCATATTGGGCAGAAACAACAAAAACCCAAAGCAAACTCAATTGCTACTTGGCCCTAAACAGACAATACAACATGGCTGATTACCTGACCATGGTAAAGGATAGCAAACTGAGAAAAACCTTGACAATGTACAGACTTAGTGAACATAACCTGGCGATCGAAAAAGGTAGACACAGGCAGACCCGGCTACCAAGAGAGGACAGGATATGCTCTCACTGCAGTCAGGGAGTGGTGGAGACAGAGATGCACTTCCTCACAGCTTGTAGAAAATATCAGGGCATAAGGGAGAATTTCTACCCAAAATTCACAAAAATATGCCCGGAATTCAGAAATTTGAACGACGACCAAAAACTCCCATACCTACTAGGGGAAGAGAGAAATTGTGTAACACTAGCGGCACACTATGTTACAGCTTGCCATAAACAGAGGGACAACCACTAAATATAAGAAAAGAGTATATATAAATTATATGAAAGTATATTTATACACTCAGGGATATATCTGTTTATACACTGTATGGATAGATCTGTATTTTTGTGTACAAACATGAATGTTTTTTGATGCTTTGGCAACATAAGATGTAACTTGTCATGCCAATAAAGCGATTTGAATTGAATTGAATTGAATTGAGAGACAGAGAGAGAGATAGAGACAGCGAGCGAGAGAGCGAGCGAGAGGGACAGAGTGAGAGACAGAGACAGAGAGAGAGAGACAGAGACAGAGACAGAGACAGAGAGAGAGACAGAGAGAGAGAGAGAGAGAGAGAGAGACACACACACACAGAGGGACACACACAGAGGGACACACACAGAGGGACACACAGAGAGAGAGAGAGACACACACACACAGAGAGACACACACGCAGAGAGAGACACACACACAGAGAGACACACAGAGAGAGACAGAGGCAGAGACACACAGGCAGGGACACACAGGCAGAGAGAGAGAGAGAGAGAGACAGAGAGAGAGAGAGACAGACAGACAGACAGAGAGAGAGAGACAGAGAGAGAGAGACAGAGACAGAGACAGAAAGTGAGAGAGACACAGACAGACAGACAGTGAGTGAGAGAGCGAGCGCCCACGCAACAAAGAGAATTTTAATAAAGGTGGGAACACTGCATTAGCACAGCACATGATAGCGATGTTATGAAGTTCTATCTTCCAGCATAGAAACAGACCATTCAGCCCTTCAAATCTGCACTGGCATTTTTCTCCACTAGCCTACTCTCATCCCACACTCCTGCTCACTCCCCGAATCCTTTAATATAAAATCATAGTAAAATTACAGCACAGGAGGCAGCCATTCGGCCCATCGTGTCCGAGCCGGCCGACTAAGAGCTATCCACCCTAGTCCCATTTTCCAGCTCTTGGTCTGTAGCCCTGTAGGTTACGGCGCTTCAAGTGCATATCCAAGCACTTTTTAAATGTGACGAGGGTCTCTGCCTCTACCACCCTTTCAAGCAGTGAGTTCCAGACCCCCACCAATCTCTGGGTGAAAAGATTTCTCCTCAGATCCCCTCTAAACCTCCGACCAATTACTTTAAATCTCTGCCCCCTGGTTATCGACCCTTCTGCTAAGGGAAATAGATCCTTCCTATCCACTCCTCTAGGCCCCTCATAATTTTATACACCTCAATTAGGTCTCCCCTCAACCTCCTCTGTTCCAAAGAAAACAACCCCAGCCTATCCAATCTTTCCTCATAGCTAACATCCTCGTAAATCTCCTCTGCACCCTCTCTAGTGCAATCACATCCTTCCTGTAATGTGGTGACCAGAACTGCACGCTGTGGCCTAACTAGTGTTTTATATAGTTCAAGGATAACCTCCTGCTCTTGTATTCTGTGCCTCGGCTAATAAAGGCAAGTATTCCGTATGCCTTCTTAACCACCTTATCGACCTGTCCTGCTACCTTCAGGGATCTGTGGACATGCACTCCAAGGTCCCTCTGATCTTCTGCACTTCTCAGTGTCCTACCATTTAATGTGTATTCACTTTCCTTGATAGCCCTCCCCAAATGCATTACCTCAAACTTCTCCGGATTGAACTCCATTTGCCACTGATCTGTCCACCTGACCAATTTATTGATATCTTCCTGCAGTCTACAGCTTCCTTCTTAATTATCAACCACGTTATCTTCATTATTTGAGGAAGGATTTTCTTGCCATGGAGGGAGTGCAGCGAAGATTCACCAGACTGATGCCTGGGATGGCAGGCATGACGTATGAAGAGAGATTGGGTCGATTGGGCTTCTACTCGCTGGAGTTTAGAAGAATGAGAGGGGATCTCATTGAAACTTATAAAATTCTAACAGGACTAGACAGGCTAGATGCAGGAAGGATGTTTCCGATGGTGGGGGAGTCCAGAACCAGGAGTCACAGTCTAAGGATAAGGGGTAAGCCATTTAGGACAGAGATGAGGAGGAATTTCTTCACCCAGAGAGTGGTGAAACTGTGGAATTCTCTACCACAGAAGGCAGTTGAGGCCAATTCATTAAATATATTCAAGAAGGAGTTAGATATATTTCTTGCTAAAGGGATCAAGGGATATGGGGAGAAGGCAGGGACAGGGTACTGAATTTGGATGATCAGCCATGATCTCATTGAATGGCGGAGCAGGCTCGAGGGGCCGAATGGCCTACTCCTGCTCCTATCTTCTATGTTTCTATTATATTCCACCCAGTCTAATCCCACTTCCCAAACCCTGTAATATCCCAACCAGTCTAATCCCACTCTCCCCTCACACCCTTAAATATCCCACCCAGTCTAATCCCACTCCCATACCCTTTAATATCCCACCCAATCTAATCCCTCTCTCCTCCTCACTCCCCATACCCTGTAATATCCCACCCAGTCTAATCCTACTCGCCTCACTCCCCATACCCTTTAATATCCCACCCAGTCTAATCCCACTCTCCTGCTCACTCCCCATACCCTTTAATATCCCACCCAGTCTAATCCCACTCTCCCCCTCACTCCCCATACCCTTTAATATCCCACCCAGTCTAATCCCACTCTCCCCCTCACTCCCCATACCCTTTAATATCCCACCCAGTCTAATCCCACTCTCTCCTCACTCCCCATACCCTTTAATATCCCACCCAGTCTAATCCCACTCGCCCCTCACTCCCCATACCCTTTAATATCCCACCCAGTCTAATCCCACTCTCCTCACTCCCAATACCCTTTAATATCCCACCCAGTCTAATCCCACACTCTCCTCACTCCCCATACCCATTAATATCCCACCCAGTCTAATCCCACTCCCCATACCATTTAATATCCCACCCAGTCTAATCCCACTCTCCTGCTCACTCCCCATACCCTTTAATATCCCACCCAGTCTAATCCCACTCTCCCCCTCACTCCCCATACCCTTTAATATCCCACCCAGTCTAATCCCACTCTCCTGCTCACTCCCCATGCCCTTTAATATCCCACCCAGTCTAATCCCACTCTCCCCCTCACTCCCCGTACCCTTTAATATCCCACCCAGTCTAATCCCACTCTCCTGCTTACTCCCCACATCTTTTAATATCCCACCCAGTCTAATCCCACTCTCCTGCTCTAATATTCGTCTTTTTCAAGTAACTGTTTAATTCCCTTTAAAAGAATTAATGGACTGTGCTCCAATAATGATTTGTGGCAGAGAATTCCACATTCTAACCAGCCTCCGTGTAGATCACTTTTTTCTGCCCCGCCCTTTAATTCTTTGTGTGATTAGTTTGAATTTGTGTCCTCTCATTACTGTCTCACTGTCCAGTAGAGACAATCTCACGATTTACTGTAAACTTTCATAATTGGGTCACCCCCAACCTTCTCCGCTCCAGTGGAAAAAACTGCAACTTCTCAAGGTCTCTCTTCTGAACTGTAACCCCTCATTCTGGCAGCCTCCCTGCGAATCTACACTGCACCTTTTGCATTACTTTTATATCAACACTTCCTGACTTTCCCAGTGTTATAATCCCGAGCAAATCCTAGGACACCAGCCAATACAATACTCAATCTTCAGCCAGAGCTCCTGTACAAGTTCAGCACATTCCAGCTTTTGTATTATATAGCTCCAGATATAAAACCAAGGATTCAGTTTGCTTTTTTTTTTTTTAAATGGCCTCATCTACTTGTGCTTCTTCCTTTAATGATTTGTGGATCTGCTCCTCAACTCCATTTCAAATCTTAACATTTAATCTGTATTTCCTTTTCATATTCTTACATCCAAAATGATTTTTCTTCACTGAACTGCATCTGCCATCCTGCCTACATCCTCCTGTAATTTTTCACAATCTTTGTCACATTGCCCAATTTGGTGTCATCAGGACATTTCACTATTCTTCCCTCAGTTCCCAAGTCCAATTCAATTGATATATTTGTACCTCTACCCTCTGGTTGTAGGAGTCCAAAGTAAAATTCATTTGACCGGGATTGGCCTTGAGCGGATCCTGGCAGACACAAACCCACAATACAAAACTGCCTGGAATTTGCCATTAAATTGAGAGATCTCATTGAGTGATCACAAGAACGGCGTGTGGGCTCAATGTAAATATTACTGATACAGTAGGTGATGCTTTGCGGAGATGAGAATAAGAGCGCATTGGTGGGACAGAGTGGGCACAACTGTAACCCGTGTTGAAACTGTTTTACACCTGATCTCAAAGCACTTGGTTCTAAAAGCAAAAGCAAGTAAAGTCCGTTCCCTTCCCCAGCAATAACATTCCTCGCTTTAATGAGCAGACATTTACTACAGAGAAAGTTGAGCTCCTTCATCACCAATGGCCAATGCACTGAGGCTGAATCCTGTCATCACCAAGTACGAGTGATGTAGAAATCTTTTTACTGTACTATGACATCAATAGTAGCAATATACTCGAGTTGCCTGATGCCAATGAGGATCTGTTTGCTATTGTAACACTAGGAAAGTCTGGGAAGCATTACTGATTGCCAGAAATCAGTCAGGAAAATCTCCAATTCTGCAATCTGACCTCTGTTTTATTAATCCGATTCCACCATATTAGAATAGTTTAATTAGAAAACAACAGCTAATCCTAGCAGAATCAGTGCATTCAGACAGAGTGCGTCACTCGTTTCAGCAGCAGTTCCTGGGAACTTGACATGGAGTTCTGACGATTATCAAAAATCTACAGCACGAAGTTTTAATGATTTTCTGCTGTTGATGTATTCTGCCAAAACCAATGAGGCCTAAATAGGAGATTTTTGGGAGGCTTAAGTTTGTTTTGTATATATTTGTTTTAAGCTTGCTGCATTATTAATGCTGGGAAATTGAACACTGTGACCATCAAATACTCTAAACCCACATACAGTAATAGAGACACTGCCCCTTCCAACATTCCCAGGGCAGGTACAGCACGGGTTAGATACAGAGTAAAGCTCCCTCTACACTGTCCCATCAAACACTCCCAGGGCAGGTACAGCACGGGTTAGATACAGAGTAAAGCTCCCTCTACACTGTCCCATCAAACACTCCCAGGGCAGGTACAGCACGGGTTAGATACAGAGTAAAGCTCCCTCTACACTGTCCCATCAAACACTCCCAGGGCAGGTACAGCATGGGTTAGATACAGAGTAAAGCTCCCTCTACACTGTCTCATCCAACACTCCCAGGGCAGGTACAGCACGGGTTAGATACAGAGTAAAGCTCCCTCTACACCGTCCCATCAAACACTCCCAGGGCAGGTACAGCACGTGTTAGATACAGAGTAAAGCTCCCTCTACACTGTCCCATCAAACACTCCCAGGGCAGGTACAGCACGGGTTAGATACAGAGTAAAGCTCCCTCTACACTGTCCCATCAAACACTCCCAGGGCAGGTACAGCACGTGTTAGATACAGAGTAAAGCTCCCTCTACACTGTCCCATCAAACACTCCCAGGGCAGGTACAGCACGGGGTTAGATACAGAGTAAAGCTCCCTCTACACTGTCCCATCAAACACCCCCAGGGCAGGGACAGCACGTGTTAGATACAGAGTAAAGCTCCCTCTACACTGTCCCATCAAACATTCCCAGGACTGGTACAGCACAGGTTAGATACAGAGTAAAGCTCCCTCTACCACTGTCCCATCAAACACTCCCTGGTACAGCGCGGGTAAGATACATAAAGAAAGACTTGCATTTCTTTAGTGCCTTTCATGACCACCGGACATCCCAAAGCGCTTTACAGCCAATGATGTACGTTTGCAGTGTAGTCACTGTTGTAATGTAGGAAATGCGGCAACCATTTTGCGTACAGCAAGCTCCCACAAAAATTAATGTGATAATGACCAGATAATCTGTTTTAATGACGTTAATTGCGGGGTAAATATTAGCCAGGACACCGGGGCTAACTCCCTTGCTCTTCTTCGATATAGTGCCATGGGATCTTTTACGTCCACCTGAGAGAGTAGACAGGGCCTCGGTTTAACGTCTCATCTGAAAGACAGCAAACACTCCCAGGGCAGGTACAGCACGGGTTAGATACAGAGTAAAGCTCCCTCTACACTGTCCCATCAAACACCCCCAGGGCAGGTACAGCACGGGGTTAGATACAGAGTAAAGCTCCCTCTACACTGTCCCATCAAACACCCCCAGGGCAGGTACAGCATGGGTTAGATACAGAGTAAAGCTCCCTCTACACTGTCCCATCAAACACTCCCAGGGCAGGTACAGCACGGGTTAGATACAGAGTAAAGCTCCCTCTACACTGTCCCATCAAACACCCCCAGGGCAGGTACAGCATGGGTTAGATACAGAGTAAAGCTCCCTCTACACTGCCTCACAGCATCGGCGGGAATCTCGAGCGGCAGAGCGAGGCTATAAAAGGCTCCCGAGACCAGTCTCCGAACTCGGAACTCAGAGGGAAGGAGAGAGGTAAAAAGTAATCCAAGTGTGACGTCACCAGAAAGCGGGTAAGTGATTGGTTGGTAAGTATTTCTCTCTTTTTTAAGCTTAAACTCTGTGGTTTATAGTTTCTAAGGTGCGATATTCATCATCTAAAATCGGGGCAGAGGGTATTTAAAAATAATATTAATAAATTTAATTAATTACATAGAATGGGAGATCAGGTGATGTGTTGCTGCTGCAATATGTGGGAGCTGGTGGACACCATTGATGCTCACGGTGATCACATTTGCAGTAAGTGTTGGCTGCTCGAGGAATTCCGGCTCCATGTTGAAGAGCTGGAGTCCGAGCTTCAAACACTGAGACACATCAGGGAGGGGGAGAGTTACCTGGACTCTGTGTATCACGAGGTATTCACACCAATTAGATTAATTAATTCAGATGTAGTCCGTGGCCAGGGTCAGGATGGTGTGACTAGAAGTGAGGCAGGTACGGGGATCCAGGAGGTAGTGTTGGAGGAGCCGCAGCCCTTGCTCTTGTCCAACAGGTTTGAGGCTCTTACTCCCTGCGGGGAGGATGAGCAACCCGGCCACAGCACCGTGGAGCGGGGGGGCCATTCAAGTGGGGGGAGATCAAAGAAATGTTGTAGTGGTAGGGGATAGTATCGTTAGGGGGATAGATAGAGTTCTTAGCAGCCGAGAGCGAGAGTCCCGAAGGCTGTGTTGCCTGCCAGGGTTAAGGACATCTCCTGTGGACTGGAGAGAAACTTGGAGTGGGAGGGGGAGGATCCAGTTGTCGTGGTCCATGTTGGTACCAACGACATGGATAGGACAAGGAAGGAGGTTCTGCTGAGGGAGTTTGAGCAGCTAGGTGCCAAATTAAAAAGCAGAACCACAAGGGTAATAATCTCTGGGTTACTACCTGAGCCACGTGCAAATTTGGTTCGGGTAAATAAAATTAGAGAGTTAAATGCGTGGCTCAAAGACTGGTTTTAAGAGAGCGAAAAATAAAAATGACAGCGGAGAAGGCAATAGAGCAAGGTAGCAGTGGGGGAATTAAAAACCAGAGCGTGTCAGGAAGGGACAGAATGTATAATGATAAAGGTAAAGTAGTAAAAGGGGTAAAAGCAGTAAAAGGGGTAAAAGCAGGAATAAATTGTCAGAAAACATATTTGAAAGTTCTTTATCT
This sequence comes from Somniosus microcephalus, assembly GCF_052327205.1. Classification (NCBI taxonomy): domain Eukaryota; kingdom Metazoa; phylum Chordata; class Chondrichthyes; order Squaliformes; family Somniosidae; genus Somniosus; species Somniosus microcephalus. The sequence continues at coordinate 344,309,407 of NC_140990.1, read as the reverse complement.
GAATGCACGCAGCATTCGTAACAAAATTGACGAGTTGACGGTGCAAATAACTACACATGGGTATGATCTGGTGGCCATTACGGAAACATGGCTGCAAGATAATCATGACTGGGAACTAAACATACAAGGGTATTTGACAATTAGGAAGGACAGACAGGAAGGAAAGGGAGGTGGGGTTGCTATGTTAATCAAGGATGGAATCACTGCAATAGTCAGAAATGATATTGGGTCAAAGGATCAGGATAGTGAAACAGTTTGGGTGGAGATAAGGAATAATAAGGGGAAAAAGTCACTAGTGGGCGTAGTCTATAGGCCTCCTAACAGTTGCAACTCTGTTGGTCGGAGTATAAATCAGGAAATAGTTGGGGCTTGTAATAAGGGAACAGCTATAATCATGGGGGATTTTAACTTTCATATTGACTGGACTAATCAAATTGGGCATGGCAGCATTGAGGAAGAGTTCATAGAGTGTATTAGGGACGGGTTCCTTGAGCAGTATGTAACTGAACCAACCAGGGGGCAAGCAATCTTAGATCTGGTCCTGTGTAATGAGACAGGATTAATAAAAAAATGTCCTAGTAAAGGATCTCCTTGGAATGAGTGACCATAATATGGTTGAATTCCAAATTCAGTTTGAGGGTGAGAGAGTTGGATCTCAAACTAGCGTACTAAGCTTAAATAAAGGAGACTATGAAGGTATGAGAGTAGAATTGACTAAAGTGGACTGGGAAAACAGATTAAAGTGTAAGACGGTACAAGAGCAGTGGTCTACATTCAAGGAGATATTTCACATCTTTCAAGATAAATATATTCCACTGAGGAAAAAGGGGAGTAAAAGAAAAGACAGCCATCCGTGGCTTAGTAAAGTAATAAAGGATAGTATTCGACTGAAAACAAGGGCATATAAAGTAGCCAAATCTAGTGGGAGGATAGAAGATTGGGAAGCATTTAAAAGCCAGCAAACAATAACTAAAAGATTAATTAAGAAAGGGAAGATAGATTATGAAAGTAAACTAGCAAAAAATATAAAAACAGATAGCAAGAGTTTCTACAGCTATATAAAAAGAAAAAGGGTGGCTAAAGTGAACATTGGTCCCTCAGAGGATGGGACTGGGAAACTAGTGGTGGGGAACATGGAGATGGCAAAGACGCTGAACAAATATTTTGTATCTGTCTTTACAGTAGAGGACACTAAAAATATTCCAACACTGGACAAACAGGGGGCAATGGGGGGGGGGGGGGGGGGGGGGAGGAGCTAAACACGATTAAAATCACCAAGGAGATGGTACTCAGTAAAATAATGAGACTTAAGGCGGATAAATCCCCCGGACCTGATGGCCTACATCCTAGGGTCTTGAGAGAAGTGGCGGTAGGGATTGTGGATGCATTGATCATTTTCCAGAACTCCCTGGACTCAGGAAAGGTCCCGGCAGATTGGAAAACTGCTAATGTAACACCCTTATTTAAGAAGGGAAGTAGACAAAAAGCTGGAAACTATAGACCAGTTAGCCTAACATCTGTGGTTGGCAAAATGTTGGAGTCCATTATTAAGGAAACAGTAACAGAGCATTTGGATAAACATAATTTAATAGGACAGAGTCAGCATGGTTTTATGAAGGGGAAGTCATGTTTGACAAATTTGCTCGAATTCTTTGAGGATGTAACATAGGGTGGATAAAGGGGAACCAGTGGATGTAGTGTATTTGGACTTCCAAAAGGCATTTGACAAGGTTCCACACAAAAGATTACTGATCAAGATAAAAAATCACGGGATTGGGGGTAATATACTGGCATGGGTGGAAGATTGGCTATCTAACAGAAAACAGAGAGTTGGGATAAATGGTTCGTTCTCGGGCTGGCAATCAGTAACTAGTGGTGTTCCGCAGGGGTCAGTGCTGGGACCCCAGCTCTTTACAATCTATATTAACGATTTGGAGGAAGGGACCGAGTGCAACATATCCAAGTTTGCTGACGATACAAAGATGGGAGGGAAAGCAGTGAGTGAGGAGGACATAAAAAACCTGCAAAAGGACATAGACAGGCTAAGTGAGTGGGCAGAGATTTGGCAGATGCAATATAATGTTGGAAAGTGTGAGGTTATGTACTTTGGCAGAAAAAATCAAAGAGCAAGTTATTATCTAAATGGAGAGAAACTGCAAAGTGCTACAGTACAAAGGGATCTGCGGGCCCTGGTGCATGAAACACAAAAAGTTAGTATGCAGGTGCAGTCGGTGATCAGGAAGGCCAATGGAATCTTGGCTTTTATTGCAAGGGGGATGGAGTATAAAAACAGGGAAGTCTTGCTGCAGTTATACAGGGTATTGGTGAGGCCACACCTGGAATACCGTGTGCAGTTTTGGTTTCCATATTTAAGAAAAGATATACTTGCTCTCGAGGCGGTTCAGAGAAGGTTCACTCGGTTGATTCCGGAGATGAGGGGGTTGATGTATGAGGAAAGGTTGAGTAGGTTGGGCCTCTACTCATTGGAGTTCAGAAGAATGAGAGGCGATCTTATCGAAACATATTGATGCGCTATCAATTACTCATAAAAGACTGAGAGTTAGAAGAGTAACTAAAGGCTTTTATTAACAACAGAATGGAGGTCTGCCTCGAGTGGTCGACCGGTCCAGGATACAAGGGCTGGGGAGCAGTCACCTTTATACTAGGACCTGTGGGAGGAGTCAGCCGAGGCATGTCCAGGCATGTACACAGTGGAATACAAACAGGACAAACAGGAATACAAACAGTGGTTTACCACACATATAAGATTGTGAGGGGGCTTGATCGGGTGGATGCGGTGAGGATGTTTCCACTGATGGGTGAGACTAGAACTAGGGGGCATAATCTTAGAATAAGGGGCTGCCCTTTCAAAACTGAGATGAGGAGAAACTTCTTCACTCAGAGGGTAGTAAAGCTATGGAATTTGCTACCCCAGAGAGCTGTGGAAGCTGCAACATTAAATAAATTTAAAATGGAGATAGACATTTTCCTAGCAGATAAGGGAATTAGGGGTTACGGGGAGAGGGCAGGGAAGTGGATGTGAGTCTAGATTCAGATCAGCCATGATCCTATTGAATGGCGGAGCAGGCCCGAGGGGCCGTCTGGCCTACTCCTGCTCCTATTTCTTATGTTCTTATGTCCCATCAAACACTCCCAGGGCTGGTACAGCACGGGTTAGACTCCCTCTACACTGTCCCATCAAACACTCCCAGGGCAGGTACAACACGGGTTAGATACAGAGTTAAGCTCCCTCTAAACTGCTCCCGTTATCTGGGAAAGCTGCAAATCATCTTTCACTCCTGGACAGGACAGAAGAAAAACTTCTGCGACAGGCGATCGCTTACCTTGAGCCTCCAGATGCTCTCTGGTCACTACTGGCTACCGCGAGCGGTCACAGGGCTTGGTTCATGGACCCCTAATGAGTCCATTACTTGCACGTCTAAAGGTGCCTGCCACATAACTACGGCTTATGTTGGGTTTTTATTCATTTGATAAATAAAGATTAATCAGATGACTCTCTTGTCTCCTAGGTCCACGGGCCTGTATTGAAGTAAAAGGATAAAGATTGTCCTAACGCTCTAAACTTTCTTCTCTTGTTCCTCTGAGCTCCAAATACCATATCTACACACTAGTCTTTCTTCTTCACTATTTTGAAACCAAGACCCCTTGCACTGTCTCCCACTCTCATTGCTTCCAAGGCCTTAAAACAGTGGGACTCCTTACCTCCCTCTACTTTTCCTCCTACAATCTACAGCCTTTTAAACATTTATCCCTCCAGCAAAAACATATATATATCTGTTTATGGGAACCTTGCTATGCACAAATTGACTACCCGTGTTTGCCTACAAAACATAGGAACAGGAGCAGGCTATTCGCCCCTTCGAGCCTGTTCCGCCATTCAGTTAGATCATGGCTGATCTATACCTCAACCCCATTTAGCCACCTTTGTTCGTTAACACTCGATACCCTTACCCAACAAGAATGTATTGATCCGTCTTGAAAATTTCAATTGACACAGCATCCATAGCCTTTTGAGGCAAGTGTTCCACATTTCCACCACCCTTTGTGTGAAAAAGGGCTTCCTGATTGGACTCCTGAATGGTCTAGCTTTAATTTTAAGATTGTGCCCCCTTGTTCTGGATTTCCCACACCAGAGCAAAAAGCTTCTCTGTATCTACCTTTTAACCTTTTAAGCCCCAGTATCATTCTGGTGAATCTGCACTGCACCTCCTCCAAGGCCAATGGCCCAGAAATTCGGGTCTCCACGGGTGAGTACGCACGGGGTGCTCACCTGTAGGCCCAACGGAAGTGCCGGTCTCCTGCATGCACTGCGCATGCCTGGGAAACCGGCACTTCCGTTCCCCTGAACGAAGGGGTTCAGAGTTCGAACGCGTGCGCGGGAGAGGCTGCGCATGCGCATCGAACTTAGTTTTTTTTTAAATACAGGTTTTCCCAGGAGGGTAAGTCTCCAGGAGTTAGACATGTAAAAAGCAGGCGTAAGGCCTGCTTTTTACAAGGTAAGTGGTAAATTAATTAAAATTAAAACATTTTTTCCACAAGTTTATTATTTTTAAATACTTTAAAGCAAGGTAAGTTTATTTTTTGCCCCGTTAGAAAATAAAAAAGTTTTTTCAAAAATTTAAATAGTTTAAAATAGCTATTTCATGTAATTTATAGTTTATTTAAAAAATGTGATGTTTTTTAAAAATTTATTTTAAGATTTAGTGCTGTTTTGGGGCCGTAGTATTTATAAGTTTTGACAGCTCTTCCTGTCAATCTTATGAATGGAGCATTCCCTGCTCCGATTGGCTCCCCATGGCCCACGTGATCCCAGGGGACGCATTAAACTAACTGCGCCCCTGGGATACGCAAGCCCTGCGCGCCGGCAGTTGGACCAGGCCCCGGATCGGAATTCCACGGGAGCCCACAGCACAACGGCCGGCGCGCTAGGTAAGTGGAGGTCGGGGGCTTGCACCCGTGGGAAGCCCTCAACCCGAATTTCTGGGCCAATATATCCTTCCTGAGGTGCGGGGCCCAGAACTGAACACAGTTACTGCAGATGGGGGTCTGACCAAGGCTCTGTACAACTGAAGCATCACTTCCACCCCTTTGGATTCCAGCCCTCGAGATAAAGGCCAACATTCCATTAGCCTGTTAGCTTTTAATGATTTGTGTACACGGACCCCTAAATCCCTTTGCTCCTCCACAGTTCCTAGTTTCTCATCATTAAGAAAATATTCTGATTTGTCTTTCCTGGACTCAGTGGATGACCTCACATTTCCCCACATTGCATTCCATCTGCCACAGTTTTGCCCACTCACTTAGTCTATCTGTGTCCTTTTGCAAGTTCCTGCTCCCATCTACACAACTTACTGTGCCTCCTAACATAGTGTCACCAGCAAACTTTGATATACTGTACAAAGAAACACCACTCCAAAAATGCTTAATTTGCTGTGAAACACTTTGGGATGTCCTGAGGACATGAAAGGTGCTAGATAAATGCAAGTTGGTTCTTTCACGTGCTTTCTATAATGGCTGTATTTCATCTTCACACTTACTCCATTATCCTGAGTGCAAAGTACAGCATGCATCCAACTCTATGCAAGAAGGGAAGCCTGCAGGTTACCTACTTAATGTGGCTCCACTCAGATGTATTGTTTGCTTTACATGTGTACAATGCACTAAATCAGATAGAGGGCCATGCATAGCTATGCTAATCTGTACAAACTTGCTATCATGATACTACAACTAAGGTGCAGATATAATTTCAGCATAACTACAGGGATAGCAAAAACAGAAAGCAGTGTTCTCTGGATTTCTTTTTGAAATTCAACCCTAAAAATGAGAACAGTGTTATCAAGTTCACATCATTCCAACCTTTACACTATAATGCAGTTGAACTCTCTTTTCTGATTGTTATCTAGATACCAGGATACCCGCAACAATCCATTTCTTTTACTTTAGTGATATCCGATGCCGTTTTCAACAAGCCAGGAATACTTCACTGCTGCGGTCAGATCTTTTGTTTGCTCCCCATGAGGGTAATGTGCTGTCCTTTTAGTAAAGGAGAAGTCTGGTACAAACACATTACTCAGGATGGTTTCAATGTGCTCCTGTTTTGCTGCAGTTCGGGTTCCACAGGAGCTGGTTGCACTCCAGGTCCTCACTTGAGGAGCCATTCTTCATGTGTCAGCCTATATAATGAGTGGCAGCAGGCTATTTTACCTCAGGGGTCATCACAGCTGAGCACAATCCTGTCCTCACCTGACTCCTGTATGCACATTTTCCAGTTTGGGTCACTGGAAAGTGATCAGCAAAGAAAACCCTGGCTGAGTTCTTTTCTTTGCCCCAAGCTCCAGGGCAGTGAGGCCAATTGGAGTGCCCCTACTGCCACCCGACAGTGGCCAACTAACTCAGCACAGATTTGGAATGGGGCCCTGGGACTTTTCTCATCTGTATGGATCAGTACCATACTGGGCAGGGCATTGGTTCATTGTAAGGAGGGGTGATCCTCAGTTATGACACTATCTCTGTTATATATCCCACACTACAGTATATACAAAAGCAAAATACTGCGGATGCTGGAAATCTGAAATAAAAACAGAAAATGCTGGAAATACTCAGCAGGTCAGGCAGTATCTGTGGAGAGAGAAACAGAGTTTGACGAAAGGTCATCGACCTGAAACGTTAACTCTGTTTCTCTCTCCACAGATACTGCCTGACCTGCTGAGTATTCACAGCATTTTCTGTTTTTACTACAGTATATACAGTTGGCTGTATCCCCAGGTCTGCTACCACAAAAGCCCAGAATTACTATATCGGCAGTCATGTGATGCTGTGTACTTTCAGGTTCAATGTCATTTACATTACCCTGTTACCTAAATCCTCTTGATTTTAGACAGTTAAGGGGTGATCTAATCTTGGTGTTTAAAATGATAAAGGCACTGGATAGGGTAGATACTCTGGTGAGGGAATCCAGGATCAGGGGGCACAATCTTAAAATCAGAGCTAGGCCATTCAGGAGTGAAATCAGAAAGCACTTTTTCACACAAAAGTCTAGTGGAAATGTGTGTCTTGTTTGGCACACTTTGTACAAAAATAATAAATTGCAGGACAACGGAGTATTACAGTGTGGTAAACCACTGTTATTGTTGTTCACCGTTGTTGTTGTTGCACACTGTTGTCATAGAGTCATAGAGTTTTACAGCACAGAAAGAGGCCCTTCGGCCCATCGTGTCTGCGCCGCCCATCCATCCCTGTCCAGTCTAATCCCATTTTCCAGCATTTGGTCCATAGCCTTGTATGCAATGGCATTTCAAGTGCTCATCCAAATGCTTCTTGAATGTTGTGAGGGTTCCTGCCTCCACCACCCTTTCAGGCATTGAGTTCCACATTCCAACCACCCTCTGGGTGAAAAAGTTCCTCCTCAAATCCCCTCTAAATCTCCTGCCCCTTACCCTGAACCTATGCCCCCTTGTTATTGACCCCCCCACTAAGGGGAAAAGTTCCTCTTTATCTACCCTATCTATGCCCCTCATTATTTTGTACACCTCAATCAGGTCCCCCCTCAGCCTTCTCTGCTCCAAGGAAAACAACTCCAGCCTGTCCAACCTCTCTTCATAGCTGAGGCGCTCCATCCCAGGTAACATCCTGGTGAATCTTCTCTGCACCCCCTCCAAAGCAATCACATCCTTCCTATAGTGAGGCGACCAGAACTGCACACAGTACTCCAGCTGTGGCCTCACCAGCGTTTTGTACAGCTCCATCATAACCTCCCTGCTCTTATATTCTATGCCTCGGCTAATGAAGGCAAGTATCCCATATGCCTTTTTAACCACCTTATCTACCTGCTCCGCTGCCTTCAGGGATCTATGTACATGTACACCAAGGTCCCTCTGACCCTCTGTACTTCCTAGGGTCCTACCACTCATTGTGTATTCCCTTGCCTTATTTGTCCGTCCAAAATGCATCACCTCGCACTTTTCAGGGTTAAATTCCATTTGCCACTTTTCCGCCCATCTGACCAACCCGTTTATATCGTCCTGTAGCCGGAGGCTTTCCTCCTCGCAATTTACCACCCCACCAATTTTCGTGTCATCTGCGAACTTACTGATCATACCTTTTACATTCTCATCCAAATCATTTATGTAGATCACGAACAACAAGGGACCCAGCACCGATCCCTGAGGTACCCCACTGGACACAGGCTTCCAGTCACAAAAGCAACCTTCAACCATCACCCTCTGCCTCCTGCCACTCAGCCAGTTTAGGATCCAACGCGCCAAGGCACCCTGGATCCCATGGGCTCTTACCTTCTTAACCAGTCTCCTATGCGGGACTTTGTCAAAAGCTTTACTGAAGTCCATGTAAACCACATCCACAGCATTTCCCTCATCCACCCCACTAGTCACCCCCTCGAAAAATTCGATCAGATTTGTCAGACATGATTTACCTTGACAAAGCCATGCTGACTATCCCCGATTAATCCTTGCCTCTCCAAGTGGAGATTAATTTTGTCCCTCAGAATTTTTTCCAATAATTTCCCCACCACAGATGTTAGACTCACTGGCCTGTAATTCCCTGGTTTATCCCTGCTACCCTTCTTGAATAATGGTACTACGTTAGCTGTTCTCCAGTCCTCTGGTACATCCCCTGTGGCCAGAGAGGTTCTGAAAATTAGTGTCAGAGCCCCTGCAATCTCCTCCTTTGCCTCCCACAGCAGCCTGGGATACATCTCGTCCGGGCCTGGGGATTTATCCACTTTTTGGCCTGCTAAAACCGCTAGCACCTCCTCCCTCTCGATGCTAATATGTTCAAGTATGTCACAGTCCCCTTGCCCGATTTCTATGTCTGCATCGTCTTTCTCCATAGTGAACACAGATGCAAAAAATTCATTTAAAACCCCGCCTACATCCTCTGGCTCTACACACAGATTGCCACTTTGGTCCCTAATGGGCCCTACCCTTTCCCTGGTTATCCTCTTGCCCTTAATATACTTATAAAACATCTTAGGATTTTCCTTTATTTTGCTCGCCAGTGTTATTTCATGGCCCCTCCTCGCCCTCCTAATTTCTTTTTTAAGTATGCCCCTGCACTTTTTATACTCCTCTAGGGCTTCCTCCGTCTTTAGTCTTTTGTAACTGCCAAAAGCCCCCCTTTTATTTCTAATGCATTTTTGTATATCCCTTGTCATCCAAGGTTCCCTTTGCTTGTTGGTCCCACCCTTGACCTTTACAGGAACATGTTGGCGTTGTACTCTCTCTATTTCCCTTCTGAAAGTCTCCCATTGTTTTGATGTGGATTTTCCTATAAGCAGCTGCTCCCAGTCCACTTTGGCCAGATCCTGCCTTATCATATTAAAATCGGCCTTCCCCCAATTTAGAACCCTTATTTCCGGGCCGTCTTTGTCTTTTTCCATGACCACCTTAAATCTCACCGAATTATGGTCACTGTCGCCAAAATGCTCCCCTACTGACATTTCCACCACTTGCCCGGCTACATTCCCCAGAATTAGGTCCAGTACTGCCCCCTCTCTTGTAGGACTTTCTACATGTTGGCTCAAAAAGCTCTCCTGGATGCACTTTAAGAATTCTGCATCCTCTAAGCCTTTCACACTCTGACTGTCCCAATTTATATTGGGGAAGTTGAAATCCCCCACTACTATTACCCTATTATTTTCGCACTTTTCTGAGATTTGCCTACATATCTGTTCCTCTATCTCCCCCTGACTGTTTGGGGGCCTATAGTACACTCCCAGCAAAGTGCTTGCCCCCTTATTGTTTTTAAGTTCTACCCATATGGCCTCATTAGAGGAACCCGCTAATATATCATCCCTCCTTACAGCAGTAATTGACTCCTTAATTAATATTGCAACACCCCCTCCCCTTTTACACCCCCCTCTGTCTCGCCTGAAGATTCTATACCCCGGAATATTGAGCTGCCAGTCCTGACCCTCCCTCAACCATGTCTCCGTGATAGCAACAATATCGTACTCCCATGTGTTCAACAACAACTTCAGTTCATCCACCTTATTTGCAAGACTCCTTGCATTAAAATAAATGCCTTCCAGCCCTGCCATATTCTCTTTTGCCTTCACATATTTGCTCTGCCTTCCCAGCTGACTTGTTTTTCCCTCTGTATTTGGCCGTAAATCACCCCCTACTATAGCTCCACTCTGTACCCCAACCCCCTGCCAAGTTAGTTTAAACCCTCCCCAGCAGTGCTAGCAAACCTCCCCGCAAGGATATTGGTTCCCCCCTGGTTCAGGTGTAAACCGTCCGACTTGTACAAGTCCCACCTTTCCCAGAAGCAGACCCAGTGATCCAGGAAACTAAAGCCCTCCCCCCTGCACCATCCCTTTAGCCACGCATTCATCTGTTGTATCTAGGCATGCCTCAGCATGCCTCTGCTGGCTCCGCCCCTGGCTCCACCCACAGGCCCAGGTATAAAAGTGACTGCTCTGCAGCCCCCTGCCTTCTTGGAAACCAGTCAACCACAAGAGGCATGCTCTGTTCTTTGTTAATAAAAGCCTTTTAGTTACTCTCCTAACTCTCCGTCTTTTATGAGTAATTGATAGCGCATCAATTTTATTAACAAAAACAAAATGTCGGCACCAAACGCTGAGCAGCAGGAAACGACGGCACCAAACGCTGAGCAGCAGGCGCTGCAGCAAACGACGGCACCAAACGCTGAGCAGCAGGCGCTGCTGCATGCCCTCAGACCAACATGCCTGGACCTAGACCCTCAAGAGGCGGGTTCGTCTGCCAAGTTCGCACAATGGCTGTGTTGCTTCGAAGCTTACCTGGAAGCCTCAGCCGTGACACTAGATGGAAACAAACTAAAAATCCTGGCCTCCAAGGTGGGCCACCAAGTCTACACGCTCATCCAGGATGCGACTACCTACACGGCGGCTATCGATCTGCTAAAAGGACAATACACACGCCCGGTAAATACGGTTTATGCCAGACACCTCCTGAGATCCCGCAAACAGCAGTCCGGGGAATCGTTGGAGGCATTCCTACGGGCACTACAGATACTCGGCCGAGCCTGCGATTGTAAAGAGGTATCGGCCGCGACACACGCGGAGGGACTTATCCGAGACGCTTTCGTTGCGGGCCTGAAATCCGACTACTCCCGGCAGAGACTGCTGGAGAAGGGCGAAATCGACCTGAAGAAGGCAGTGTCCCTCGCGCTCTCGCTAGACGCGGCCCACCGGAATATGGACGCATTCTCCCCTAACCGCTCCGCACCGTGGACGCCGCAACCTTGGGTCATGGGACCCCCGGCACCAACTGCTGCAGCGATGTCCAAGGGCCCGAAATGTTACTTTTGTGGCCAGGCAAAACACCCCAGAGCACGCTGCCCGGCGAAAAACGCTACCTGCTCTGGCTGCGGGAAGAAAGGACACTACGTCAGTGCCTGCAAAGGTAAAACCACTAACGCCAGCAGCGCCGCGTGTGAACCGTGGGGGCAGCCATCTTGTCCGCCATCTTGGACACCTCCAGCCGCGTGGGGATCGGGATCATGGGCGCAGCCATTTTGTCCGCCATCTTGGACGCCTCCAACTCCAATCGCGGGTGACCCGGACTCAACCACCGCCTCGTCTGACGACCACAGCGACTCGCTCGACCATACGCTGGCCTCCGTGACGCTGGACCAATCTCTCCCTCACCAACTGTCCAGGTCCATGATGGACATTACGGTAAACGGCCGCGCCACTACCTGCCTTTTCGACAGCGGGAGCACGGAGAGCTTTATCCACCCCGACACGGTGCGCGGTTACTCTCTCCCGGTCCTGCCAACGCGCCATCGGATCTCTATGGCTTCCAAATCCCATTCAGCAGACGTTGGTGGCTACTGTGTAGTGACCCTTTCAGTAAGGGGCACAGAATACAAAAATGTTAAACTTCTTGTCCTGCCCCATCTCTGCGCTGCCGTTCTACTGGGGTTGGATTTTCAGTGCCACCTTAAAAGTATCACATTAGCGTACGGCGGACCCCTCCCCCCACTCACAGTCTGCAGCCAGCAGCTTTTAAATCGCCCGCCGCGCACCATTTGCAGCCTCTCCACGCTTAAAGTCTCCCCCCCCCCCCCCCCCCCCACTTGTTCGCTAACCTCACCCGCGACTGTAAGCCCATCGCTACCAAAAGCAGGAGGTACAGTGTCGGGGATAGGAGCTTCATTAAATCCGAAGTAGCAAGACTCCTGAAGGAAGGGATTATTGAGGGTAGCACTAGCCCATGGCGAGCACAAGTGGTGGTAGTGAAGACTGGCGAAAAACAGCGCCTAGTTATTGACTACAGCCAGACGATCAATCGCTACACCCAGTTAGATGCATACCCACTCCCCCGCATATCTGACATGGTCAATCAGATAGCACAATACCGGGTGTTCTCGACGATTGATCTGAAGTCAGCATACCACCAGCTCCCCATCAGGGCTGAGGACTGCCAGTACACAGCTTTTGAAGCTGACGGTCGTCTCTACCACGTCCTCCGAGTCCCCTTCGGTGTCACCGACGGGGTTTCGGTCTTCCAAAGGGAGATGGACCGAATGGTTGACCAGAACGCGCTGCAGGCCACCTTCCCATATCTAGACAACGTCACCATCTGCGGCCACGACCAGCAGGACCATGACGTTAACCTAGAGAAATTCCTCCGTACGGCCCAGCGGCTGAATCTAACATACAACAAGGACAAATGTATGTTTCGCACCACGCGCCTCGCCATTCTTGGCTGCGTAGTGGAGAATGGAGTCATCGGCCCCGACCCCGACAGAATGCGCCCCCTTATGGAGCTCCCCCTCCCCCACTGCCAAAAAGCACTGAAGAGATGCCTAGGGTTTTTCTCTTACTATGCTCAGTGGGTGCCCAACTATGCGGACAAAGCCAGACCCCTCATCAAGTCCACCTCCTTCCCCCTGACAGCAGAGGCATGTGCAGCCTTCACTCTCATAAAAAAAAGATATTGCGAAGGCCACAATGCACGCAGTGGATGAGTCCATCCCTTTCCAAGTGGAGAGCGACGCATCCGACTTCGCCCTAGCTGCAACCCTTAACCAGGCGGGGAGACCCGTGGCCTTTTTCTCAAGGACCCTCCAGGGCCCCGAGATTCGACACTCCTCTGTCGAAAAGGAGGCCCAGGCCATTGTGGAAGCGGTGCGACATTGGAGGCATTACCTGGCCGGAAAACGATTTACCCTGCTCACTGACCAGCGTTCAGTAGCTTTTATGTTTAATAATAATCAGAGGGGCAAAATCAAGAACGACAAGATCTTGAGGTGGAGAATCGAACTCTCCACCTACAATTACGATATCTTGTACCGGCCCGGGAAACTCAATGAGCCCCCAGATGCCCTATCACGTGGTACATGCGCCAACGCGCAGGTTGATAGACTGCAGACCCTCCACAATGACCTCTGCCACCCGGGGGTCACCAGGTTCTTCCACTTCATCAAATCCCGTAACCTGCCCTACTCCATCGAGGAGGTCAGGACCATGACCAGGAACTGCCAAATCTGTGCCGAGTGCAAACCGCATTTTTATAGGCCAGACAGAGCAAGCCTGATCAAGGCCACGCGCCCCTTTGAACGGCTGAGCGTCAATTTTAAAGGGCCCCTCCCCTCCTCCGACCGCAATGTGTACTTCCTCAACATAATTAATGAGTACTCCCGTTTCCCGTTTGCCATCCCGTGCCCAGACATGACCAGTACCACGGTCATTAAATGTCTGAATGACCTTTTCGCCTTGTTCGGCTTCCCTAGCTATATCCATAGCGACCGGGGCTCATCCTTTATGAGCGACGAACTCCGTCAGTACCTGCTCACGAGAGGTATTGCTACAAGCAAAACCACCAGCTACAACCCCCGGGGGAACGGCCAGGTGGAAAGAGAGAACGCGACGGTTTGGAAGGCCGTCCTCTTAAACTTAAAATCTAAGGGCCTTCCGACCTCTCGCTGGCAGGAGGTCCTCCCTGCGGCGCTCCACTCCATTCGGTCACTGCTTTGTACGGCCACCAATGCCACCCCCCATGAAAAAATGTTCACTTTCCCCAGGAAGTCCACATCGGGGACCTCGCTACCGACATGGCTGACGTCTCCAGGACCCGTCCTACTGCGGAAGCACGCGAGGTCCCATAAAACGGACCCCCTGGTCGAGAGGGTGAGCCTCCTCCACGCCAACCCCCAGTATGCTTACGTGGCGTACCCGGACGGGCGGGAGGACACAGTCTCCATACGAGACCTCGCACCTTCGGGTGCCCCTGAAACACTACCATTGCGGGAGGACACAGTCTCCATACGAGACCTCGCACCTTCAGGTGCCCCTGAAACACTACCATTGCCATCCACCACTACCCACAACCCAACCCCGGTAGACGGCATGCCGCAGCCCCAGGACCCGTCATTGACCACCCAACCACTCAATGAGACGCCAGATTCAACGTTGGATGCTGCACCATCACTGCCGCCACCACGACGATCAGGACGGCATACAAGGCCACCTGATAGACTTACTTACACGAACCTTTAGTACACTTCACCCCGCCGGACTCAATTTTAAACAAGGGGTGAATGTGGTAAACCACTGTTATTGTTGTTCACCGTTGTTGTTGTTGTTGTTGCACACTGTTGTATCTAGGCATGCCTCAGCATGCCTCTGCTGGCTCCGCCCCTGGCTCCACCCACAGGCCCAGGTATAAAGGTGACTGCTCTGCAGCCCCCTGCCTTCTTGGAAACCAGTCAACCACAAGAGGCATGCCCTGTTCTTTGTTAATAAAAGCCTTTTAGCTACTCTCCTAACTCTCCGTCTTTTATGAGTAATTGATAGCGCACCATACAGTTTAAACTCTTTTATGAAGCATCAGGTCTGTGATCTTAAACATACAGCACAGTGGGGACAAGATGGAGTTAGGACCCTTACAGATGCCTGCAGGCCAATGACAACTCAGCATGTGATCACGTGAATATAATAGGTATTCTTTACAGATGCCTGCGGGCCAATGGCAATGCAATATGCAAATGTTACATCCCCTTTCTTTTGAAAGAAAAATGTTATGCATTACTTTTAAACCTTTCTTCTACCTAATGTTCTCAGTAGCATAAACATATAAGTAAACTCAGCATTTAACTAGCGCTGAAAACATCGCAATGTTTCAATAACGATGTACAGTTTTTTTTTTAGGGCAGCGATCTGCCTACACCCTTTGACAGTTCACAAGTCAAGGATAACTCTAGGCTTGACCTCTCGTCCCGACCTTGTGTGATATGGAACTGAGCATGCTCCTGAATCGGTCAACAAATCAGGTTCAGGTGAGTATGATGTGTTTTGTGTATTGCTCTGTTCATCACACTCTGTTGAACTGATCCTCTTGTCGGAATGACGGTGTTGTTCCTTGGTGTTCAGGAGGTGCCTGCGATTGCGGCGGTACACCTGTCCTTCTGGGGTGCGGATATGATACGATTGCTCAGTGTCAGCTGGCTGGATGACGACTGCTGGCTTCCAGTAGTCATGCTCCTGTATTCTGACAGATTCTCCATTGTGCAGCGGCGGCAGTAGTCTAGCTGACCTGTCATAGTATCTCTTTTGGTGTTGCTGTCTCTGTACACGTTTTGCATGCACTTGCTTGCAGCTGACGACCTCTGGCTGCAGCTGCTGGTTGGTGCTTGGAAGGATTGAGCGAAGTCTGCGGCTCATCAACAGCTGTGCTGGTGACTTGAAGTTGTCAACCGGAGTGTTGCGGTACTCAAGGAGACTGATGTCGGGGTCTCTTTTGTCCGCTTTGGCTTTGTCCATGAGTGTTTTTGCAATCTGGACAGTTTTTTTCAGCAAGGCCATTACTTTGAGGGTAATGTGGGCTTGATGTGACATGTGTGAAATCCCATGCCTTGGCAAACGACTCGAACTCTTTTGATTTGTATTGGGGGCCATTGTCTGAGACTAAAGTCTCTACAATGCCATGCCTGGCAAAGGCTGCCTTTAGCTTGTGGATCACAGCTGCAGATGTGGTGCTGTGAAGCTTGTCCAATTCAAAAAATCTGCTGTAGTAATCAACAGTCACTATGTAGTCCTCGTTGTTCCATGTGAACAGATCCGTTGCCGTGACCTGCCAGGGCCTGTCTGGGATACGGTGAGGTATCATGGGCTCTTTGACATTTGATGGGCGGCGTTCTAGACAAATGGAACATTTTCCGACAATGTCCTCAATGTGTTTGCACATTCCAGGCCAAAACATAATGTCACGTGCTCTTTGTTTGCATTTTTCCATGTCCATATGTCCAGCATGAATTTTTGTCAACATCTCTTCTCTGAGACTGGTAGGAATGATGATTTTCTCCCCTTTGAAGATGATTCTGTTGATTTGTTACAGTTCGTCTCTGTGGTTCCAGAATTCAGATATGCTCTGAGGGCATTTCCTCCTTTCCTCAGGCCATCCTTCATGTATGACTTTGCTCAGCAGTGTGAGTTGTGCATCTTTCTCTGTTGCTGCTCGGATCTCCTTCAGTTTTGAGTCACTCACAGGTAAGCTGTTGTACACCATGTGCACCTGCACATCCATGCCTTCACTGAGGCTGCTGTCCTGGTAGCCAAGAGACTTTCTGGAGAGCGTGTCTGCGACAGGAATGTCTTTGCCTGGACGGTGAATGATTGTGAAGTCGTACTTCTGTAGCTGAAGGATCATTCTCTGTAGCCTTGGTGGGGCTGCGGCTAGTGGTTTCCTCATGATTGACTCGAGGGGCTTGTGGTCGGATTCCACAATGACTTGTCGGCCATAGACGTACTGGTGGAAACGCTTACATCCAAACAGAATTGCATATAGCTCTTTCTCGATTTGAGCGTAGTTGATTTCACTGTCTGAGAGAGATCTGGAAGCGTAGCCGATGGGCTTTCCCTCTTGCAGTAATATTGCACCTAGTCCTTACTTTGACGCGTCCACTTGTAGTCTGAGCTCTTTGTTAGGGTCGAAGTAGGCAAGAACTGGTCCTGGTTCTCTGGTGATTAGGTCTTTCATTTTCTGAAATGCTGTGTCATGTTGTTTGTCCCACAGGAACTCATTGGATTGTTTGAGCAACTGACGCATGGGTGCGTTGATTTCGGAGAGGCTCGGGGAAAACTTGGCTAAGTAGTTAACCATGCCTAGTACTGTCTCTAGCTCTGCGCGGTTCTTCGGCGGCTCCATCTTCTTGATGGCATTAAGCCGGATCCAGAGAAAATCTCCGCCATCAGTTGAGAGGCGATGCCCGAAATAACTGATCTCAGTGGATCCGATTATGCTTTTCTCGGGGTTGAGCCGGATACCTTTCTCCCGTGATCTTTGTAGCATCGCACGGAGGTTCCTGTCATGTTCCTCTCTATTCCTGCCATAGATGAGGATGTCGTCTACGATTGCGACTACTCCGTCGGGGCCTTCATAGGTTTCGTCGATCTTCCGCTGGAATTCATCCTGAGCCGAGATAAGACCAAATGGTAAACGCAGAAATCAGTAGCGTCCGAATGGTGTGTTGAACGTTGTTAGCTTAGATGACTCTTCCGTGAGCTTGATAGTCCAGTATCCTGATCGTGCGTCCATTACACTGAAGTAACGTGCTCCCACTAGCTTGGGTGTGATGTCATCTAGCGTTGGTAGAGGGTAGTGAGGGCGTTTGATAGCCTTGTTCAAATCTCTGGGGTCGAGACAGACTCTGAGCTTGCCTGTACGTGGTTTCTCAACGACTACTAACACGTTGACCCACTCTGTCGGTTCTGTTTCCCGGACGATGACTTCTGTATTCTCCATGCTCTGCAGCTCCTCCTTCAGGTGACTACGTAGAGCAAGGGGTATCCTTCTCAGTGGGCAAACCACAGGGGTTGCTGCTGGGTCAAGGTGAATAGTGCATTCACCTGGGAATAGTCCGATTCCTTTGAAAACGTCAGCAAACTCCTCCATGACTGTCTGCTTCTCAACTGGTGCTGTCAATGATAGCACTAGCTTGACGAGGTCCATGTCTAAACATGCCTTTAGACCGAGCACTGGAGGTGCTCGAGTGTCAACAATGTAAAAGTCCAACATCATGTCGCTTTCTTTGTACTTGCATTTCATCACGCATGTGCCTTTTACAGTGAGCTGCTCACCCCCATAGCTGGTCAGTCTGCGTGAGGTGGGCTGTAGCTCTCACTCATCCTTCAAGCTGTGATACTCACTCAGAGGAATTACATTAACCGGAGATCCAGTGTTTAGTTTAAACTTAAGCTCTGTGCCCTGTTTTCCTATCTCAATATCGGCATAGGCTTGCTCAGTCCCTGAAATCTGTTTTTTCTGTGACACAGAATCAATAAACAGTTCCTTTGCATTTGGCTCTCTATCTGGCATTTGGCTGTCACTCACTGTGTGTACTGTTTTTCAAAAAACAGTCCTGCAAACTTTAGCAAAGTGGTTCCGTTTACCACATTTAGCACATTGTCTTCCTTTGGCAGGGCAGTGCTCCTTTTCCCCATGCACCTTGTTTCCACAATATCCACAGTTTTTGAAGCGTTTTATGTCTGTGTCGCCCATTTTTAGAACTCTCTCTGTTCTGAAACACGGTCTCTGGGCGGTGTTCTTTGGTGTGTGTCTATTAACTGCGTGCACTGTCTGTTCACACGAGCTGCTCGTGGCACCGGTTATGGTTTTCAACTGTGCTTGGGCTATCTCGTGCGATCTAGCTATGTCCATAGCTTTGTCCAGCGTTAGCCCGGACCCAACATTCAAAAGTTTCTCTCTCATTTTAGCTGAATGTATTCCAAACACGATGCGGTCTCTGACCATCTCATCTTTATCTGCATATACACAGTCTTTTACCAGCAGTTTTAACTCAGTCACGAACTGTTCAAACGACTCACTAGCTCCTTGTACTTTCTCCTGAAACTTGTACCTAGCGAATATCGTATTTGTCTTGGGCATCACATATGCTTCAAAACGGTCAAAATAACTTTTCAGTACCTTTGATTCATCCGCGGTGAGAGACCATGTGTTAAAAATGTCTCTCCCTTTTTCTCCGATCCACAGGAGTAGGTAGCTGCATTTTTCTTCCTCCCCTTTTCTTTTCAACGGACCCGAGAACATCAACTCCACGTGTTGCTTGAACTTGTTCCATTCTCTATGTAAGTTCAAAGACTCCCAATCCATTCGAGGCAAGGGAGCTCCAACGATGTCCATTTGCAATCCCTGTTCTGACACCATGTCTTGTTTTGCACTTTGTACAAAAATAATAAATTGCAGGACAACGGAGTATTACAGTTTAAACTCTTTTATGAAGCATCAGGTCTGTGATCTCAATCATACAGCACAGTGGAGACAAGATGGAGTTAGGACCTCTTACAGATGCCTGCAGGCCAATGACAACTCAGCATGTGATCACATGTGAATATAATAGGTATTCCTTACAGATGCCTGCGGGCCAATGACAATTCAATATGCAAATGTTACAATGTGGAAGTCTCTCCTCCAAAAAGCTGTGGATGTTGGGGGTCAATTGGAGTTTTCAAGACTGATAGAGATAGGAATATGGAGCAGTCAGGTAAATGGATTTGAAGTACAGATCAGCCATGATCTAATTGAATGTCGGAACAGGTTCAAGGCACTGAATGGCCTCCTCCTGTTCCTATATAACAGGCTTGAGGGGCTGAATGGGCCTCCTCCTGTTCCTATGTAACAGGCTCGAGTGGCTGAATGAGCCTCCTCCTGTTCCTGTGTAACAGGCTCGAGGGGCTGAATGGGCCTCCTCCTGTTCCTGTGTAACAGGCTCGAGGAGCTGAATGAGCCTCCTCCTGTTCCTGTGTAACAGGCTCATGGGGGCTGAATGGCCTCCTCTGTTCCTGTGTAACAGGCTCGAGGGGCTGAATGGCTTGCTCCTGTTCCTGTGTAACAGGCTCGTGGGGGCTGAATGGCCTCCTCCTGTTCCAGTGTAACAGGCTCGAGGGGCTGAATGGCCTCCTCCTGTTCCTGTGTAACAGGCTCGAGGGGCTGAATGGGCGTCCTCCTGTTCCTGTGTAACAGGCTCGAGGGGCTGAATGGCCTCATCCTGTTCCTGTATAACAGGCTCGTGGGGGCTGAATGGCCTCCTCCTGTTCCTGTGTAACAGGCTTGAGGGGCTGAATGGCCTCCTCCTGTTCCTGTGCAACAGGCTCATGGGGGCTGAATGGCCTCCTCCTGTTCCTGTGTAACAGGCTCGAGGGGCTGAATGGCTTGCTCCTGTTCCTGTGTAACAGGCTCGTGGGGGCTGAATGGCCTCCTCCTGTTCCTGTGTAACAGGCTCGAGGGGCTGAATGGCCTCCTCCTGTTCCTGTGTAACAGGCTCGAGGGGGCTGAATGGGCCTTCTCCTGTTCCTGTGTAACAGGCTCGAGGGGGCTGAATGGGCCTCCTCCTGTTCCTGTGTAATAGGCTCGAGGGGCTGAATGGCCTCCTCCTGTTCCTGTGTAACAGGCTCGAGGGGGCTGAATGGCCTCCTCCTGTTCCTGTGTAACAGGCTCGAGGGGCTGAATGGCCTCCTCCTGTTCCTGTGTAACAGGCTCGAGGGGGCTGAATGGGCCTTCTCCTGTTCCTGTGTAACAGGCTCGAGGGGGCTGAATGGGCCTTCTCCTGTTCCTGTGTAACAGGCTCGAGGGGCTGAATGGGCCTCCTCCTGTTCCTGTGTAACAGGCTCGAGGGGCTGAATGGCCTCCTCCTGTTCCTGTGTAACAGGCTCGAGGGGGCTGAATGGCCTCCTCCTGTTCCTGTGTAACAGGCTCGAGGGGCTGAATGGCCTCCTCCTGTTCCAATGTGCCTATGTAAAGCATTCACAAACTTCAACTCCTGATAGGTGAAGAATATTACAACAGCCTCCAGCTGCCTTCTGAAAACATACATCCAAAGTAAGAAATTCAATTCAATTACAATAACAGACATGCCGGGTATGTATCAGAACTGAAACCACTGACACAGGTACAGGGCAATCATTGAATCAATGCTCGGACAGTGTTGCAATCCACAGGAGCACTGCTTTTGAAGCTGACTTGTCCGTTGACTTTAACACAGAAAATTTGATGACCTATTGTGGGACATTTACTGTAGCATGTGCTTCATTATAACAAAGTGTTTGGAGGAATCTGCTATAGTGCTCAAATCACAATTTCCAAAAGCCATTTTGATTCACTCCCATTAGTTGTACTGATCAGTTTTGTGCTGGAACTCTCACTGTTTTCACTCCACTGTCATTGTTTGATAATTTTGAAGAGCTAAGCACCTCTGCTCAGTACGGATTGACACTTTAAATAGCCAAGCACCCTAGAGATTAACCAGCTGTTTAAAGTGATGATTAGCACTGAGCAGCATTAAGCTTAACCTGCCTGTTTGGGACTGAATGAATGGAATGATAAAATGCCAATGTTAAGAGCAGCTGATATTAACAATGCTGCCTGACCAGCTGAGTATTTCCAGCATCTTCGGTTTTTATTTGACAGGTTAATGTTTGGGGTGGACTGAATCATTAACCTGTTTTTTTCTTTTTCAGATGCTAACCAACCTGCTTACATTTTTTCCAGAAAATACTGAGAAAGCGCAATGTGTTCCAGTTTAAAAATTCTGATCAACATTGTGCTGAACCAGGGGCACAATTCTGAACAAAGGACAACACAAGATGAACATAATTTAAGGAGTGTGTTCAAACTTCAGAGTTGTCCATCTATGGAACAGATGACCAGCGACTGTAGTGAATGATAATTCAAAACAAATGTTCCACTTATCCCATGAAACGGCAGGCATAGCTGGGACCCCTGGAGGTCCCCATAGCAAGACGGTCAATGTGGTGGCGGACGGGGACTGGTTGGACCTCCATTCAAGAAAGAAGCGGCGAGCCCTCAGACCATCCTGGTGGAGGTTCCAATGAAGCTCAATGCAAGCTCAAGGAACGGCACCTCACAGAATCACAGAAACCCCACACTGCAGATAGAGGCCATTTCGGCCCATCGAGCCTGCACCGACACATATCCCACCCTATCCCCGTAACCCCACGTATTTAATCCCCCTAACACTAAGGGTCAATTTATCATAGCCAATCAACCTAACCTGCACATCTTTTGATTAGGCACTTTATAGCCTTCTGAAATCAACATTAAGTTCATCAATTTCAGATCATAACCTCTGCCCCCATTTTTTCCAGACGGCAGCTGTTGATGATTCTGCCATTCCCATTTACACCTCCTCTAGACCCATCTTTTGTTTCTTTACTTGTCTCATTACCATCCCCTTTTGCCTCGCACCATCATCCCTTTTGTCATTTAATCTCTCCTGCCTTCCACCCTATCACAGACCTTCCCTTCTGTTCTTTCCGCCCCTCCCCCTCCACTTGCTTAAAAACCTGTTCCATCTCCAACTTTTTCCAGTTCTGACAAAAGGTCATCAACCTGAAACGTTAACTCTGTTTCTCTCTCCACAGATGCTGCCTGACCTGCTGAGTATCTCCAGCATTTTCTGTTTTTATTCCTCCCACAGTACCTCTTTTCTTTCTTCGTACCATGATTTTTGTGGAGATGAAAAATAAAGCAACCATCTGATCCACTTCCAACCCGCTCCCTTTACTGTTGTTGAGATGACAGCGACTAGATTCACGAGAATGGCCCACATATACTTGCCTAGCTTCTGACCTCCCACAAGAGTACAGCCAATTCTGGAATCTCACAATATGTGGAAATCACTACAAACTGCTGTGTGACATGCTGTCCCTTCACCTCTGGATTGAGGGTTCGAATCCAGCCCAGACCAATAGAGACAGTGTTACTCTGATACTGGCTGTGCAAAATCTCATCTGAAAGTGCTTGATCCTCACACTAGGTGTGTAAAATAGATGGGGATTCCATTTCTCCCCATCGACATCTTTCACCTTGCAATCAATATTCAGATTTGTATCCCATCAGCCTCTGAAGCAACAGGTGGAAACATTTTACATTCAGCTTCAATTTATTGGTTCAATGATCTGACATGCATTTCTTTATTCCATTGGGTTTTAATTTTTCTACTTATTTCATTTCCCGTTTTGCTAATTCCTTCTCTCGACTGCTTCCTAGATTTGATGCTGACCAAGCAGTAGCTTCTCTTCCTTTTTCCACACTTGCTGTACATCAATTATTACTTTCACACTGGCTTGCTCATTTCTCTTTACTTTCTCCACATTTCCCTCACCTCACTCAGTGTCAATACATGGGTTTTCTTCTGCCTGTTCACTCTTTTGCAGTCTAACCTGGCCACATTCCCTGTAGGTCTCGCTTTCATTTGTTTTCTGGGGTCTCTCTCTCTGTCATTCACTCAGTTTCTATTTCAGTGTCTCTGCTAATTGTATAATTCAGATTTATCTTCAAGATGTAGTCAACCATATTGCCAACAATACTTCAATCTCTCCATTTCCTTCCCTCTTCAGTGCCTTTCTTAATCCCTCTCTGCCCCTCCTTTATTTCACCTGCTCCCACCCCACTCAGTGCCCTTCCCAATCTTTCCCTAATAATAATAATAATCATCATAATCAACTTTATTGTCATTGTTAGTGCACAAGTGCAGTACAACGAAATGTAGGCTTGCAGCTCCCGAGAGTGTACATTTAGATTAAGACATTTAAACATTCAACATTCATTTGGCTTGTAATACATTAACATAAACATAACCATAGTAAAGTGCATTGGCAGATGTGCAGGCTTTAGAGTTTATTTGTGGAGTTCAGTAGGATGACAGCCCTGGGAAAGAAGCTGTTCCTAAATCTGGTCGTACGGGTGCGAATGCATCTGTAGCGTCTCCCAGATGGCAGGAGGGCGAACAGACTGTGGCTGGGGTGGGTAGGGTCTTTGATGATGGTCCGTGACCTCCGTAAACAGCGTTTCTAGTAGATACATTACATTACAATGTACCTACATTATCTTAAATACAAACTGTCCATTCCCAAAATGTAAAGTTCTTCTGAAGACATAGAATACTTAAGCAATTTTAAACAATCTTTGGGATCGCTAATAAAGGTTGTTTCCCTTTGCCCACTGTCAAATTCCGGCCCGCCCACCCCAGGTTCCCTCCTGCCCTAGCCCTGAACATGCACCTTTCTCTAGCTTCTCTCCTATCTCACCTCATGCCCTCTCCAAGCTCACTTTGTTACCTTATTCAGGAGACCCACCCTCTGCTCCCCAGTCCCACTAAACTGCTGACCACCCAACTTCCCTTCCTGACCCCCATGCTAGCTGACATTGTAAATTGTTCCCTCTCCTCAGGTACTCTCCCTTTCAAATCCACCATCATCACCAATGTTCCCTCTAATTTTTTTTGTACTGAGCGGACCACAAATTCCTTTGAGTGCGACCTTTTCATCCATGGGTAAATTTTTAACAATAACAACTTTTACAACAACGACAGCAACAGCAACCACTTAAAAGCATATATACAGTAAATGCCATATTGCCAGCCCACCATCTCAAATCATGACACGGTTCGATACAAGTTTAACATCACTTCTTTGCTTTTGAATTCTATTCCTCTAGAAATGAACCCCAGTGCTTTATTTGCACTTTTCCCACATTACAACAGTGACTTCACTTCAAAAAGTACTTCATTGGCTGTAAAGCGCTTTGAGACGTCTGGTGGTCGTAAAAGGCGCTATAGAAATGCAAGTCTTTCTTTTCTTTTTTCTGGCTTTTTTAACCTGCGCTGCTACTTTTAGTGATTTGTGAATCTATACCTCATGATCCCTTTGCACCTCTACCCCATTTAGACTCTTAGGGGTCGATTTTAACTCAGGTGCAGGGAATTGTCGGGTTCCCTGAATTTGGTGTTTCCCCACACGAATCTAAATGGGTGTGTGAGATTGATGCAATTTTAACTCAATTGGCCAATTGATTTCCAAAGTGTGGGAACCCTTGGCAAATGAGTATTTCCAGTCAGAAAGTCGCATAATATGACGTCATTATTGCTGCTGCATTTAGGGTCTGCAACAAGCCTTGCTTCTTCTGCAGGCTGCCAACCTTCTGGCATTTGCTGATACACTGAGCTGGAAGCAGACTGGCAAGAGAAAGACCGAGGTCTGCACCCCGTTTTGACGACGTTGCCCTGCAGGCTTTAGTGGAGGGAGCAAGAGCTCACAAGGAGGTGCTCTTCCCTTCATCAGGGAGGAAGATGCCTCCCCAGCAGACAAAGGCAGCGTGGCTGCAAGTGGCAGAGGAGGTCAACTCCTTATCGGCTACCCGCAGAACCTGGATACAGTGCAGGAAGAGATTTCATGACCTTCAGCACACTGGAAAAGTGAGTATGAAGTTCCCATCACTCTCAATCTGATCTCCATTGCCTCGCCTCACCAGCACTCAGCTTTAGCAAGCTCTTCCTCCACATCCCACTTGACACTGACATCCATGCACCCTTACCCATTCCCACTCTCTCTATGCTCACATTCACCTAACTATTCGACTATGCAGCCCTCACACTCCCTATCACTCTGATGCTATGAAAACAACTGACAACACACAGGGAGGGCCCTTGGTCTTGCCACCTCACTCCATCTTTGTCTCCTTCTAAGCATCTATGCTATGGATTCTCTATACTCACTCCTTCATTCTCACTCAAACTCCACTTGTCTCCCTCATTGCAGGAAAAGAGAGCTCACAATAAAAGAGAACGAGTGAGGACAGGAGGAGGGCCACCATCAGTAGCCCAGCTCACCCCTGGGAGGAGGCGGTCCTGGAGATCGTAGGACTGGAGGATGAGGCGCAAGTGGGGGACGGACAGACAGGTGCAGCACAGCAAGCTGGTGACAGAATCGTTTTCCATCTCTCTCATTGACATTGCATGAGTCGCTGATAATGATTCTGAAGCTATAACAGATGGACCTACGATCATCTGCAATGTGCATGTAACCTTGACCTCACATCTCTAACTCTTTCCTTTGCTCCCCCACAGGACCATCGAGAGCCCCCGTCCCCACTGTCCAGGAGGAAGAGCCTGAGCTTCCAGACTCCTCAGAGGAATCTGCAACCTCTGAGGGCGCAGCGTCAGCAAAATTCAGCGCACCCAGCACCAGCGCAGACACTCACACCTCGGTGGGACCTTCGGGACAGAGTAGTGTTGTCACCTGGTGTATCACAGCTCACAAGTGAGCATCAGCAGATTGTGGAGACAGGGACAGCAGTGGAGAGTGCAAGTCGGAGGGCGCAGGACTCTGCCAGCTCGGCTCAGCTGCATGTCGACCCTCTGCCTCTGGGTCCATCCATAAGATCAGTGGGGCTGGAACTCCAGGAACAGATGCAGGAGTCTCTGGCAGGTTTTGCCTCCAGGGTCGATGCGAGTGTGGAGCGAATGGAGGAGTCCATAGCGAACATGAGCAGAGCCTTTGTGGAGCCATTGGCGCATGAACGCATCAACATGGAAAGGATGGCAACCTCCATGGAGGAGATAAGTCGCCAGGGTATGGAAAACATGGTGAGTGTTCATAATAGAATGACATCTCTTGAGGAGCGATGGGCATCTATTGAACAGAGAAACCAGACCTTCATGGAAGTCCTTCTGAGTAGGACTGCCAGTGCAGATACGGGTCCCCATGGCCACCTGATGTGCAGCAAGGTGCTCTCAAGCCACTTCCAAGCGCTGACCCCTTCTGGCCTGTGCAGCTTCAGGTGGGTGAGCAACAGCCTGGTGCTCCTGTTGCTGCTGCTGTTGTTCCTGGTTCTGCTGGTGCCGCGGCTGGCGTTCGAGCTCATCTAATGCCCAGAAGGGAAGGAAATAAATGGCTCCCATGCTTCTGGTATATGCCTCCGTTGAGGAAGCGCTGAGTGAAGGTGGCGAGCAGGGTTTCCCAGGAGGTCACACTGGAGATGTGTGTGAGGCTCCAACCTTCCACAGGTGTGGTTAAGCCTGGTAAAAGTTGCCCCAGGCCTGAGACAACAAAGTTCTGCCACCAGCAAATGATGACTGATCAAATCTCCTCTGTAATGGTTGACCTGCAGCTGATAGTCAGCAAGCCAATAGTGCTCATGCTAGGTTTCACAGGCGTGATCCCCACCAGGCGTGTTTTACGTGGGAAAAGGGTTAAAATTGCAAGGGCCTGTTAAAATGGGATTATAAAGGCCATTTATTGCTGATTAAGGGCCTTAAAGACCAGTCCCACCTGTTGGAGGCAGGACTGATTTGGGACCATCAGACACGCCTGGGTTAAAATGGCTCGGGGTCGGGAACCCGGGGGGGGTCCTGACCCCCAGTTTTTGCGATTTTAACCCCCCACACGCCTCAAAGCCCGCCTCACGGCTGAGTTAAAATCGACCCCTTACTTTCCAAGGAGTAGGTAGCCTCCTTATTCCTCCTACCAAAATGCACCACCTCACACTTATTGATATTGAAATTCAATTGTCATTTACATGCCCATTCTGCAAGTTTGTTTACGGTAGAATTAATTAAAAGCTTTTAGTTCATCATCTACAAACTCCATTTTAAAAATAAAATTGTCAGAAATGACTGGGATATACAAGAACTGCATAATAATGCGATAACACTTCACTCAGTTACACGGTTATGCACCGACAAACACTCCAGAAGCCCAAGGTGAGCTGAAAGAAGTATATCTATTTGTGCAGTTTGTGTTAATTGTAAGGTTTTCAACGTATTAGCCCATCCCTCATGTCACTATAGCAGTGGCTGCACAAGCAGCAGGAGCAGCGGCTTTCCTATGGCGCTGACGTGCTGGACGTCCAGAAACATCATTAGAATATTAATCACAATGCAACCAGATAACCAACAAATATAAAGTGCTGCAGTTCTTTACTTCACAGTATTAAAAAGAACTGAACAAAAACGGCTATCCGTATTTTCAACTTCAATCACTTGTTCAAAAACGTGGTCTTCTTGAACCAGCACCACCCCCCATGTAACATGTCAGAAATGCAGCACTTATTGACAAGTGCAGAAAAACACACACAATTTGTGTCACCGAATTAAGAACAAAGAGGAAAAGTTATGGTTTAACTGAAATAAACATTCATCTTTCTTCCCGGACAGGAGAACCAATCAGACTGACTTGGAAATATTTACTAATATGTTGACGTAAAGATGTTCATTTACAAATTTTCGCTTCTAATGTTTTTCTCTCAAACATTCTCCACAATATTAATCTCTGCTCTTCTCACAGAGTGTCAAATTATTTCAGGTACTTCGCAATTAAATAGCGGGAAACAAACTTCATTGTACCTGTACTTTCAATTCTTAATCTCTTACTGTAAACATTTATACCAAATTGAAATTGTACATTATCAGTTTAATCAAGTATTTTCTATGTCTTTCTCAATGAACAAATAGTGGTTCCTTCTAAAGTAGCTTTCTGCAATTTTTATACATCATTACATAACCCTTGTTTCTATTAACACTCCACTAAACGTTTAAGAGGAAATCGATATTTACATTATTCCTGGGACTTGGTAGGACTATAGAACGACAGACAAAATAAAATGGTTTGTGTTTTCCCCTTTTTTGGTTCTCTTCCTAAATGTCTTAATGATATATTTTTAAAAAGTAATATGTAACTCCTACAAATCCTCCCCTACCTTCCCCCTCAACACCATGGTTGTACGTTTGTGTAAAGCTACTCACTTCACTCGATCGCCCAAAATCAAATAGGGAGAAATTTCAATTTTAAAACATTTTAAGCATTTCAGAGCCTCTTTGAAAGTGTTTTGAATTCAAGACCTGGCTGAAACTTGTTTAGACAAGGGGAAATTTGATTTTTGATTCTGTTTCTTCCAAAATCATATTCAAAATTTAGGGGGGAAAAAGTGTTTGTAACAGTCAATTTTTGTGAAAAGTTCATTAAAAATCTTTAAATTCTTTCAAGTCTCGTTGCAGCTTTGACAGAAGTTGCTCCAAGTTTCTCTTTCCCTCTTCAACGCTGTCGCTAAACATACAACGAAAAAAATAAAATAAACTCTAATTCCAAAGGGAGCTCAAATAAGAAGTGAATAAAGTGGCTAAACTTCCTAAGAAGGCGGTGAGGTTATCTATTCCCAGCCTTGGCAACGAGTTGGGATCAGTTTTTGGGGGGGGGGGGGGGGGGGGGCGGGGACTTTTCCTTTCCGTCATTTTTCATATGCTCGTATGCAACAGTCTAGAGTGGATTATGGACAGGATAATATACAGACTGCAGTGGATTATGGACAGGGTAATTACAGACTGGAGTGGATTATGGACATGGTAATATACAGACTGGAGTGGATTATGGACAGGATAATACACAGACTGGAGTGGATTATGGACAGGATAATACACAGACTGGAGTGGATTATGGACAGGATAATACACAGACTGGAGTGGATTATGGACAGGATAATATACAGACTGGAGTGGATTATGGACAGGATAATATACAGACTGGAGTGGATTATGGACAAGATAATATACAGACTGGAGTGGATTATGGACAAGATAATATACAGACTGGAGCGGATTATGGACAAGATAATATACAGACTGGAGTGGATTATGGACAGGAGTAATATACAGACTGGAGTGGATTATGGACAGGATAATATACAGACTGGAGTGGATTATGGACAGGATAATATACAGACTGGAGTGGATTATGGACAGGATAATATACAGACTGGAGTGGATTATGGACAGGATAATATACAGACTGGAGTGGATTATGGACAGGATAATACACAGACTGGAGTGGATTATGGACAGGATAATACACAGACTGGAGTGGATTATGGACAGGATAATATACAGACTGGAGTGGATTATGGACAGGATAATATACAGACTGGAGTGGATTATGGACAAGATAATATACAGACTGGAGTGGATTATGGACAGGATAATATACAGACTGGAGCGGATTATGGACAAGATAATATACAGACTGGAGTGGATTATGGACAGGGTAATATACAGACTGGAGTGGATTATGGACAGGATAATATACAGACTGGAGTGGATTATGGACAGGATAATATACAGACTGGAGTGGATTATGGACAGGGTAATATACAGACTGGAGTGGATTATGGACAGGATAATACACAGACTGGAGTGGATTATGGACAGGATAATATACAGACTGGAGTGGATTATGGACAGGGTAATATACAGACTGGAGTGGATTATGGACAGGGTAATATACAGACTGGAGTGGATTATGGACAGGATAATATACAGACTGGAGTGGATTATGGACAGGATAATATACAGACTGGAGTGGATTATGGACAGGGTAATATACAGACTGGAGTGGATTATGGACAGGATAATATACAGACTGGAGTGGATTATGGACAGGGTAATACACAGACTGGAGTGGATTATGGACAGGATAATATACAGACTGGAGTGGATTATGCACAAGATAATAACCAGACTGGAGTGGATTATGGACAAGATAATATACAGACTGGAGTGGATTATGGACAGGATAATATACAGACTGGAGTGGATTATGGACAGGATAATACACAGACTGGGGTGGATTATGGACAGGATAATATACAGACTGGAGTGGATTATGGACAGGATAATACACAGACTGGGGTGGATTATGCACAAGATAATATACAGACTGGAGTGGATTATGCACAAGATAATATACAGACTGGAGTGGATTATGGACAGGATAATACACAGACTGGAGTGGATTATGGACAGTTTAATATACAGACTGGAGTGGATTATGGACAAGATAATAACCAGACTGGAGTGGATTATGGACAAGATAATATACAGACTGGAGTGGATTATGGACAGGATAATACACAGACTGGAGTGGATTATGGACAGGGTAATATACAGACTGGAGTGGATTATGCACAAGATAATAACCAGACTGGAGTGGATTATGGACAAGATAATATACAGACTGGAGTGGATTATGGACAAGATAATATACAGACTGGAGGGGATTATGGACAGGATAATATACAGACTGGAGTGGATTATGGACAGGATAATACACAGACTGGAGTGGATTATGGACAGGGTAATATACAGACTGGAGTGGATTATGGACAGGATAATATACAGACTGGAGTGGATTATGGACAGGGTAATATACAGACTGGAGTGGATTATGGACATGGTAATATACAGACTGGAGTGGATTATGGACAGGGTAATATACAGACTGGGGTGGATTATGGACAGGATAATATACAGACTGGAGTGGATTATGGACAGGGTAATATACAGACTGGAGTGGATTATGGACATGGTAATATACAGACTGGAGTGGATTATGGACAGGGTAATATACAGACTGGAGTGGATTATGGACAGGATAATATACAGACTGGGGTGGATTATGGACAGGATAATATACAGACTGGAGTGGATTATGGACAGGATAATATACAGACTGGAGTGGATTATGGACAGGGTAATATACAGACTGGAGTGGATTATGGACAGGGTAATATACAGACTGGAGTGGATTATGGACAGGGTAATTACAGGCTGGAGTGGATTATGGACAGGATAATATACAGACTGGAGTGGATTATGGACAGGGTAATATACAGACTGGAGTGGATTATGGACAGGATAATATACAGACTGGGGTGGATTATGGACAGGATAATATACAGACTGGAGTGGATTATGGACAGGATAATATACAGACTGGAGTGGATTATGGACAGGGTAATATACAGACTGGAGTGGATTATGGACAGGGTAATATACAGACTGGGGTGGATTATGGACAGGATAATATACAGACTGGAGTGGATTATGGACAGGATAATATACAGACTGGAGTGGATTATGGACAGGGTAATATACAGACTGGAGTGGATTATGGACAGGGTAATATACAGACTGGGGTGGATTATGGACAGGATAATATACAGACTGGAGTGGATTATGGACAGGATAATATACAGACTGGAGTGGATTATGGACAGGATAATACACAGACTGGAGTGGATTATGGACAGGGTAATATACAGACTGGAGTGGATTATGGACATGGTAATATACAGACTGGAGTGGATTATGGACAGGGTAATATACAGACTGGGGTGGATTATGGACAGGATAATATACAGACTGGAGTGGATTATGGACAGGATAATACACAGACTGGAGTGGATTATGGACAGGGTAATATACAGACTGGAGTGGATTATGGACAGGGTAATATACAGACTGGGGTGGATTATGGACAGGATAATATACAGACTGGAGTGGATTATGGACAGGATAATACACAGACTGGAGTGGATTATGGACAGGGTAATATACAGACTGGAGTGGATTATGGACATGGTAATATACAGACTGGAGTGGATTATGGACAGGATAATATACAGACTGGGGTGGATTATGGACAGGATAATATACAGACTGGAGTGGATTATGGACAGGATAATATACAGACTGGAGTGGATAATGGACAGGGTAATATACAGACTGGAGTGGGTTATGGACAGGGTAATATACAGACTGGAGTGGATTATGGACAGGATAATATACAGACTGGAGTGGATTATGGACAGGATAATATACAGACTGGAGTGGATTATGCACAGGATAATATACAGACTGGAGTGGATTATGGACAGGATAATATACAGACTGGAGTGGATTATGGACAGGGTAATATACAGACTGGAGTGGATTATGGACAGGATAATATACAGACTGGGGTGGATTATGGACAGGATAATATACAGACTGGAGTGGATTATGGACAGGATAATATACAGACTGGAGTGGATTATGGACAGGGTAATATACAGACTGGAGTGGATTATGGACAGGGTAATTACAGACTGGAGTGGATTATGGACAGGGTAATTACAGACTGGAGTGGATTATGGACAGGATAATATACAGACTGGAGTGGATTATGGACAGGATAATATACAGACTGGAGTGGATTATGGACAGGATAATACACAGACTGGAGTGGATTATGGACAGGATAATACACAGACTGGAGTGGATTATGGACAGGATAATATACAGACTGGAGTGGATTATGGACAGGGTAATATACAGACTGGAGTGGATTATGGACAGGATAATACACAGACTGGAGTGGATTATGGACAGGGTAATATACAGACTGGAGTGGATTATGGACAGGATAATATACAGACTGGGGTGTGTTTCGCACAGTATGACATGTGGGCTTCAAGTTCCTGAGAAGGTTTTCTGGAATTTTGTTCTGTTTTCAGCCCATATATTTTCATGACTGAATGCAGCGATGACATTAGAGGGGAGGGGATGAGGGTACAAATAATTCTACTTTGCTTGCCAGCAAAAAGACAGACACGGGTGAGTCTACATATATCAGACTTGTAGTGGTCAGGTCAAGGTGCCAGAGACTTCACTGGGTTGTTTTGGAGGAGTGTGTATCGAAGTGAGCAGTGATGAATTGACAGAATCGAGTCCCAGGTTGGACATTTCAGTGCAGTAATAAATAATAACGTCCACACGACGGGGGTACGAGTGAGGCTCTCGAGTACCTTGCGTCTGGTAGTTCCCCTCCAGGCCTAGGTATGCCCCTGCCTCATTCTCACATGCTTCCCTTGTTTCCCACCCAAGCAGAAGAACAATAACGAGTGCGCAGTGTGCAGAGATGGAGGCAAGCTGATCTGCTGCCCTCATCGCCATGGGAACCAGCTGAGCTCGGCTTCTCTACAGCTTCTGCCTGCAGCACGTGGAACTTCTGAGAGGGTGACACAACTAACACGTCACCCTCTCCCTTATCATGTGGCCGCTGCCCCAGCTCTTGTTAATTTACAATTGGGTTTGGTTCTGGGGTCACAAGACTCACAAACAACTCTCTGTCTGCATTCCAGGCCATTGTGTATTGGGCCCTCCACCTTTCGTGGCCTTTCAACTGAAGTGCGCGGGCGCTCAGAGACCAGTGCGCGGCCGTGCACCTTAGAGGGAACAGTGATCACCACCCCTTCAAAAACCCCACCCTTGACCCCTCTGTCTTTGCAAACTA
Organism: Somniosus microcephalus; assembly: GCF_052327205.1. NCBI lineage: Eukaryota > Metazoa > Chordata > Chondrichthyes > Squaliformes > Somniosidae > Somniosus > Somniosus microcephalus. Next base: position 344,275,461 of record NC_140990.1, on the reverse strand, counting down.
CAACCCCAATTCCAAGCTCCCTTTCCTCTCTCAAATATGTGCCCATCTTTCTCCACAATTCCCCGTTTGAATCTTTCCAATCAAATTTCCCCTCCTGCCACAGTACTGAAACAGCCTTAACCAAAGTCACAAATGACACATTCTGTGACTGTGACCATTGGTCCCCCCTCGACCTGTCTGCAGCCTTTGACACGGTCGGCCACAACATCCTTCTCCAACCCCTCTGCTCCATTGTCCAGCCCAGTGGGATTGCCTTCACTTGGCTCCACTCTTACCTATCTGATTGTAGCCAGAGCATCTCCTGCAATGGCTTCGCTTCCCGCCCCCACATCATTACCTTGAGTCCCCCAAGGATCTATCCTTGGCCCCCTTCTCTTCCTCATCATCCCATGATGACATCACCCGCAGATGTGGTCAGGTTCCACTGTATGCTGATGAAACCCAGATCTACACCTCTCTCAACCCCTCCACTGCCTCTGTATTGTCAGACAGATTGTCCGACATCCAGTCTTGGTTGAGCTGCAATTTCCTCCAGTTAAACATTGGAAAGACTGAAGCCATTGTCTTCAGCCCCCGCCACAAACTCTAATCTTGCCACTGATTGCATCTCACTCCCTGGCCATCGTCTCAGGCTGAACCAGACTGCAATCTTGCCATCCTATTGGACTCGGAGCTGAGCTTCTGACCCAATATACTCTCTCGTCTCAAAGACCGACTACTTACACCTCTGTAACATTGTCCGTCTCCACATCAGCCCATCTGCTGCTGCAACTCTCATCCATGACTTGGTCACCTCCAGACTCAACTATTCCAATGCTCTCCTGGCAGGTCTTCCACCTTCCAGCACATCCAAAACTCTGCTGTCCGTGTCTCATTCCGGACCAAGTCCCGCTCACACATCACCTCTGTCTTTGCTGAGCGACATTGGCTCCTGGATCCCTAACACCTCCAATTTAAAATTTGCTTCCTTGTGTTTAAAACTCTTCATGGTTTCACCCCTCCCTATCTCTTTAACCTCCTCCAGCCCTACAACTCACCCCCCCCCCCCACCCCCCTGATGTCGCTGTTCCTCTGATTCTGGCCCCTTGTGCATCGCTGCGCTTCCCCCCACCCCCCCATTGCCAGGTGTGTCAGCAGCCGTCTAGGCCCCACATTATGGAATTCCCTCAATAAACCCTTCCACCTCCCTCTGTTCCTTTAAGACCCTCCTTAAAACCAACGTCTTTGACTAAGCTTTAGGTCACCTGTCCTTATATTTCCTTCTTTGGCTCAGTGTCTATTTGTGTCTGGTTACACTTCTGTAAAGTGCCTTTGGGATGTTTTTCTACATTAAAGGTGCATTCAAATACTGTATTGGTTCAGTAAGTTGCGCTGTCTCTGTGTATCCCTTAACTTGTAAATAAATCTGACTAAGTATAGAATCATAGAATCTTAAAGCACAGGCCATTTGGCCCGTTGTGCCTGTGCCGGCTCTTTGAAAGAGCTCTCCAATTTAGTCCCACACCCCAGCTTTTTCCCCATGACCCTGCAAATTGGTTCTCTTCAAATACATGTCCAATTGCCGTTCGAAAGTTTCTATGGAATCTGGTTGCACCACCCTTTCAGGTAGTGCGTTCCAGATCTCAACAACCCTCTGTTATTATGAGACACCATGAGGCACTCCAGGAGCAGTGGGGCTTTTTCCTCCCAATTTCCTCTTTGTCACAGAATGCGATAACTCCCACAATCCCCCACACCCAAATTCCATCACAAGCGGTTTAAAGGCAATGTTCCCACTAAGCTGCACGGCTGTGCAGTAACCTGCAAGGTCCCGCGCAGGCCGCTCACCGGCTTTTACATTGCAGATTCTGCGCATGCGCAAAAAGTTGAATGGGCCAAGCATTGGGGGAGGCGAGCTGCGCATCGTGGGAGGCAGTGCAGCTTACGAAGGACAATGTTTAATGGGCAACTTTTTTTTTAGAAAAAGACCATGATTTTGTATAATTGTACAAAAAAGCAACCACTGTATTGTTGGTTAAAATGCACAGCTGGCATTAATTTCAAAATTCAAAATGCCCTGGCCAATATTTATCACTCAATTAACATCATTAAAAAAATTATCTTAGCACATTGCGGTTTGTGGGAGCTTGCTGTGTGCAAATTGGCCGCAGCGTTTCCTATTTTACGACAGTGATTATACTCCAAAAGTACTTCATTGGCTGCGACGCGCTTTGGGATGTTCTGAGGTCCTGAAAGGCGCTATAGAAATGCAAGTCTTCCTTTTTCTTTCTATGTGAAATAATTTCTCCTCATTTTCTCTCTAGTTCTTTTGTAAATTATTTTAAATCTTTGATCTCTGGTTACCGACCCACTTGCCAGAGGAAACAGTTTCTCCCTACTTGCTCTATCAAAACCCCAGATAATTTGGAATACCTCGATTAGGTCTCCCCTTAACCTTCTCTGCTCTAAAGAGAACAATCCCAGCTTCTCCAATCTCTCCACATAACTGAAGTCCCTCATCCCTGGTATCATCCTGTTAAACCTCCTCTGCACCCCCTCCAAGGCCTTGACATCCTTCCTAAAGTGTGGTGCCCAGAATTGTGCACAATACTCTAGCTGAGGCCTAACCAGAGATTTGTAAAGGTTTAGCATGACTTCCTTGTTTTTGTATTTCAATGCCCCTATTTATAAAGAAACCCATACGCTTTCTTAACCCTCTTAGTAACTTGCCCTGGCACCTTCAAGGATTTGTGACTATGTACCCCCAGGTCTCTCTGCTCTTGCACCCCCTCAAAATAGTACCATTTAGATTATACTGCCTCTCCATATTGTTTTGTCCAAAGTACATAGGATATACGGCATAGAAACAGGCCATTCAGGCCAACCAGTCCATGCCGGCGTTTATGCTTCACTCGAGCCTCTTCCCGTCTTTCCTCATCTAACTCTATCAGCATAACCCTCTATTCCCGTCTCCCTCATATGCTTGTCCAGCCTCCCCTTAAATGCATCCATACTATTCGCCTCAACCACTCCCTGTGGGAGCGAGTTCCACATTCTCACCGCTCTCTGGGTAAAGAAGTTTCTTCTGACTTCCCTGTTGGATTTCTTAGTGACTATCTTATATTGATGGCCTCTAGTTATGCTCTTCCCCACAAATGGAAACATTCTCTCTGTATCCACTCTATCAAAACCTTTCATAATTTTAAAGACCTCCATTAGGTCACCCCTCAGCCTTCTTTTTTCAAGAGAGAGACCCGGCCTGTTCATCCTTTCCTGATATGTATACCCTCGCATTTCTGGTATCATCTTCTCTGCACCCTCTCCAGTGCTTCTATATCCTTTTTATAATATGGCGACCAGAACTGTACGCAGTACTCTAAGTGTGGTCTAACCAAGGTTCAATACAGGTTTAGCATAACTTCCCTACTTTTCAATTCTATCCCTCCAGAAATAAACCCTAGTGCTTGGTTTGCTTTTTTTATGGCCTTGCTAACCTGTGTCGCAACTTTTAGTGATTTGTGTATTTATGCTCCGAGATCCCTTTGTTCCTCTACCCCACCTAGACTCGCACCCTCCATTTAGGACAGAAATGAGGAGGAATTTCTTCACCCAGAGAGCGGTGAACCTGTGAAATTCTCTACCACAGAAGGCAGTAGAGGCCAATTCATTAAATATATTCAAGAAGGAGTTGGATATATTTCTTAAGGCTAAAGGGATCAAGGGATATGGGGAGAAAGCAGGGACAGGGTACTGAATTTGGATGATCAGCCATGATCACATTGAATGGCGGAGCAGGCTCGAGGGGCCGAATGGCCTACTCCTGCTCCTATCTTTTGTGTTTCTATGTATGTTTCTATAGTGAGACTTGATCGGCTTATGGAAACTTCCTTAATCTGTGAACACAGGGTAAATGTGTTGGGGAAAAGCCTGAACTGAAATGGGAGGTTCAGAAATCTTAACTGGAGGTACATCTGAAATCCCAAACTAATGCTGCTGCAGAGCAAGATGCCCCACACAGTAAACCATGCTCCCACATGAAGAACATCAGTAGCTTGCTGCTGAAGTAACTTTATGGTCAATGCAGTTCCCCACTGTGGAAGTGAGAACTATCTCAAAGTTCCAGATGCAACATATAACTCAGATACTTTCTGATGCATAAATCTCACCCAGAGTTTGTAACTTCTATCTGAAGAAAAATCCGTGAGCCATTTTCACCTCATGTATTCAACCATCTGGGCACCTCACATTAAGGCTCTGCACTTAGTGTTTGTGGAGGTGGGGTGAGGAAGGCTTCCCTTATTTCAGCATAAGGAGAATCACAGGAATCTGAGAAGAGGGACCTCTCCAAAAGTTTATATCAATCTGGAGTATGTTTGCTTTGACCGTGGTCACTGAATGATCTGATCGAAGTCACTGAATGATCTGACTGGTCACTGAAAATTGATTGATCTCTCCAACCTGTGAAAACCACAAAGTGATTGGGAATGATAAAAGTCAATGGCCAAATGTTCATTCGCCTCCTCCCCCTCCCAAATGATCCATGTTTATATCTGGAAAGCAACAGCTGAACCCCGCTATTCTATATCTGACCAAAAAGACTGCACAGAATATCAGCAAGAATAGATTCACACACTACTTCCTCTGGCTGTGGAATTCTCTCTCACCCAGTGTTGGTGAAGATTCACACCACTCCTCCTGCCCGCGAGAAATTCTCGCACACATCTGCAACTATTGTCACCTGAAACTCTGTCCCTTGTATGTAGAAAGCTTAAACATAGAGCTAACCATTACATGCTGAACCAGCATTACTGGACCCTGCAATGGGCTTCAGGAAAATCTGTTGGTGTTTTTACATTCCTAGTGCTTTGGACTCCTGGCGATAGGAGGCCAGCAACTGTGTGGGACCCAAAGAGTAAATGATCCCACTTACCTCATCGTGCTAGCAGTGGACACCCAGTTTTTATGAATCTCCTGATCTGCCAAAGAAACCATGACCTCTGTGTACCCAATCCTCCTGCAGGAGACTGGCAGCACACTTCAAATATAAACAAAATACACAGGGAGGTGGTTTTGGCTTCACTTTCACAATTCTAGACTCTCACAAAGCTATAATGTAAAAGGGCTTTGTGACTTTCCTATTGGACCCAGAACAGTGTCTCCAAGTCCTTTGTGCTTCCAACAACTACTGGGTACATGATAGAACTCGAGGCAATTGCTTTAGAGTTGGCTTTGGGTTTGAAGATCCCATTCACAAAACCTGATGCGAGTTCCTGGACAATTGTTTGGTGGTGATGTAATGATGCAGGTTACAGAGAACAGGTTGATTCATTTTTTTTTAAGCTTTAAAATTATTTCAAACTTGACCTCCAGGATGTTCAACCGAGTGAGAAGTCATTCTTTTAAAGTTTACCATTTTTCTTCTTGGCGCTGCTAAACTTGATCTTAGAGTTGCCTTTACACAGTCGGCTGTGATCTACAGTTCAGGTCTCAAACCAGGTTAGACAATAGGGTGTGGAGATCGATCCGATCTGCCATTCACCCTGTTTATACCCCACCTTTAGTGGCGTAGCAAAGTAGGAACTCTTACATTGAACTTTACACGCTGGGTGAAGCAAAAGCAGAAAAAAAGGGCCAACTAATTGGGATTAGCTTTAACTTCAGAAATACACAGACGTTACACGACAGAAACAGGTCATTCGGTCCAACCAGTCCGTGTCAGCGTTTGCCCTCCAGTTCTACTCACATTTACCTGACCTGTTCCCCTATCTCTTCATCCCCCTTTCCTACTCATCTCGCTAAAGTGACTGAAGATTTCCTTCTCAATTTCCTTTCCACAATTTGGAGGTCTGCAATACACCCCGACTAATGTAACAAATCCTTTTTAATCTTTGAGCTCCAACCATATTGACCATCTGTCCCCTTCCTTGTCTACATCGACCCGCTCTACAGCCTGCGTCCCCTCTTGAACCAATACTGCCATTCCACCTCCTCTCTTATCTCTACTGTCCTTCTCCACTATATTACATCCCAATATGTTTATTTTCCCCTCTCCTCCAGTCTGTAGCTGGTTTCTATTAATGCTTTAAGTCCAGTCCTTCCAGTAAAATAACTAGAGATGTGTGCTCCTGTTTCAGTTATTAAGTCATCCTTACACTACCCAAGTAAAGAAAATACTTAAGTGTTGACAGGGCAGTAAATTATTAATAATTGAAGCTGGACTCGGTTTTATCTCTTACTTGCATGGGGCATCGCTGATCTTTTGTGCAGCAACATCACGTAGAATTCGTTTTGGAAATCCTAAAGCATATTGATGCTTTGTTGACTGATAGCAAAGCTATTTTAACTTAAATTTTCTGACTTTGGAACTAAAAAGTTAATAATGGTTGTGGTAACTCTCCCTTTTTTTGTCATTCTCTTAATCAGTACACACATCAACTTCACTCGCAGTCCCTTCTTATCCTGTTGCTTGTAGTAGAATTTTTGTATGGGAATCCTGAATGAAACCCACAGCCAGGGCTTCATCTGCATACACACTTCCATCTGTGCACATCCAGCTGCTGAGAGTGTTTGTAAATGTTTCTCTGGTCACGATGGAGACAGGCAGAAAACAATTCTAGACCCAGAAAGATACACAGCGGATGGGAACAGATTTCTCACTTCTGTTCCGTACAGCACGAAAGCCTGGTCACAACAAGAACCATTGCAAAAGAATTCAAACTACTGGGAAACGAAGAGCTCCAGCCTTCTGGCACACAGCAGAGATTAGACAGTCTCATTAACATATAAAATGCTACAGAAACCTCGAGAAGCTCCACGTTTCATCGAGTAATTGTTCACTCATGCACGTCACATCAGTTCAGTCCTTTCTTGAGCTGTAATTGTTTTTTGGACAGTAAGACTGTCCTGTCACCTGGGACGCACTTCACTGAAGACCTTTCCCCAGCTTCAGGCATTAGTCCCAAAGCTCACTTCACTGCTCATGGTAAACAAAACTTGGAGTTTGACTTTTATTTAGAAGGAGAATTAGACTGTAGTCTAGGAATGTTTCTGTGGAACTGTGGCGGAGCCACCAAAGGACTCAGATCGTTTGTATATAATTCCTTTAACAACATGTTAGCTACAGTCTGAGTCTGTATCTTTATTTATGCTGTTTAACTGTACAGAGTGTGGTTACTTTAACAGCGCGGCTAAAACATGATGATGTCACGCCATTCATCGCGTGATCCCCCACTGGCGGT
>NC_140990.1:344188376-344263376 GCF_052327205.1 Somniosus microcephalus | reverse complement strand
GTCTTGGCGGAACCCAAACTGGGCATCAGTGAGCAGGTTATTGGTGAGTAAGTGCCGCTTGATAGCACTGTCGATGACACCTTCCATCACTTTGCTGATGATTGAGAGTAGACTGATGGGGCGGTAATTGGCCGGGTTGGATTTGTCCTGCTTTTTGTGGACAGGACATACCGGGGCAGTTTTCCACATTGTCGGATAGATGCCAGTGTTGTAGCTGTACTGGAACAGCTTCGCTAGAGGTGCAGCTAGTTCTGGAGCACAGCTCTTCAGCACGATAGCCGGGATGTTGTCGGGGCCCATAGCCTTTGCTGTATCCAGTGTGCTCAGCCGTTTCTTGATATATAGATACATAGATACATAGAAGATAGGAGCAGGAGTAGGCCATTCGGCCCTTCGTGCCTGCTCCGCCATTTAATGAGATCATGGCTGAACCTTTAATTCAGTATCCCGTCCCCGCCTTCTCTCCGTAACCCTTAACCCCTTTTGCCCGTAGAAATATATCTAATTCCCTCTTAAATATATTTAATGAGCTGGCGTACACTGCCCTCTGTGGCAATGAGTTCCACAGGTTCACCACTCTCTGAGTGAAGAAATTCCCCCTCATCTCTGTCCTAAATGGTTTAGCCCTTATCCTTAAATTATGTCCTCTAGTTCTGTTCTCACCCGCCAAGGGAAACATTCCTTCTGCATCCAGTCTGTCTAGACCTGTCAGAATTTTATACACTTCTATGAGGTCCCCTCTCAATCTTCTAAACTCCAGTGTGTACATCCCTAAACTACATAGTCTCTCCTCATAGGTCATTCCCGCCATTCCTGGTATCAGCCTGGTGAATCGCCGCTGCACCCCCTCCATGGCAAGAACATCCTTCCTCAGATGAGGCGACCAAAACTGTACACAGTACTCGAGGTGTGGTCTCACCAGTGCCCTGTACAGCTGCAGCAAGGTATCCCTGTTCCTGTATTCTAACCCTTTTGCTATGAAGGCCAGCATACCGTTTGCCTTCTTGACCGCCTGTTGCACCTGCATGCTCGCCTTCAGTGACTGGTGTACAAGAACACCCAGGTCTCTCTGTACTTCCCCCTCTCCCAATCTATTGCCATTTAAATAATAATTTGCCCTCCCGTTCCTGCACCCAAGGTGGATAACTTCGCACTTGTCCACATTATAGTGCATCTGCCATTTATCCGCCCAATCGCCCAGTCTGTCCAAATCGCTCTGGAGCTTCCTGGTCTCTTCCTCTGAGCCCACCCCACCTCCTAGTTTAGTGTCGTCTGCAAATTTGGAAATGCTGCATCCGACTCCCTGATCCAGGTCATTAATGTAAATTGTGAACAGCTGGGGGCCCAGGACAGATCCCTGTGGTACCCCACTTGTTACTGCCTGCCATTCAGAAAATGAGCCGTTTATTCCAACTCTCTGTTTTCTATCTGACAGCCAGTTCCCTATCCACGCCAAAACTTTCCCCTTTATCCCATGAGCCTCAATTTTCCATGCTAATCTTTTATGTGGAGTGGATCAAATTGGATGAAGACTGGCTTCTGTGATGGTGGGGACCTCAGAAGTAGGCCGATATGGATCATCCACTCGGCACTTCTGGCTGAAGATGGTTGCAAACGCTTCAGCCTTGTCTTTTGCACTCACATGCTGGGCTCCACCATCATTGAGGATGAGGATATTCATGGAGCCTCCTCCTCCCGTTAGTTGTTTAATGGTCCACCACCATTCACGACTGGATGTGGCAGGACTGCAGAGCTTTGATCTGATCCGTTGATTGTGGGATCGCTTAGCCCTGTTTATAGCATGCTGCTTCCACTTTTTAGCATGCATGTAGTCCCATGTTGCAGCTTCCCCAGGTTGGCATCGCATTTTTAGGTACGTCTGGTGTTGCTCCTGGCATGCTCTTCTACACTCCTTATTGAACCAGGGTTGGTCCCCTGGCTTGGTGGTAATGGTAGAGTGAGGGATATGTTGGGCCATGAGGTTACAGATTGTGGTGGAATACAATTCTGCTGCTGCTGATGGCCCACAGCGCCTCATGGATGCCCAGTTTTGAGCTGCTAGATCTGTTCTGAATCTAACCCATTTAGCACGGTGGTCGTGCCACACAACACGATGGAGGGTGTCCTCAGTGTGAAGACGGGGCTTCATCTCCACAATGACTGTGCAGTGGTCCCTGCTACCAAAACTGTCATGGACAGATGCATCTGTCAACATCTGTACTATCTGTCAAACCATCGTACGAAGCGTACGAGAGCATCGTACACTAAACATCCGTAAGACAAAGGCCTCTACCAATCTGCCCCTGCTCCCCGATTATCAAAATCCATGACGAGGCCTTGGACAACGTGGACCACTTTCCATACCTCGGGAGCCTACTGTCAACAAGGGCAGACATCGATGACGAAGTCCAACACCGCCTTCAGTGTGCCAGTGCAGCCTTCGGTCGCCTGAGGAAGAGAGTGTTTGAAGACCAGGACCTCAAACCCAGCACCAAGCTCCTGGTCTACGGAGCAGTAGTGATACCCACCCTCCTGTATGCTTCAGAGACATGGACCCTGTACAGCAGGCACCTCAAAGCACTGGAGAGGTACCATCATCCGCATGCCCAATACGAGACTCCCAAAACAAGCGCTCTACTTGGAGCTCCGATACGACAAGAGAGCCCCAGGTGAGCAGAGGAAACGCTTCAAGGACCCCCTCAAAGCCTCCTTAAAAAAGTGCAACATCCCCATCGACACCTGGGAATCCCTGGCCCAAGACCGCACAAAGTGGAGGAGAAGCATCCGGGAAGGCGCCGAACACCTCGAGTCTCTTCGCCGGGAGCAAGCGGAAGACAAGCGCAGGCAGCGCACGTCAACCCAAGCACCCCACCCACCCGCCCCTTCAACCACCGTCTGCCCCCACCTGTGACAGAGACTGTAGGTCCCGCATTGGATTCATCAGTCACCTGCGAACTCATTTTTAATGTGGAAGCAAGTCATCCTCGGTTCTGAGGGACTGCCTAAGAAGAAGAAGAGTGAGGACGAGGTCAAGTAGCTTTTTCCCTCGTGTTGGTTCTCTCGCCACCGGTTGCAGGCCCAACTGGCAGTATTGGCCAGCTCAGTCAGTAGTGGTGCTACCGAGCCACTCTTGATGATGGACATTGAATCCCCCCACCCAGAGTACATTCTGTGCCCTTGCTACTTTCAGTGCTTCTTCCAAGTGATGTTCAACATGGAGGAGTACTGATTCATCAGCCTGGTGCCCTGCACCGTGAGACTGGGCCCTTCCCCTGGTGCCCTGTGGGACTGGGCCCTTCCCCTGGTGCCCTGTGGGACTGGGCCCTTCCCCTGGTGCCCTGCCCTGTGAGACTGGGCCCTTCCCCTGGTGCCCTGTGGGACTGGGCCCTTCCCCTGGTGCCCTGTGGGACTGGGCCCTTCCCCTGGTGCCCTGTGGGACTGGGCCCTTCCCCTGGTGCCCTGTGGGACTAGGCCCTTCCCCTGGTGCCCTGTGGGACTGGGCCCTTCTCCTGGTGCCCTGTGGGACTGGGCCCTTCCCCTGGTGCCCTGTGGGACTGGGCCCTTCCCCTGGTGCCCTGTGGGACTGGGTCCTTCCCCTGGTGCCCTGTGGGACTGGGCCCTTCCCCTGGTGCCCTGTGGGACTGGGCCCTTCCCCTGGTGTCCTGTGGGACTGGGCCCTTCCCCTGGTGCCCTGTGGGACTGGGCCCTTCCCCTGGTGCCCTGTGGGACTGGGCCCTTCCCCTGGTGCCCTGTGGGACTGGGCCCTTCCCCTGGTGCCCTGTGGGACTGGGCCCTTCCCCTGGTGTCCTGCACTGTGGGACTGGGCCCTTCCCCTGGTGCCCTGTGGGACTGGGCCCTTCCCCCGGTGCCCTGTGGGACTGGGCCCTTCCCCTGGTGCCCTGTGGGACTGGGCCCTTCCCCCGGTGCCCTGTGGGACTGGGCCCTTCCCCTGGTGCCCTGTGGGACTGGGCCCTTCCCCTGGTGCCCTGTGGGACTGGGCCCTTCCCCCGGTGCCCTGTGGGACTGGGCCCTTCCCCCGGTGCCCTGTGGAACTGGGCCCTTCCCCCGGTGCCGTGTGGGACTGGGCCCTTCCCCGGGTGCCCTGTGGGACTGGGCCCTTCCCCTGGTGCCCTGTGGGTCTGGGCCCTATCCCTGGTGCCCTGTGGGACTGGGCCCTTCCCCGGGTGCCCTGTGGGACTGGGCCCTTCCCCTGGTGCACTGTGGGACTGGGCCCTTCCCCTGGTGCCCTGTGGGACTGGGCCCTTCCCCTGGTGCCCTGTGGGACTGGGCCCTTCCCCTGGTGTCCTGCACTGTGGGACTGGGCCCTTCCCCTGGTGCCCTGTGGGACTGGGCCCTTCCCCTGGTGTCCTGTACTGTGGGTGTTGTGTATGTACCTTTATGAGAATAACTGGTCTCAGACTGCAGTACTGGCAGTGACCACCCCTGTATAAAAGGCGCTAGTGAGCCTCTGTTGTTTCAGTTTCACTATTGACTTCCATCAGTAAAGACGTGTTTTGTTCCACTCCTGCTGTCCGTGTCTCAATCACTCACGGACGTAATACTGGCGACGAGCAGATACGAACCTACCTACAGTCTGCACCACCTCCTGGGATCCATTCCTACAGCGAAGTGAGCAGAGGTCGAGGCCAGAAAGAAAAGAAAGTAAGAGGCAATAGAAACGGGCGTCGACCGTGGGCATCCGCCCTGTGTTGCAGAGTTGAAGATTGCTGGAGAAGCTGTCGGAAGCGGGGCCTGGTTCCTGTCGACGGTGCTTCAGTTAATCGGGCTGGTGGCAGGTAGTGCACTGATCCTTCCTGGGCTGCGGCGGTCGCGAACTCGAGCGGGTGGTTTGCAACAGGGCCGAGCAGCGTTGTCGGGAAGAAGAGAGAGAGAGGGTGGAGCACACAGGGCGCGGCCGGTGCTACGAAGCCGGGCTGCGTATAGACCCACGAAGAGGGAGGCAAGAGTCCCACAGGGTTGTTCCACGACGGGAAAATAATTTAAAAAAAATATTAAACGCGCAAGAAACCGTGGAAAGCAGTGCTAACAACAGCGGGGAAGAAGGCAAAGCGCGGGAGGCGCCATCTTAATCAGCGGGGAAGACGGTAACGTGCGGGAGGCGCCATTTTGTTAAATCGGGGAAGAAGGCAAAGCGCGGGAGGCGCCATTTTAGATTTGCAAGATGCCGAAGACTGGCTGTATCACTGCTTTTGATAATACAATAGAGGACTGGACCACATATGTGGAAAGAGTCGAGGTATATTTCGAGGCAAATGAAGTAGCAGAGGAGAAAAAGGCATCGATATTGCTAAACTTAATGGGCGCTAGAACGTACGGCCTATTGCGGGACCTGATTACTCCAGCCAAACCGAAGGCGAAGAGTTTTAACGAAATTGTTGCTGTCCTACAGGAACACCTAAACCCTGCACCGCTGTTGATAGCAGAAAGATTTAAATTCCACAGGAGAACTCAGCACAAAGATGAGAGCAATGCTGAGTATCTTACGGAACTACGCAAACTATCAAAGCACTGCCAGTTCGGAGCAGGACTGGCAGATACCCTACGGGACAAATTTGTCTGTGGACTCCTGAGTGAAGGAACACAGAAGAAATTACTCTCAGAGAAAGAGCTGACGCTAGATAAGGCTTTCAGCGTGGCAGTATTGTATGAAGCAGCAGCCAGGGGAGCTGCAGAAATTCAACAAAAACCACAGGAATACGGCACCCACGAAATGACACGGGGATTTGCAAAATGTTATTGCTGCGGCAGAACTAACCATGACCAGAAGGACTGCTGGTCCAAAGACAAAATATGCAGGCAATGCGGGAAGATGGGACACATTGCACGAGTTTGCAGGTCTGGGAAGAAGACCAGCGACAACAAAAAGGCTACTAAGGAACCGTACAAGAAAGTACAAAAGATGACGGACAGTAGTTCCGAAGACCAGATGAGCGATAGTGAATCTGGGAACAGGAGACTAAGCTGTCTCAAACTTCACAATGTAATTGCAAAAGAGGATCACCGAACCATTTGGGTCAACCTCATGATAGCAGGGTCCCAAGTTAAAATGGAATTGGATACAGGATCAGCGCTAACCGTCATGAATCGACGAGACTACGAGCGGCTATTTTCACACATACCCTTGAGAGAGACATCCATCGTCTTGACAACGTATACGGGGCAAAAAGTATACCCCAGAGGAAAAATAAGGGTGCCTGTCGAATACAACGGCAAGAAAATACGGAAATTGTATCTCTACATACTGCCAAATGGTGGACCACCGTTATTGGGACGGGAATGGATCAGGAAGATAAACTTAGATTGGCACTCCATTCATGCAATGACGGTGGACGGTAAAAAAGATGAAGACGTCACTCCTGGACGATTGTCAACAATCTTAGCTAACGCCAAAGAGGTATTTCAACAAGAACTGGGCACGCTTAAAGGCGTAACCGCCTCGATAAAAATAGAAGAGAATGCAGTTCCCAAGTTTTTCAAAGCAAGACCGGTACCATATGCACTTCGCCCAGCCGTCGAGGCAGAGCTGGAGAATCTGGAGAAGGCGGGCGTGTTGTCTAAGGTCGACTGGAGCGAGTGGGCGACACCCATCGTTCCTGTCATGAAGAAAACGTTAAGCAATAAGTCCAGGGAGCCAAGGAAGATTCGCATCTGTGGGGATTTCAAGGTGACGGTGAACCCAGTCCTTCACACAGTACAATATCCTCTTCCAAGGATAGAAGACATCTTCGCCTCACTGTCTAGAGGGAAGCGTTTTACAAAAATTGACCTAGCACAAGCATATTTGCAGATGGAGGTTGAAGAGTCCTCTAGGAAGTATCTCACAATAAACACTCACAAAGATCTTTACCAGTATCATCGATTGGTATTCGGAGTAGCATCGGCTCCGGCGATATGGCAAAGAGCGATGGAACAAGTTCTGCAAGGGATTCCGGGGACTCAGTGTTACTTGGACGACACCCTTGTGACAGGTGAAGATGACAGTGAACACCTTAACAACCTAGAACAGGTGCTCACTAGACTACGGGAACATGGGCTGCGAGCCAACCGCCCCAAGTGCGAATTTTTTAAGAAACAGATATCGTATTGTGGCCACGTGATTGATGAAGAGGGGTTACATAAGTCCCCTGACAAAATTGAAGCGGTTGTTAAGGCCCCAGCGCCTGAAAATGTGTCACAACTGAGGTCATTCCTCGGATTGGTGAATTACTATCATAAGTTTTTGCCGAATTTGTCGACAATTCTGCACCCACTGAACGCCCTGCTACGAACGGGGGTAGCATGGAAATGGAGCGATGATTGTAAGCGTGCTTTTCAGAAGAGTAAGGACTTAATCACTTCAAGGGAAGTATTGGCTCACTACAACCTAGCACTGCCGATCAGACTAGCGTGTGATGCGTCTCCCTACGGCATTGGGGCGGTACTGTCACGTGAATTCCTTGATGGTTTAGAGAGGCCGACAGCTTTTGCGTCACGCTCGTTAACATCTGCCGAGCGTAACTACGCCCAGATTGACAGAGAGGCCCTCAGACTAGTGTGGGGGGTGAAGAAGTTCAATCACTACCTGCACGGTCAAAAATTTACTCTACTAACCGATCATCAACCTCTTGTCTCCATTTTCAACCCTCAGAAGGGCGTACCGATAATGACAGCACAACGGCTGCAGAGATGGTCCCTTTTCCTAGGGGCACACCAATATGACATCGAGTGCAAAGGAACTAAACAGCATGGAAATGCTGATGGATTGTCACGCCTACCGTTGCCGACGGTGGAAGAAGAAGACCTTGCAGTGGATCCAATGGAGTTATTCCACTCGACCATAGTCGAATGTCTCCCTGTGACGAATGCAAACATAGAAAAGGAAACACGGAATGACCCGACACTATCACGGGTCTATGATTTAACGGTGAAGGGATGGCCAGCACATGGTGAACCACTGCTGCCAGCATTCTCGCCGAGAAGAGAACAGCTGTCAGTGTGCAGAGGAACCTTGATGTGTGGATCCAGAGTAGTAATCCCACCTAAGTTGACGGATAGAGTGCTCAATGAGCTTCATGAGGGTCATCTGGGTGGGGTAAAAATGAAGAACTTAGCCAGAGCGTTTGTGTGGTGGCCGGGAATCGATAGAGAAATCGAAGAGATGACCAAGAGCTGTACTGGATGCCAGAAGGTCCAAAACGCCCCACCACAAGCCCCTCTACATCCATGGGAGTGGCCCTCATCTCCATGGCAAAGGGTGCACATTGATTTTGCTGGTCCCTTCATGGACTCGATGTTTTTAATTGCGGTGGATGCACATTCAAAGTGGCCAGAGGTAATAAAAATGTCCACAACCACCACGGAAAAAACTATCACAGTTTTACGAACCATATTCGCCAGGAATGGGCTGCCTGAACAGATTTGCTCTGACAATGGACCACAGTTTGTGTCTGAAGAGTTCCGGAGGTTCTTAAAGAACAATGGTGTTAAGCATTACACATCTGCCCCATATCATCCAGCCACTAATGGATTGGCCGAGAGGTTTGTCCAAACATTCAAGAAGGCTATCAAGGCAATGTGTAATGAAGATATACCCCTACAACACAAGGTGGACAACTTCTTGTTTGCCTACCGGAATGCGACACATGCGGTTACCAACCTGTTGTGTATGTAATATGTGTGCTACTTTGAACCTATGGACAGGACTGCACTACTTGTAGGGCGTAGTGATACGCAGTACCACTCCTGGCCATAGGGGTATAAATAGTACTGTGGGTACTGATCTCCCCTCAGTTCCCGCCTGTGGGCATGAAGTAAAGACCTACGTATAGTCCCTACCTCCAAACAGTAAAGACCTGTTTGAGTTATACGTTTAAGTCTTTGTGTTAATTGTTCAATACAATACACATACTTAACACTGGCGACGAGTCAGGTTCTTACCCTGCGGCAGTTGAAGAGAGGTTTCAAACATCACCACCCCACTAGAAGTGACAGGCTTTAGGACTCTGAAGCCTCCATCAGCGACTGAGCACTGGAGTGCAGCAGCCATCCTGACAGCTTCCAGCGACTGACAGAAGTCTTTCTGCAGTTTCCTTGTTCAACCTAGGTGGTGGGGTAAGCCGTGCAGCGTTGGCTGCAAAGACAGGGCTGGGGAAGTTGGAGAAGATAAGGGCGATCGCAATCCCTGATAAGAGCCGCGGTGAAACGCGCGAGCGGGTAAGCCAGAGCCCGGGAGGGAGCGAGCAAGAGCCGCGCGAGCGGGTGAGCCAGAGGCCGGGAGCCGCTTCAAGTGCGAGGCGCAGCGCGGGCCAGCGATCGGGACCAAAGATAAGGGCCGCACTCGGACTGAAAGGCGCAGCGGCTGCAGAAGCTCAAGGTGCGAGAGCCGCAGTGCACAGCGCGGGCTATCGATCGCGGCGAAGATAAGGGCCGCACTCGGGGGCTGAAGGGAGACGGCGTCGGGGGACGGGTGAAGACCGCCAAGCGCGGGAAAACCGCCATTTTGTGGGCGGAGGACGACGGCAAGAGCGGGAAGCCGCCATCTTTGATAACAAGTAAAGAAAATAAAATCTGAGAAATTGCAAATCTACAATGCCTAAACACGGGAATATTAGCACCTTTGATAGTGACCTCGAAGATTGGGCCATATATGTTGAAAGAGTAAAAAATTATTGTAAGGCCAATAAAATTCGTGACCAAGATAAAGCTCTAACATTATTAAATTTAATGGGTGCGAAGACATACGGGCAATTGAAACACCTGTTATCACCAGATGAACCGGCGGATAAGACGTTCGATGAGATTGTTACTGTCCTGAAAGATCATCTAAACCCCACGCCGCTGATGCTAGCGGAACGATTTAAATTTTATGACAGAAGGCAGCTACAGCATGAAAGCAATGCTGAATATTTGCTGGAATTGCGTAAATTAGCGAAATATTGCCAGTTTGGAATGGGACTGACAGATGCACTACGAGACAAATTTGTGTGTGGTTTATTTAAACAGGATACACAAAAGCGACTGCTCGAGGAGAATGAGCTGACGCTTGAGAAGGCGGTCACTATGGCAGCAGCACACGAAGCCGCAGCGAGAGGCACGGCAGTAATGCAGCTACGGTCACCGGAGCTCAGTGCACACAAATTGGGTGTGAGTTCTGGCAAATGTTATCGTTGTGGAAAGACAACGCATGATCAGAACCAGTGTTGGTTTAAAAACCAAGAATGTAGAACTTGTGGTAGGCTTGGACATATAGCTAGAGTATGCAGGTCAGGGAAGAAGACCAGCAACAAGAAGTCACCGCAAGGAAAATACGCAAAAGTACACAAGGTGGCCGAACAGGAGTCCGATTCAGACGCTAGCAGTAATGAACTGGCTGGCTTAAGCAGTATTGAACTGGCTAGCTTAAGGGTACTCAACGTTGGTAAGGGTGCAGACCTCCAGACAATTTGGGTTACTCTTCAGATAGGAGTCCAAGTAAAAATGGAATTGGACACTGGATCGGCATTGTCGGTCATGAATAAGAAAGATTACAGAAGGTTATTCCAACATATTCCCCTACAGGATACGGAGATTATATTGACAACCTACACGGGGCAGAGAGTGTACCCCATCGGGACAATAAAGGTTGCAGTGGTCCACAAGGGCGAAGACAGTCAAATAATGGACTTATATGTGATATCTGAAGGAGGTTCTCCACTACTAGGACGGGAGTGGATTAGGAAAATGAATATGGACTGGCATTTCCTACAAACAATAACGAGTGAGAACTCGGTGAAGATAGTCGGCCCAGACTCTGGAACGGATGATGGTAAGCCCAACTCAGGTGCAAAAGACAAAGTTTCAGCACAGAATTCCACTGAGCAACAACAACATAGTTTAACTGTGGATTCTGAGTCTGGCAAGTCTACTGATGTGCCCATTTCTGAGGGACACCGGGCTCGAACTCAACTCCATTTCAAACTACAACAGCAATTAGAACAAATGCTTCGCCGTTTTGAGCAAGAGTTGAATGCAACGAAAGAGTTCTTTGATATAGAGTTGGAGAATCTGGAAAGACAACAGAAGCAGCTGATGGAGAAAATGGAGCAGGAGCACACAAAACGTCTGATGTCAGAGGAGTTAACGGTCAGCCAACTCCTGCATATGCTGAAGGACAGGACTCTGAAATGGGAAAAACTTGAACACGAACTTCAATATTCAAACGAAAGGGGTTCGGAGCTCTCAAAGGTTATTGGAAGAGCTGAGGTGGCAACACAGACTGAGATGACTGCAACAGAGCAGCCCTTGGATGCCAAAAGTATGCTGACTCACGTCAACGTAGAACAACAGACCGCTGAAACAGCTGCTCCGGTAGAGGGATTGAATAGTCCGATCAATCAATCTCCAAAAGAAGTTGAAGTAGTAAAATCTCAAATGAGGTCATTAGTAAACGACTTGCTGAAAGCCCAGAAAAAGCTGGATGAAGAGGTACGCATGAAGAAGTCTCTTCAGGAAAGATGTCTGGACTTGGAACAAAAGCTGGCTAACGCCCAGCTGGGTATGGAGGAAATAGAAGACCCTCTCGCTGGCCTAGATCAGGACGACACCGAATATTACTATGTCCTGTCCTGCCCAACTTGTAACTTCGACTCCCACCATACAGAAATCATGGAGGAGCACCGAAAGTCTACGGAACATCGGGAGAAGGTGGCTCTACTACGGAAAAAGGAGGAAGAGAAGGAGGAACTGCGCATGCAGCTGGCAGCTGACAGTGGCGCCCAGAGAGTCTCCAAGAAGCAGAAAAGGAAAAGTCGAAACAGAAGATGACCCATCTGAACCATTATTACCTCTACCAGATCACACACGTGGTCCCTCCGAACGGAGCCAATTCAGTTCGGAAGTTCAAACTGTTAAATCCATGGAAGGACTATTGAATGAGTCACTCCAGCAACGTGAACCGACTACACCACAGAGATTGAATCTGTGAACTGTTTTCCGCAGAGACTGAATCTGTGATCTGTTTTGACATGAAGTTATCTATGTATCTATGTTATTCTGTTATGTAAACCTGAAGTTATATATGTATATATGTTATTACGTTATGTTAAATGGGGAGATGACTGTAAAGCTAGGAAGGGAGGAATGTTGTGTATGTAATATGTGTGCTACTTTGAACCTATGGACAGGACTGCACTACTTGTAGGGCGTAGTGATACGCAGTACCACTCCTGGCCATAGGGGTATAAATAGTACTGTGGGTACTGATCTCCCCTCAGTTCCCGCCTGTGGGCATGAAGTAAAGACCTACGTATAGTCCCTACCTCCAACCAGTAAAGACCTGTTTGAGTTATACGTTTAAGTCTTTGTGTTAATTGTTCAATACAATACACATACTTAACACAACCAAACTCCAGCCATGATGTTCTTCAATCGAAGACTACGATGCCGCTTGGATTTGGTTAAGCCAAACGTCCGAAGAGATGTGGAGAACAGGCAGTTTCAGAATATGAATGAAAGGCCGACCAGGAGTTTTAAGATAGGTCAACCAGTTTTGGCCCGGGACTACCGCACTGAGAAATGGCAGCCAGGAACGATTTGTACACGACAAGGACCTCTCATGTATACCGTGGACGTTGGGGAGAACATTGTAAGACGCCATGCTGACCAGATTCTAGAGTCACTGGAAAACGTCAACTCCACACCACG
Organism: Somniosus microcephalus; assembly: GCF_052327205.1. NCBI lineage: Eukaryota > Metazoa > Chordata > Chondrichthyes > Squaliformes > Somniosidae > Somniosus > Somniosus microcephalus. The sequence goes on along the minus strand of NC_140990.1, from coordinate 344,250,695 downwards.
ATCTGATACACCTGGTAATGAAATCGACGTTCCAATTGCAGCTACCGCAGAACCGGTAATATTGGAAGCAGATGAACCAAACAACGACATTGATCCCGACTCAACATTGCCAGAAGAACCTGATACCCCAAAGAGGCGTTATCCAGGCAGAATCAGGAAGCCTCCTCAAAGACTGAACTTATAATTGCTTAAACTTAACCAATGTATCTAGCAACAGTAATTGTGATTGTAATTCGTTATCATTTAGTTGTTAAATGAATGTTATGTACTGTTTATCTAAAAGGGGAGGAATTGTTGTGTATGTACCTTTAAGAGAATAACTGGTCTCAGACTGCAGTACCGGCAGTGACCACCCCTGTATAAAAGGCGCTAGTGAGCCTCTGTTGTTTCAGTTTCACTATTGACTTCCATCAGTAAAGACTTATTTTGTTCCACTCCTGCTGTCCGTTTCTCAATCATTCACGGACGTAATAGTGGGACTGGGCCCTTCCCCTGGTGTCCTGCACTGTGGGACTGGGCCCTTCCCCTGGTGTTACAGTCTCTCTGCTCCCCACGTGTTGTGATCCCGAGAGTGGCTCACCTTTCATGTACAGGTAACTGTGGAAGTACGGAGTCCCGGAACCGCTGTAGATGGGGGTTGGGCCTGTGCTGAACTCCTCATCAGTGTCAACATGAAGATCGAGCTCCTCCTCACTGTCCATCAACTGTCCATAAAGAGGGAGAACGTGAGGGAGAACCCAGACCACACAGTGCGATCCAACAATCCCCACACAGTGCGATCCCACAACCCCCGCACAGTGCGATCCCACAACCCCCTCACAGTGCGATCCCACAATCCCCCACACAGTGCGATCCCACAATCCCTCGCACAGTGCGATCCCACAATCCCCCGCACAGTTCGATGACACAACCCCGCACAGTACGATCCCACAGCCTCCCATACAGTACGATCCCACAATCCCCCGCACAGTACGATCCCACAATCCCCCGCACAGTACGATCCCACAACCTCCCGCAGTGTAACTCACCCTGCCTCCCCCACACATACTCTACACTGTCCCATCAAATACTCCCAGGGCAGGTACAGCACGGGTTAGATACAGAGTAAAGCTCCCTCTACACTGTCCCATCAAATACTCCCAGGGCAGGTACAGCAAGGGTTAGATACAGAGTAAAGCTCCCTCTACACTGTCCCATCAAACACTCCCAGGGCAGGTACAGCACGGGGTAGATACAGAGTAAAGCTCCCTCTACACTGTCCCATCAAACACTCCCAGGGCAGGTACAGCACGGGATAGATACAGAGTAAAGCTCCCTCTACACTGTCCCATCAAACACTCCCAGGGCAGGTACAGCACCGGTTAGATACAGAGTAAAGCTCCCTCTACACTGTCCCATCAAACACTCCCAGGACAGGTACAGCACAGGTTCGATACAGAGCAAAGCTCCCTCTACACTGTCCCATCAAACACTCCCAGGGCAGGTACAGCATGGGTTAGATACAGAGTAAAGTTCCCTCTACACTGTCCCATCAAACACTCCCAGGGCAGGTACAGCACAGGTTAGATACAGAGTAAAGCTCCCTCTACACTGTCCCATCAAACACTCCCAGGGCAGGTACAGCACGGGTTAGATACAGAGTAAAGCTCCCTCTACACTGTCCCATCAAACACTCCCAGGACAGGTACAGCACAGGTTAGATACAGTCCTTGTATACAAACCAAAGTCCTTGTGTTCCAGCAAAGATCCAGACATCAGGGACCCAGAATAAATTTCACACTAGGAACAACTAAAATCGAACAAACCACTAACTACACATACTTGGGCATAAAAATCAGCTCTACGGGAAATTTTCATCTGGCTGTGAATGAACTGAAAGAGAAAGCTAGAAGGGCTTTCTATGCCATTAAAAGATCAATCCAAATAGAAATCCCAATTAGCATTTGGCTCAAAATTTTTAAATCAGTAATTGAAACAATTGCACTCTATGGCAGTGAGGTGTGGGGACCGCTAACACAGCAAGAATTTGCAAAATGGGACAAACACCCAATTGAGATCCTACATGCAGAATTCTGTAAAAGTATCCTCCGGACTCAAAGAAAAACCGTAAACAATGCATGCAGGGCAGAACTAGGCCAATATCCATTAATAATTACTATCCAAAAAAGAGCCACCAAATTTTGGAAACGCCTAAAAATGAGCAACCCCCACTGCTATCATTACAAAGCCTTGAAATGCCAAGAGAGGACCATAAAGAAGAATACCCTCAGTCAACTAGTCCTGGGACTCAGTGAAGCAACCACTAACACTACTAACAATAACCAGCCCCAGGACAGTGACATTGTAGCACAGAGAATTCGACCCAACACAATTGTCACTAAGCAAAAGGAAAAATACCTGTCATATTGGGCAGAAACAACAAAAACCCAAAACAAACTCAATTGCTACTTGGCCCTAAACAGACAATACAACATGGCTGAATACCTGACCATGGTAAAGGATAGCAAACTGAGAAAAACCTTGACAAGGTACAGACTTAGTGAACATAGCCTGGCGATCGAAAAAGGCAGACACAGACAGACCCGGCTGCCAAGAGAGGACAGGATATGCTCTCACTGCAGTCAGGGAGTGGTGGAGACAGAGATGCACTTCCTCACAGCTTGTGGAAAATATCAGGGCATCAGGGAGAATTTCTACCAAAAATTCACACAAATATGCCCTGAATTCAGAAATTTGAATGACGACCAAAAACTCCCATACCTACTAGGGGAACAGAGAAACTGTGTAACCTTAGCGGCACACTATGTTACAGCTTGCCATAAACAGAGGGACAACCAGTAAACCTAAGAAGAGTATATACAAATTATACAAATGTATATTTATACACTCAGGGATATATCTGTTTATACACTGTATGAATAGATCTGCATTTATGTGTTCAACCATAAATGTTTTTCTATGTTTTGGCAACATAAGATGTACCTTATCATGCCAATAAAGCGATTTGAATTGAATTGAATTGAATTACAGAGTAAAGCTCCCTCTAACTCATGCTGTACCTGCCCTGGGAGTGTTTGATCGGGCAGTGTAGAGGGATCTGTACTCTGTATCTAACCCTTGCTGACACTCAATGTGCTGTTTCCGTGCACTATTTGATCTGCTTTCTGTGAGCACGGTTTTTCTGCTGCTGGCCCAGTTTGGGGATGACTGTACTGCCAGCAGCCTGTGTTCTGTGCATAGGATGTTTCTGTCAGTAAACTTTCAGTAAACGGTTGTTAGTAACATCACAGGTCCTATGAAATGTCACCTCTGTACAGATCGCTTGCACCACCAGACGCTCCCAGTATTGGGTCTCTGATTAAATTAACATCTCCTTCAGACACTCATGTGATTAAGAAGGGTGGGAGAGATAAACCAGGAAATTATAGGCCCATTAGTCTAACGTCAGTTATGGGCAAGTTACTGGAATCTGTTAGTTGGGACAGAGTGACTGAGCACTTGGACAAACACTAAATGATCAGCGAGCCAGTGTGGATTTGTAACGGGCAAGTCATGTCTAACGAACCTAGTTGAATTGTTTGAGGAGGTGACTAACGTGGTAGATAAGGGAGTGTCTCTGGATGTAGTTTATATGGACCTCCAGAAGGCATTGGATAAGGTTCCACGTAACAAACTGTTAACAATGAGAACGTGTGGAATTGGAGGCAACCTATTGCCATGGGTAGGGAATTGGTCAGGGGTCAGGAGACAGAGAGTGGGGGTAATGGGTGTGTCCTCCCATTGGCGGGATGTGATAGTGGTGTCCCCCAGGGATCTGTGCTGGGGCCACAGCTTTTCACTCGTGCTGCACTGTCAGAGGTGCCGTCTTTCGGATGAGACATTAAACCGAGGCCCCGTCTGCTCTCTCAGGTGGATGTAAAAGATCCCATGGCACTATTTTGAAGAAGAGCAGGGGAGTTCTCCCCGGTGTTCTGGGCCAATATTTATCCCTCAGTCAATATCACTAAAACAGATTATCCGGTCAGTATCACATTGCTGTTTGTGGGAGCTTGCTGTGCATAAATTGGTTGCTGCATTTCCCACATTACAACAGTGATGACACTTCAAAAAAAAGTACTTCATTGGCTGTGAAGCGCTTTGAGACGTCCAGTGGTCCTGAAAGGCGCTATAGAAATGCAAGTCTTTTTTATCAATGACTTGGATGAAGGAACAGGGAGCCATGTATCCAAGTTTGCTGACGTCACGAAGTTAGGAGACACAGGAAGTAGTGCGGACGGGAGCAGGAAGTTGCAGAGGGACATTGCTAGATTGTGAGTGGGCAAAACTGGGGCAGATGGAGGTTAATGTGGGAAGTGTGAGGTCATCCACTGAGGCTCTAAGAAAGATCGATCAGCCACACCATTTAAAACGCCACGATTAAGACAGCCAGTCGCTTATATCGGCTGAAATCCAGTTGCATTGACGCCAATTTCAAAGTTTCCAGTTAAAGCGTCTGAAGATCTGTATGTTTCAGGTGGAAACAGCTGTGATCACTCGCCAGTTCCCACCTCCATAAGGTGCACGGGGAAGGGAATCGAGGGTTATGCTGATAGAGTTAGACGAGGAAAGACGGGAGGAGGCTCGAGTGCAGCATAAATGCCGGCACGGCCTGGTTGGGCCGAATGGCCTGTTTCTGTGCCGTATATCCTGCGTAATCCTGTGTAATCCTGCGTAATCCTGTGTAATGACATAAATGCAAATGGGGAGCTTCTCCAGCATTTCCTGGTTTTCCTGCTAATTTGTTTTTCCTGGTGCATTGACTTCACAGCTAGGCCAGGAACAGGAGCTTGTGAAGCTAAGAACTGCAACATAACTCCCTTCCATCCTGTCTGTGGTGCAGAACATTAGTAAACCAATATGTTACAACCACAGAGCGATACAGCACAAGAGGAGGCCATTCGGCCCATCGTGCCTCTGGTGGCTCTTTGAAAGATTCTATCCAATTAGCATTCTCCCCTGCTCTTTCCCCGGAGCAGACTGCATCTGGGGCCTAACTCGTGTTTTATTAAGGTTTAGCATCACTTCCTTGTTTTTGTACTCTATGCCTCTATTTATAAAGCCCAGGATCCCGTGTGGGCCCATTTCACCAGTCTGTCTGTGTCCTCCTGAAGTCTGTTACTATCATAAAAACATAGAAGATAGGAGCAGGAGGAGGCCATTCGGCCCCTCGAGCCTGCTCCGCCATTCAATGCGATCATGGCTGATCATCCAAACTCAGTACCCTGTCCCTGCTTTCTCCCCATATCCCTTGATCCCTTTAGCCTTAAGAAATATATCTAACTCCTTCTTGAATATATTTAATGAATTGGTCTCTACTGCCTTCTGTGGTAGAGAATTCCACAGGTTCACCACTCTCTGGGTGAAGAAATTCCTCCTCATCTCTGTCCTAAATGGCTTACCCCTTATCCTTAGACTGTGACCCCTGGTTCTGGACTCCCCGGCCATCGGGAATATCCTTCCTGCATCTAGTCTGTCTGTCCTGTTAGAATTTTATAAGTTTCGATGAGATCCCCTCTCATTCTTCTAAACTCCAGCGAGTATAAGCCCAATCGACCCAATCTCTCCTCGTACGTCATTCCTGCCATCCCAGGTATCCTCCTCACTGTTTACTACATTTCCGAGTTTCATGTCATCTGCAAACTTTGAAATTATGCCCTGTATACCCAAGTCCAGGTCATTAATATAAATCAAAAAGAGCAGCGGTCCTCATAGCGACCCCTGGGGACACCACTGTACACTTCCCTCCCGTCTGAAAAACAGCCGTTCACCACTACTCTCTGCTTTCTGTTCCTTAGACAACCCTGTATCCATGCTGCCACTGTCCCTTTAATCCCATGGGATTCCATTTTGCGAATAATTCTATTATGTGGAACTTTATCAAATGCTTTTTGAAAGTCCATATACACATCAACCGCACCACCCTCATCAACCCTCTCATTACTTCATCACAAACTCGATCAGGTTAGTGAGACAAATCTGTGCTGAGTTTCATTTATCTCACACCACATCAATAGAGAGAGAGAAACTATTTCCTCTGGTGGGGGGAGTCCAGAACAAGGGGGCACAACCTTAAAATTAGAGCCAGGCCGTTCAGGGGTGATGTCAGGAAGCACTTCTTCACACAAAGGGTGGTGGAAATCTGGAACTCGCTCCCCCGAAAAGCTGCTGAGGCCGGGGGTCAATTGGAAATTTAAAATCTGAGATTGATAGATTTTTATTGGGTAAGAGTATTAAGGGTTACGGAACCAAGGTGGAAATATGGAGTTAGATCACAGATCAGCCAGGATCTCATTGAATGGTGGAACAGGCTCGAGGGGCTGAATGGCCTCCTCCTGTTCCTATGTTCCTAATGTCCCCTCGCTTTCACTTCAACCCTATCTGCTCTGTGACTGGGGATTGTGGGGTTGGGTAGGGTGTGGGATGGGGTGCAGATTTTGGGATGGGGTGCGAGGTTTGGAATGGGGTGCGGGGTATGATATGGGGTGCGGGATAAGGTGCATGGTATGGGAAGGGGTGCCGTGTATCGAATGGGGTTTGGGATGGGATATGAGGTGTGGGATAAAGTGCAAAGTTTGGGATGGGATGCAGGGTTTGGGGTGCAGCATATGGGGTTTGGGATGGAATTTGGGATGGGTGTGGAATGGGCTGCGGGATGGGGTGCGTGGTGTGGGATGGAAAGCGGGGTTTGGGATGGGGTTTGGGATGGGGTGCGAGGGTTGGGATGCGAGGGTTGGGATGCGGTTTGGGATGGGGGTTGGGATGGGGGTTTGGGATGGGGGTTTGGGATGATGTTTAGGATGGGAGTTGGGATGCGGTTTGGGATGGGGGTTGGGATGCGGTTTGGGATGGGGGTTGGGATGCGGTTTGGGATGAGGAGCGGGGTTTGGGATGGGGAGCGGGGTTTGGGATGGGGAGCGGGGTTTGGGATGGGGAGCGGGGTTTGGGATGGGGGTTGGGATGAGGAGCGGGGTTTGGGATGGGGGTTGGGATGGGGAGCGGGGTTTGGAATGCGGTTTGGGATGGGGAGCGGGGTTTGGGATGGGGAGCGGGGTTTGGGATGAGGAGCGGGGTTTGGGATGGGGAGCGGGGTTTGGGATGGGGAGCGGGGTTTGGGATGGGGAGCAGGGTTTGGGATGGGGAGCGGGGTTTGGGATGGGGAGCGGGGTTTGGGATGGGGAGCGGGGTTTGGGATGGGGAGCGGGGTTTGGGATGGGGAGCGGGGTTTGGGATGGGGAGCGGGATGGGGTTTGGGATGAGGAGCGGGGTTTGGGATGGGGAGCGGGGTTTGGGATGGGGAGCGGGGTTTGGGATGGGGAGCGGGGTTTGGGATGGGGAGCGGGGTTTGGGATGGGGAGCGGGGTTTGGGATGGGGAGCGGGGTTTGGGATGGGAGCGGGGTTTGGGATGAGGAGCGGGGTTTGGGATGGGGAGCAGGGTTTGGGATGGGGGTTGGGATGAGGAGCGGGGTTTGGGATGGGGGTTGGGATGGGGAGCGGGGTTTGGAATGCGGTTTGGGATGGGGAGCGGGGTTTGGGATGGGGAGCGGGGTTTGGGATGAGGAGCGGGGTTTGGGATGAGGAGCGGGGTTTGGGATGGGGAGCGGGGTTTGGGATGCGGTTTGGGATGCAGGATGGACAGGATTCAGCTGAATAAATGCAGCTCTTTATAAAACAGGCGACGTGTTTCCGATTCATATTCCCCTCAAACACCGGCCTGTCTAATTGAACAGGAGTGGGAGCTGGGTCTGCCCAGCCGTCTCTGGGGCAGCCTGAATCCCGGGGACCCGCGAGTGAAGGCAACTGGTTGCTCACCGAGTCGGAACTGCATCGATGTGTGTCGATGCTGCGGGAAGTACCGCTGGACATTCTCAGACCATCCTGGGCACCGCCTGCCTCCCCATAACCAGCGGCAGCATCATCAAACTCATCGTGATCATAATCGGACTCAATGTCGGGGGGCAGGCTGTAGATCGGTTCCTCATTATCGTCCTCAGTCCTGTCCATGGACCCAGGCACAGTGTTGTAGATCTCCTCACTGTCCAACTGGGCATCTGAAGTGTGGTCAGCTCTCCAGTCCAGGGAAATGTATCTGACCTCGGGTGTTTTACTGGACAGAGGGAGATTCACGTACACACTGTCCTGGGAACAGTCGCTGATTCGCATCTGACCCGGTTGCCCATCAGCGACTGTTGACATCTCTACGTCAGCGTGCAATCCCTCGTCCACCTTTTGCTCTGGACACTGCCCGATGGAGCTGGTGTCTGGGAGTTTGGCCTCACTGGACAGAGGTTGTTCAAGAGTCCGGCCAGTCTCATCCAGCGCTCCGAAGTTCAACAGCTCCAGGAACTCCTGTGCGACCCTGGAGGCTTCCTTCTCCAAGCGTTTAATTTCCTCCTCGCGCTGGCTCTCCATCTCCCTCCGCAATAGAGCGCAGGCACTCACAGAGCTCAATTCCTTTTGATTCTGCAACCGTTGGATCTCGTGCTCCAGCCGCACAATCTCCTGTATCTGCTTGCTCTCTGCCTGTGCCAAATCCGTCAGCTCCTCGACCTCTTGGCTGATCTAAAGAAAGGACACACAACGTGATTTTAAGGAATCACAGCCCAAGACCATTCAACCACATCTGGAGCACTGTGCACAATTCTGGTCTCCATATACCTTGGTTAGAAGACCACACTTGGAGCACTGTGCAGAGTTCTGGTCTCCATATACCTTGGTTAAACCACACTTGGAGCACTGTGCACAGTTCTGGTCTCCATATACCTTGGTTAAACCACACTTGGAGCACTGTGCAGAGTTCTGGTCTCCATATACCTTAGCTAGACCACACTTGGAGTACTATGCACAGTTCTGGTCTCCATATACCTTAGCTAGACCACACTTGGAATACTGTGCACAGTTCTGGTCTCCATATACCTTGGTTAGACCACACTTGGAGCACTGTGCACAGTTCTGGTCTCCATATACCTTGGTTAGACCACACTTGGAGCACTGTGCACAGTTCTGGTCTCCATATACCTTGGTTAGACCACACTTGGAGCACTGTGCACAGTTCTGGTCTCCATATACCTTGGTTAGACCACACTTGGAGCACTGTGCACAGTTCTGGTCTCCATATACCTTGGTTAGACCACACTTGGAGCACTGTGCACAGTTCTGGTCTCCATATACCTTGGTTAGACCACACTTGGAGCACTGTGCACAGTTCTGGTCTCCATATACCTTGGTTAGACCACACTTGGAGCACTGTGCACAGTTCTGGTCTCCATATACATTGGTTAGACCACACTTGGAGCACTGTGCACAGTTCTGGGCTCCATATACCTTGGTTAGACCACACTTGGAGCACTGTGCACAGTTCTGGTCTCCATATACCTTGGTTAGACCACACTTGGAGCACTGTGCACAGTTCTGGGCTCCATATACCTTGGTTAGACCACACTTGGAGCACTGTTCACAGTTCTGGTCTCCATATACCTTGGTTAGACCACACTTGGAGCACTGTGCACAGTTCTGGGCTCCATATACCTTGGTTAGACCACACTTGGAGCACTGTGCACAGTTCTGGTCTCCATATACCTTGGTTAGACCACACTTGGAGCACTGTGCACAGTTCTGGTCTCCGTATACCTTAGTTAGACCACACTTGGAGCACTGTGCACAGTTCTGGTCGCCATATTATAAAAAGGATATAGAGGCACTGGAGAGGGTGCAACAAAGATTTACAGGGATGATAAGCGAGGACAGCGCGGACCGGAAAGGAGTCGGCATCGGCAGCGGTACAAATCCAGCGAATTCCAAAAGAACAGCAAAAAAACAAGGAGTGACGTCACAGGACAGCAGGTAGGTGATTATTAGAATTTTTTTCTCTCTAACTTAACTAGAGAAACTAATTAATATAATTATAAATAATCGTTTGAATAAAGACTTCAACGAAGAGAGCGAGAGAAGCGGCCGGAGATAAAGGTCGGCCTCTGGTCTAGAAATTGATCACAGCCCAGGAATGGGTGTCAGTGGGAAAAGCTGGAGAATTATACAAGCTTTTACAGGCTGTTTTTATGTCTCTCGCTAGTTTACTCTCATATTCTATTTTCCCTTTATCAATTTCTTGGTTCTCCTTTGCTGAATTCTAAAATTCTACCAATCCTCGGGCTTACTGCTCTTTTTGGCAACATTATAAGCCTCTTCCTTTGATCTAATACTGTTACGTCTGTGTATAATGAGAAACAGACTGCAGGAGAAACGGTACAACAGGTGTTTACTCAACGTGGCTCACAGTGGAACAGATCTGTACAGATTACTACTCAGCGTTATATCCAGGTGTGGTCACTGCCAGTACTACAGTATACATCAGCTGTACAAAGTAGCGCCCCCCCTTAAAGGTACATACATTACAATTCCTCCCCTTTTAGATTAACAGTACCATAACACTCATTTAACAATTAAATATCAAACTAATTACAATTAACACTTTTAACATGCAACATTAGCTGAAAATAGTCTATTTATAAATTCAGTCTTTGGGGAGGCTTCCTGATCCTTTCTGGATAGCGCATTTCCCGAGTGTCTTGCTCTTGGTGCGGAGGCGATTCTGGCCCCCTGTCGTCGGTTGGTTCATCAGCTTCCGATGCTACTGTTTCTGGGGTAGATGCGACCTGTATGTCGGGTTCATCACCAGGTACGTATGGGCAAGGCATGGGGTTGACTTGTTCCTGTGACTCGAGGATCTGGTCAGCATGGTGTCTCACGATGCTCTCCCCAATGTCCACTGTGTACATTAGTGGGCCCTGCCGTGTGCATATCGTTCCTGGCTGCCATTTTTCTGTTCGGTAGTCGCGGGCCAAGACTGGTTGCCCTACATTGAAGCTCCTTGTTGGCTTCTCATGGATGTGCTGGAATTGCTTACTCTCAACATCTCTTCGTACGTTTGGTCTGAGCAAATCCAGGCGAGATCTTAACCTTCGGTTAAAGAACATCATGGCTGGGGCCTGGTTGGTGACTGCATGTGTCGCATTCCGGTAGGCGAACAGGAAATTGTCCACCTTGCGCTGCAGCGGAATGTTGTCATTGTACATAGCCTTTATTGCCTTCTTAAAGGTTTGTACAAACCTCTCAGCCAATCCATTTGTGGCTGGATGATACGGGGCGGATGTGCAATGCCTTACCCCATTCTTTTTCAAGAACCTCCGGAACTCTTCGGACACAAACTGTGGTCCGTTGTCGGAGCAAATCTGTTCTGGCAAGCCATTCCTGGCAAAAATGGTCCGTAGGACTGCAATAGTTTTCTCCGTGGTGGTGGAGGATATTTTGATGACCTCAGGCCATTTCGAGTGCGCATCCACGGCTATTAAAAACATTGAGTCCATGAATGGACCAGCAAAATCAATATGCACCCGTTGCCATGGAGATGAGGGCCACTCCCATGGGTGTAGAGGGGCCTGTGGTGGTGCATTTTGGACTTTCTGGCATCCTGAGCAGCTCTTGGTCAGGTCCTCGATTTGTTTATCGATTCCCGGCCACCACACATAAGCCCTGGCTAGGCTTTTCATTTTTACCCCTCCCAGATGACCCTCATGAAGCTCATTGAGCACTCTATCCGTTAACTTGGGTGGAATTACCACTCGGGATCCACACATCAAGGTCCCCCGGCACACTGACAGCTGTTCTCTCCTTGTCGAGAATGCTGGCAACAGTGAGTCGCCATGTGCTGGCCATCCCTTCACCGTCAAATCATATACCCGAGACAGTGTCGGGTCATTTCGGGTTTCCTTCTCGATACAAGCGTTAGTTACCGGTAGGTATTCAACTATAGTCGAATGGAATATTTCGACAGGATCCACTGCTGGTGCTTCCTCCGCAGTAGGCAGTGGCAGGCGTGATAGCCCATCAGCATTTCCATGCTGTTTCGTGCCCTTATATTCAATCTCATAGTGGTGCACCCCTAGAAAAAGTGACCATCTTTGTAGTCGTTGCGCAGTCATCACCGGAACGCCCTTCTTTGGATTAAAAATGGAGACAAGAGGCTGGTGATCAGTCAGCAAGGTGAATTTCTGCCCGTGCAGATAGTGATTGAACTGTTTCACTCCCCACACTAGGCTGAGGGCCTCCCTGTCAATCTGGGCGTAGTTACGCTCGGCTGAGGTTAGTGATCGTGACGCAAAGGCTATTGGCCTCTCTGAGCCGTCCGAGAATTTGTGCGACAGCACCGCTCCAATGCCGTAGGGTGACGCATCACATGCCAACCGAATTGGTAATGCTGGGTTGTAATGGGCCAATACCTCTTTCGATGTGATTAGTGTTTTGCTCTTCTGGAAAGCTCGTCTACATTCATCACTCCACTTCCATGGCACCCCAGTTTGCAGTAGGGTGTTCAGTGGGTGTAGTATTGTAGACAAATTTGGCAAGAACTTATGGTAGTAGTTTACCAGCCCGAGGAACGACCTCAGTTGTGACACATTTTCCGGTGCTGGAGCCTTGACTACTGCCTCAATCTTCTCTGGGGACTTATGTAACCCCTCTTTATCGATAACGTGGCCACAATACGAGATCTGTTTACTAAAAAACTCGCATTTGGGGCGGTTAGCTCGGAGCCCATATTCCTGCAATCTAGTGAGCACCTGCTCCAGGTTGGCAAGGTGATCACTATCATTTTCGCCCGTGACCAGGATGTCGTCCAAATAACACTGGGTCCCTGGGATCCCTTGCAGGACTTGTTCCATTGCCCGCTGCCAAATAGCCGGAGCTGATGCTACCCCGAATACCAGCTGGTTGTATTGGTAGAGACCTTTATGGGTGTTGATTGTGAGGTATTTTTTTGATGCTTCTTCTACCTCCATTTGCAGATACGCCTGGGCCAGATCAATCTTAGTGAAGCGTTTCCCTCCAGATAGCGAGGCGAAAATATCTTCAATCCGCGGAAGTGGATATTGTATGGTGTGAAGGACCGGGTTCACTGTTACCTTAAAGTCCCCACAGATGCGAACCTTCCTTGGTTCCCCAGGCATGCTGCTCAATGACTTTTTCATCACAGGGACGATGGGTGTAGCCCACTCGCTCCAGTCTACCTGGGACAGTACACCTGAACGTTCCAGACTCTCCAGCTCTGCTTCGACGGTTGGGCGGATCGCATAAGGTACCGGTCTGGCCTTAAAAAATTTTGGGCTTGCGTTTTCTTCAATTTTAATCGTCGCTGTCATGCCTTTTAGTGTCCCGAGTCCTTGCTGGAACACTTCTTTTGCGTCAGTTAGGATCTTTGACAGTCGCCCAGGTGCGACGTCGTCATCCTTTTTGTCAGCCACAGTCAGTGCCTGTATGGAATGCCAATCCAGTTGTATTTTCCGGATCCATTCACGTCCCAGTAATGGTGGTCCTCCATCTTGCAATACATACATCTCTAGTTTTGGTGTTTCCTTACCGTTATATATAACGGTCACCCTTATTTTTCCTTTGGGGTAGACTTTTTGCCCCGTGTCCATCTTCAAAATAATTTTTGTGTCTCTCAAGGGTATGTGTGAGAATAGCCGCTCGTAGTCCTGTCGGTTTATGACTGTTAGGGCTGACCCTGTGTCCAATTCCATCTTTACCTGGACTCCTGCTATCTTGAGAGTGACCCAAATGGTTCGGTGATCCTCCGTTGTGATCACATTATGTAGTTTCAGACAACTAAGTTCCCTGCTTTCGGAGTCGTTATCACTCTTTTGTTCGTCTGAACTATTCTCCGTCATCTTATGTACCTTCTGGTACTTTCCTTTGGTAGGTTTCTTATTGCTGGTTTTCTTTCAGAACCTCAGACTCGTGCTATGTGTCCTACTTTTCCACACTGTCTGCACACTTTGTCTTTGAACCAGCAATCATTCTGGTCGTGTGTTGTTCTGCCGCAGCGATAGCACTTCTCTGTTCCATATGACATTTCGTTTGTGCCATATTCTTGCGGTCTCTGTTGTATCTCTGCAGCGCCCCGTGCTGCTGCTTCATATGATACCGCAATGCTGAAAGTCTTTTCCAGCGTAAGGTCCTTTTCAGATAAAAGCCGTTTCTGGGTTCCTTCACTTTGAAGCCCACACACAAACTTGTCCCTTAAGGTATCTGCCAGTCCCGCTCCAAACTGGCAGTGTTTCGATAGTTTGCGCAGTTCTGTTAAATAATCAGCATTGCTTTCACCCTTATGCTGGTTCCGCTTGTGAAACTTGAATCTTTCTGCTATCAGCAGCGGTGTGGGGTTTAAATGTTCCTGTAGTATCGTTACTATGTCTTCAAAACTCTTTTCCATTGGCTTCGTTGTGGTTACTAGATTTCGTAATAAACCATACGTCTTTGCACCCATTAAATTTAACAATACCGACGCTTTCTTGTCATCTGACACCTCATTTGCCTTGCAGTACACCTCTATTCGTTCGACATATGTCGTCCAATCTTTGACTTCATTGTCAAATGCGGTGATACTGCCACTCTTCGGCATTTTGGGTGTGGTTTAAAATGGCGTCTCCCAATGGCTTAAAATGGCGTCTCTCGCGCTTTCCTTCCTCCCCCGCTGCTGCCGACGCTGCTCCCAGCGGTTCTCATGGCAATGGTGGCGCCTCGCGGGTTTCTGTGCGTCTCTCTCTCCCTCTCTCCAACGCTGCCCGGTCCCTGAACACCGGCTGCGCCCTGTGCGCTCTGCCCTCTCTCTCTCTCCCCCGTCGACGCTGCTCGGCCCTTTGCTGTGCCGCTCGGTCGGGCTCTAGCCCGCCACTGTCCGGGAAGGGTCTGCGCACTACCTGTTGCCAGCCCGTTTTGCTGGACCACCTCGACTGGAAAGCCAAGCCTGGCTCTCGACAGCCTCCCCCGCAATTCTCGAGTCTCTGCTGGATGACTGGGCGGTTGCCCGTGGTTGACGCCCGAGTCTCTGGCCTTGGCCTCCAATCCACTGATCTCCAGGAACGAATCCCCGGGAGGTGATGCAGAGTTGCAGGTAGGTTCGAACTTGCCTCGTCGCCAATGTTACGTCTGTGTATAATAAGAAACAGACTGCAGGAGAAACGGTACAACAGGTGTTTACTCAACGTGGCTCACAGTGGAACTGATCTGTACAGATTACTACTCAGCGTTATATACAGGTGTGGTCACTGCCGGTACTACAGTATACATGAGCTGTAAAAAGTAGTTCCCCCCTTAAAGGTATATACATTACAAATACTAGCTTTAACTTCTCTCGTTAGCCACGGTTGGACCACTTTTCCTGTGGGATTTTTGTGCCTTAAAGGAATCTAATAGAATCCATATGGATAGAGATAAAAGATGATAAAGGATCAATCATACTAATAGGCGTAGTCTACAGACCACCTAATAGAGGAAGGGAAGTGGAGGAAGAAATATGGAGACAAATTAGGGAAATGAGTAAAAAACATAGAATAATAATCATGGGGGATTTCAACTACCCAGATATTAATTGGACAAGAAGAGGTAGGGAAAGGGGATAAGGGAATGGAGTTCCTACAATGTGTACAGGACTCCTTTCTAACCCAATATGTAAAAAGCCCAACAAGGGAGGATTCGCTATTGGATCTAGTAATGGGGAATGAACCAGAGCAGATAAGAGAAGTAAAAGTCGGGGAACAGATAGGCAATAGTGACCATAATATAATACGCTTTAAGATGATAATTCAGAAGGACATAAGTATGATAATAGATTTGAGAAAAGCTGATTTTGAGGGGCTGAGAATAGAACTTGGGAAGATAAAATGGGCACCAATATTGGAAAACAACAATGTAAAACAGCTATGGGAAACATTTAGGCCTAGAAATTGGGTATAGAAATTGGGTATAGCCCCGCTTGAGGCGTTAGAACTGGCACTGTGCAAAGTTTATAGCCAGACGAAACTTATCGCCGCCTGGCGCGATATTGGGTTGCATCGCCCCCAAAGGTGATTGAGGCGCAAATTCAGACATTGCACGGGCCTCCTAAGGAGCAAAACTTCCGGCGCAACCTAATATCGGCGCGGACGGGCGCAGCGCAGGTGATCTCAATTACCGATAACCACGAGACTTCCAGGCGCCAGCCGGCTCTTAAAGGGGTGGGTCAGTCAGCCTCAGCTTCCACACTCATCGCCCTGTAGGCCTCAGAATCGGTGTACGCCCTTCTCTGGCGCAAAAAGCTTGGTCAAGATGGAGAAGGTGAGACAGAGAGCAGAGAGCTTCAGCACTGAGGCTCTGGAGCACTTGGTGGCCGCAGTGGAGCGCCGTCGAGATGTTCTCTATCCTGACAATGGCAGGAGGCCGAATCAAAAGGACTACCGCCGAGCTTGGAGGGATGTTTGTCAGAGGGTCAACTCCAGCAGCATGGCGACCAGGAGCCCTGTTCAGTGCAGGAAGAAATTCAACGACCTCACTTGGGTCGTGAGGGTGAGTGGTGTTTATGCAAACTTCTGATTCCCTCCATCTGCACCTGACTTCATGGCTACAGGGTGCGCGATGCCCCAATGGCCATGTGTCAGCAAGCACCCATGGCCCTTTCTGGGCACACACATGCACATTTGACTCAAGGTGTAATGTAAGGGCTCTTGCACCATGGGGGGCATGAGATGATCACTCAGGGCGTCATGTAAGGGCTCTTGCACCATGGGGGGCATGAGATGATCACTCAGGGCATCATGTAAGGGCTCTTGCACCATGGGAGGCATGAGATGATCACTCAGGGCGTCATGTAAGGGCTCTTGCACCATGGGGGGCATGAGATGATCTCTCAAGGCATCATGTTACAGAACTTCCCCTTCTTTCCCCTGCAGTCCAAGCTGGCGACGATTCGCAAGGACCAGCTTCGAACCGGTGGAGGACCTCCACAAGTGGTCACTCTCACGGATCTCGAGGAGAGAGTGCACCAGATTCTTGGAGGACGTCTGAGTGGTCCTGTTACCACTGCAGCTGCCGACCCCATTGTCGACAGCGATGGTAAGGATCTCACCTTTTTCAGCTGTCTCCTTCCACTTGGTCCCCCCGCCAGCATGCTTTCTCACTGTGGACCCATGTCAGAGCCTTGCCGCAATCTGGCACGCCTTGCCGCCAACCTGACCTTTAGCTAAAGCCACTCTTCCACCTCCCTGCTTTCAGATGCTGCATCACCAGCTCGGGATCCGGGCCCTGAAGCTGCCAGTGCCAGTGCCTCCGGAGGCAAGGATCAGGAGGAAGCCGGACCATCCATTCCAGCCTCAGGGGAGCCAACACATCTGCAGACTGGGGATAGTAGCTCCCTGGAGGGGAGAGGGGGGGCTCTGATGAGGAGCCAGTTGCCGGAACAAGCGGCCTGCATCAACGCGAGGGGGCTAGGCAAGTTCGGGCACCGGCTCCCCGGAGGGCAAGGCAGGGAGCGATGACTGCTACACAGAGTGCAGAGGAGGTGCGTAGCCTGGCTGAAATGAGCACCCAGGCCCGGCTCAGGCACACTGAGCTTATGGCTGCAGTGGGGAGGATGCCTCAGTCGATAGAAACACTGGCAAAGAGTGTGCTGGACTTTGGGGCAGCAATGGAGAGGACGGTCCAGGGCTTTGGGGCAACAATGGAGAGGACTGTCCAGGGCTTCGAGGCCGCTATGGAAAGGACTGTTCAGAGCTTCGGACAATCCCTGGAAAGGTCTGTCCAGGACTTGTCCGAGGCAGTGGAACGGACTGCTCCGGCCTTGTTTGAAGCAATGGAGAGAACTGTCCAGGGCTTCTCCGAAGCACTGGCACCTGCCACACAGGTCCTCACTGCTGCCACGCAGTCACTTGCTGGCCTCGTCCACACCCAGATTGAGGCAACACGAACTCTCACTGCTGCCACCCTATCTGCATCAGCTAGGATCACCCCGGGCCCTTCCAGTACCACACGAGGCCAGGAATCAGTGGAGCAGTCGCTTGTGGCGGTAGAACCGAGCCGGTCCCCTCAGAGAGCCAGTGTGCCGTCCGACCATGGTGCAGGTGTCCTCTCTCGGCAGGAGAACATTGCTCATGCCAGCGCTGGTACGTCTGCAGTGCAGCTGCCACCACCTGCAGTGCACACTGCTTCCAGCCATGCTCAGATCAAGCAGCCAGCCTCCGCACCCTCCAAGCCCAGAGGTCGTCCAGGCCGTCCCTCAGGGGCTTCTGCGCTGGCAGACAGTCACCAGGCATCCCCCATCCTTGACGTTGCCACTGAGGTTCAACTATGGAGGAGCAGCAGGGAGGGAAGGGGCCGACCGCGAAAGAGAAGTCGGTCTCCATCAAGAGGCCAGCAGTAGAGGGAGGTGCTGAGACCTCTCTTTCCCCAAATTCAAGGACGCCCTCACCTGTTCTGATTGTTGGTGATGGTTTGTTTAGTTTTGCGGCTTTGCCAGAGAGTTAACTGTTATTTTGTTAGTTATGGTTTCTGTTGACATGACGTTGTTATGCTGGAAGGAAGCACTTTTTTGAATATAAAGAATTTTTTTTATTTACAATGGTACTCGTAACTATTTACACTCATGGTGGCCTTCATAGGCTTTGTACGATCAGAAGTGCGCAGGATGAATGAGACCCATCATTCCGTCAGAGGGTCTGCGAACCGAGTCCTTATGAGCCTCTGACGGACGGCCCTTCCAGTTTCAGGAGCCGTCCCTTCTTCCTCCTCCTCCTCCTCTTCGTCCGCATGCTCCTCCTCCTCCTCCTCGTCCGCCTGCTCTTCCTCCTCCTCCGCCTGCTCTGCTGGACCTTGAGGGGCAGCTGGCATTGGCTGGGTTCGTCGAATGGCCAAGTTGTGGAGCATGCAGCAGACGACGACGACGATGCGACCCACTTGCTCCGGCGAGTACTGCAGGGCCCCCCCCGAATGGTCTAGACAGCGGAAACGCTGTTTGAGCACACCAATAGTGTGCTCCACAATGTTCCTGGTCGCCTGATGGCTGCTGTTGTAAAGCTCTTCTGCCGGGGTGGCAGGCAAACAGAGTGGGGTCATGAGCCATGGGCAGAGAGGATAGCCCTTGTCGCCAAGAAGCCAGCCTCGTGGGTGAGCTGGCCCCTCAAAAAGGTCAGAAACTGAGGTCTGCCACAGGATGAACGCATCGTGGCTGCTCCCAGGGAATTGCGCGTTGACTGCCATGATCATCTGGCGGTGGTCACAGACCAGCTGGACATTGAGGGAGTGGAACCCCTTGCGGTTGCGGAACTCCTCAGGATTCAGTAATGGCGCCCGCAAAGCCACGTGTATGCAATCAATGGCCCCCTGCACCATGGGGAAGTCCGCAATAGCAGTGAAGCCCTGCGCACGCTCCGCCTGCTTCTCCAGGGTCAGAGGGAAGGTGATTAATTGACGCCTTCTTCTATAGAGGGCAGCTGTCACTTGCCGGATGCAACAGTGCACTGCAAATTGAGATATATTCGCTATGTCCCCAGTGGCTGACTGAAAGGATCCGGTGGCGTAAAAGTTGAGGGCAACAGTCACTTTGACGGCCACCGACAGAGAGGTCCTGCACCGTAGACGCGGCTGCAGATCCTCAGCAAGCAGGTGGCACAGCTCAGTCACAACCTCCTTACCAAATCGGAGCCTTCGCAGACACTGCTCCTCCGACATGGTAAGGTATGACACCTGCTGCCTGAAAACCCTCGCAGCGTATCTTCGGAGTGGCCGACCTCCATTGCCCCTCCTCCTTCTGGCCAATCCCGGCCCTCTCTCCCACCGTCTCTGTGCCCCTTCAAAGTGTCCGGCCATGAGGACGTTCCCCTCCAAAGCAGCTCCCATTGCTATGCCAGACGGGCAACACGCAGTAATGTCTAGCACTCTAACTGCTCCGGACAGGCCTGCAGGTCCCAAGTCTTCGAAGGCTAAATCAGAAAATTACTGTGCAACAGAAGTTCACCAACTCTCTCCAGCAATGATCACAATGAACAGGCCAAGTGGCTGCAGCTTTTATACTAGAGCTGTCCCCTTTAAATAGCGCCCCCCGACTCCGAGAAGGGCCTGCTAACGTTCCATCGAACTGTCACTAATAGCGCCAGGCGGAAAGGTTCTGGGCGCCACCGAATATCCGGTCAGGGGCGCCAAAAGGGCGTTGCACACTGAAATGACGTCATGATCTGCCTGCGCACGCGGGCGCGCGCTAACAGTTAGCGCAGGCGCTAAATGGATACTCAATATGGGAGGTGTCACTATCCTCATTGCGCCCGCCCGAACATTGGGTAACGCTCCAAATCTCGGGCTCATTAGGCGCTAATCGCTGGCGCAACCAACCGAATTTCTAGGCCTTAAAACGGTGTTCAACAGAGTCCAGGAAAAATATATTCCGCTAAAAGGAAAGAACAAACTAAACACTAATGAGACTCCATGGATGAATGAAGCCATAAGGGAACAATTGAGGGTAAAGAAAGAGGCATACATTAAGTACATAGACAGCAGGGGAGTGCATGATAAGAGAGAATACAAAAAGATTAGGAGAGAAGTCAAAAAACAATTCGGGAGGCACTGAGCAACTATGAAATTATCAAGGAACATAATACAAAATAGTAAAATATTTTACAGGCACATCAATAAAAAAGGGGTAGACAGGATAATACCACAGGTAACGATAGAGAGATGGCAGAAATATTAAATAGTTATTTTGCTTCAGTATTTACCAGGGAGATAGAACAGGTGGACATAGAGTCACAGAGTTATACAGCACAGAAAGAGGCCCTTCGGCCCATCGTGTCCGCGCCGGCCATCAAGCCCTGTCTAATCTAATCCCATTTTCCAGCATTTGGTCCGTAGCCTTGTATGCTATGGCATTTCAAGTGCTCATCTAAATGCTTCTTGAATATTGTGAGGGTTCCTGCCTCTACCACCCTTTCAGGCAGTGAGTTCCAGATTCCAACCACCCTCTGGGTGAAATTTTCTTTCCTCAAATCCCCTCTAAACCTCCTGCCCCTTACCTTGAAACTATGCCACCTGGTTATTGACCCCTCTACTAAGGGGAAAAGTTCCTTTCTATCTACCCTATCTATGCCCCTCATAATTTTGTACACCTCAATCAGGTCCCCCCTCAGCCTTCTCTGCTCTAAGGAAAACAACCCCAGTCTGTCCAGTCGCTCTTCATAGCTGAAGCGCTCCAGCCCAGGTAACATCCTGGTGAATCTCCTCTGCACCCTCTCCAATGCAATCACAACCCTCCTATAGTGTGGTGACCAGAACTGCACACAGTATTCCAGCTGTGGCCTAACTAGCGTTTTGTACAGCTCCATCATAACCTCCCTGCTCTTATAGTCTATGCCTCGGCTAAAGAAGGCAAGTATCCCATATGCCTTTTTAACCACCTTATCTACCTGTCCTGCTGCCTTCAGGGATCAATGTACATGCACACCAAGGTCCCTCTGATCCTCTGTCCTTCCTAGGGTCCTACCATTCATTGTGTATTCCCTTGCCTTGTTAGTCCTCCCAAAATGCATCGCCTCACACTTTTCAGGGTTAAATTCCATTTGCCACTGTTCTGCCCATCTGATCAACCCGTCTATATCGTCCTGTAGCCTGAGGCTTCCCTCCTCACTATTTACCACTCCACCAATTTTCGTGTCATCTGCAAATTTACTGATCATACTTCCTACATTCATATCTAAATCATTAACGTACACTACAAACAGCAAATGACCCAGCACCGATCCCTGTGGTACACCACTGGACACAGGCTTCCAGTCACAAAAACAACCGTCGACCATCACCCTCTGCCTCCTGCCACTAAGCCAATTTTGGATCAAATGTGCCAAATTGCCCTGGTATCCATGGGCTCTTACCTTCTTGACCAGTCTCCCATGTGGGACTTTGTCATTGGATGACATTGGATGATGAGATTAGTAATGAGATAAGTGCATTTAAAATTTAGAAAATGGGATATATTAATAAACTAATCAAACACAAAGAGGATAAAACCCCTGGTCCAAATGGATTGCATCGACGCATTTTAAAAGAATCTGGGGAAGAGATAGCAGAGGCATTACTACACATATTTAATAATTTGTTAGAAAAAAGGTATAGTGCCAGAGTACTGGCGGATAGCTAACGTAATGCCGATGTTTAAGAAGGGAAATAGAACATGTCCAGGGAATTATAGACCAGTCAGCTTAACATCAGTGGTAGAAAAAATAATGGAATCCCTACTAAAGGAGAAAATAGAAGAACATCTAGAAACCAAAAGTATAATAATGAATAGTCAGCATGGATTTCAAAAGGGAAAGTCTTGCTTGACCAACCTTACTGAATTTTTTAAAGAGATAACAGAGAGTAGACAATGGTAATGCAATAGATGTAATTTATCTATAGGCTTTCAGTATGGTACCCCATAATAGACTGATGAACAAGGTCAGAGAATGCGGAGTCAGGGGACAAGTAGCAGAATGGATTGTTGGCTGGCTTCAGGACAGAAAGCAGAGAGTGGGAGTAAAGGGTAGCTATTCACAGGGGCAGAAGGTGGGTAGTGGTGTTCCACAAGGATCAGTGCTGGGACCACTGCTGTTCACAATTTACATTAACGATTTACACTTTGGAATCAAAAACACAATTTCTAAATTTGCGGATGACACCAAATTGGGGGGGATAGTCAATACTGAGGAGGACTGCAACAAGTTACAGGAGAACATTAATAAACTTGAAGCAAGGGCATATAATTGGCAAATGAAGTTCAACGCAGATAAATGTGAGGTATTACATTTTGGTAGGAAGAATAGGGAGGTCACTGATCACTTGGAGGGTGCGAGTCTGGGTGGGGTAGAGGAACAAAGGGATCTCGGAGTACAAATACACAAATCACTAAAAGTTGTGACACAGGTTCGCAAGGCCATAAAAAAATAAACCAAGCACTCAGGTTTATTTCTAGAGGGATTGAATTGAAAAGTAGGGAAGTTATGCTAAACCTGTATCGAACCTTGGTTAGACCACACTTGGAGCACTGCGTACAGTTCTGGTCACCATATTATAAAAAGGATATAGAGGCACTGGAGAGGGTGCAGAGAAGATTTACAAGGATGATACCAGAAATGCGAGTGTATACATATCAGGAAAGGATGAACAGGCTGGGTCTCTTTTCTCTTGAAAACAGAAGGCTGAGGGGTGACCTAATAGAGGTCTTTAAAATGATGAAAGGTTTTGATAGAGTGGATACAGAGAGAGTGTTTCCACTTGTGGGGAAGAGCATAACTAGAGGCCATCAATATAAGATAGTCACCAAGAAATCCAATGGGGAATTCAGAAGAAACTTCTTTACCCAGAGAGTGGTGAGAATGTGGAACTCGCTACCACAGGGAGTGGTTGAAGCGAATAGTACAGATGCATTTAAGGGGAGGCTGGACAAGCATCTGAGGGAGAAGGGAATAGAGGGTTACGCTGATAGGTTTAGATGAGGAAAGACGGGAGGAGGCTCGAGTGGAGCATAAACTCCGGCATGGACTGGTTGGGCCGAATGGCCTGTTTCTGTGCCGTATATCCTGTGTAATCCTATGAATGCATATTTGTTGTAAATTATGTATTAATTCTTTAAATACTAGCCATTGCTTCTCTACCATCATACCTTTTAATGTAGTTTCCCAATCTACCTTAGCCAACTCGCCCCTCATACCTACGTAGTTTGCTTTGCTTAGGTTTAAGACCCTAGTTTCGGATTTAACTAAATCACTTTCAAACTTAATATAAAATTCTATCATATTATGGTCACTCTTCCCTAAAGGCCCCTTTACTACAAGGTTATTAATTAACCCTTTCTCATTGCATACTACTAGATCTAAAATAGCCTGTTCCCTAGTTGGTTCCTCAACATACTGATCTGGAAAACTATCTTGTATACATTCCATGAATTAATCTTCCACACTATTACTGCAAATTTGGTTTACCCAGTCTATATGTAGATTAAAGTCCCCCGTGATCACTGTATCACCCTTGTTACATGCGCCTCTAATTTCCTGATTTATACTTTGCTCTACATTATCTAATGAGAGGGAGGAGGGTCTAATGAGAGGGAGGAATTGAATGAAATCAGTATTTGTAGGGAAATGGTGTTAGGGAAATTGATGGGATTGAAGGCCAATAAATTCTCAGGGTCTGATAATCTACATCCCAGGGTACTTAAGGAAGTGGCCCTAGAAACAGTAGATGCATTGCTGGTCATCTTCCAAAATTCTATAGACTCCGGAACAGTTCCCATGGATTGGAGGATAGCTAATGTAACCCCACTATTTAAAAAGGGTGGTAGAGAGAAAACGGGGAATTATAGACTGGTAAGCTTGACATCGGTAGTGGGGAAAATGCTAGAGTCTATTATAAAAAATGTAATAGCAGAGCACTTGGAAAACAGTGACAGGATCGAACAAAGCCAACATGGATTTACAAAAGGTAAATCATGCTTGACTAATCTACTGGATTTTTTTGAGGATGTAACTGGTAAAATAGATAAGGGAGAATCAGTGGATGTGGTGTATTTGGACTTTCAGAAGGCTTTTGATAAGGTCCCGCATATAAGAGATTAGCGTGTAAAATTAAGGCACATGGGATTGGGGGCAAGGTATTGACTTGGATAGAGAACTGGTTGGCAGACAGAAAGCAAAGAGTTGGAATAAACGGGTCTTCTTCCGAGTGGCAGGCAGCGACTAGTGGGGTACCGCAGGGATCGGTCCTCGGACCCCAGCTATTCACAATATATATTAATGATCTGGATGAGGGAACTAGATGTAATATCTCCAAGTTTGCAGATGACACAAAGCTGGGTGGGCGTGTGTGCTGTGAGGAGAATGCCGAGAAACTCCAGGATGATTTGGACAGGTTGGGTGATTGGGCAGAAACATGGCAGATGCAGCATAACGTGGATAAATGTGAGGTTGTCCACTTTGATGGCAAAAACAGGAAGACAGATTAATATCTGAAAGGCAATAGATTGGGAGAAGGGGAAGTGCAACGAGACCTGGGTGTCCTTGTGCACCAGTCACTGAAGGTAAGCATGCAGGTGCAGCAGGCGGTTAAGAAGGCAAATGGTATGTTGGCCTTCGTAGCGAGAGGATTTGAGTACAGGAGCAAGGATGTCTTGCTGCAGTTGTACAGGGTCTTGGTGAGACCACACCTTGAGTATTGTGTGCAGTTTTGGTCGCCTTATCTGAGGAAGGATGTTCTTGCCATGGAGGGAGTGCAGCGAAGATTCACCAGACTGATACCTGGGATGGCAGGAATGACATATGAGGAGAGGTTGGGTCGATTGGGCTTATATGCGCTGGAGTTTAGAAAAATGAGAGGGGATCTCATTGAAACTTATAAAATTCTAACAGGACTAGACAGACTAGATGCAGGAAGGATGTTCCCGATGGCGGGGAGTCCAAAACCAGGGGTAACAGTCTAAAGATAAGGGGTAAGCCATTTAGGACAGAGAAGAGGAGGAATTTCTTCACCCAGAGAGTGGTGAACCTGTGGAATTCTCTACCACAGAAGGCAGTGGAGGCCAATTCATTAAATATATTCAAGAAGGAGTTCGATACATTTCTTGAGGCTAAAGGGATCAAGGGATATGGGGAGAAGGCAGGGACAGGGTACTGAAATGGATGATCAGCCATGATCTCATTGAATGGCGGAGCAGGCTCGAGGGGCCGAATGACCGACTCCTGCTCCTATCGTCTATGTTTCTATGAAAGGGCGGGGGAGTGGGATTAGCTGAAATGCTCTTGCAGAGAGCTGGCACGGGCTCGACGGGCTGAATGGCCTCCTTCTGTACTGTAACCATTCTATGATACCAGAACTGAGAAGTTATAACGATCAGGAAAGATTGAACGGGTGGGGGAGGGGAAGGTGGAGTGTTGATGGGGGAGGGGAGGGGACGGGGGGGGCGGAGTTAGAGCCTCTGCTCCCCAATAAACAGCCAAGAGACAATTACTCGAGCAGATTAGAGATCCTGTACTAATGGATGAAGGAGGTGCAGAGTGCACTTTACCTGATCAGACGGGAGTGGCGTCTCCAGACTCTCCTGATATCTGCAGGCAAAGGCAATGAAAAGTAAAAATGAATAACACCCGCTTCAATGACCCTGAAAGGAGCTTCCGACCCCATATCCACTGCATCGCCAAGACCGCCTAACTCCAACTCTGGAACATCGCCCGACTCCGCCCCTGCCTCAGCTCATCTGCTGCTGAAACCCCCATCCGCACCTTTGTTGCCTCTAGACTGGATTATTCCAACACCCTCCTGGCCGGGCTCTCATCTGCCACCCTAGATAAAGTTGAAGTCATCCAAAACCCGGCTGCCCGTGTCCTAACTCGCACCAAGTCCCGTTCTCTGATAGTCTAACACTGGGGGTCCGATAGTCTAACACTGGGGGTCCGATAGTCTAACACTGAGGGTCTGATAGTCTAACACTGGGGGTCCGATAGTCTAACACTGGGGGTCTGATAGTCTAACACTGGGGGTCCGATAGTCTAACACTGGGTGTCCGATAGTCTAACACTGGGGGTCCGATAGTCTAACACTGGGGGTCTGATAGTCTAACACTGGGGGTCTGATAGTCTAACACTGGGTGTCCGATAGTCTAACACTGGGGGTCCGATAGTCTAACACTGGGGGTCCGATAGTCTAACACTGAGGGTCTGATAGTCAAACACTGGGGGTCCGATAGTCTAACACTGGGGGTCTGATAGTCTAACACTGGGTGTCCGATAGTCTAACACTGGGGGTCTGATAGTCAAACACTGGGGGTCCGATAGTCTAACACTGGGGGTCCGATAGTCTAACACTGGGGGTCTGATAGTCTAACACTGGGGGTCTGATAGTCTAACACTGGGTGTCCGATAGTCTAACACTGGGGGTCTGATAGTCTAACACTGGGGGTCTGATAGTCTAACACTGGGTGTCCGATAGTCTAACACTGGGGGTCCGATAGTCTAACACTGGGGGTCCGATAGTCTAACACTGGGGGTCTGATAGTCTAACACTGGGGGTCTGATAGTCTAACACTGGGGGTCTGATAGTCTAACACTGGGTGTCCGATAGTCTAACACTGGGGGTCCGATAGTCTAACACTGGGGGTCTGATAGTCTAACACTGGGGGTCTGATAGTCTAACACTGGGTGTCCGATAGTCTAACACTGGGGGTCTGATAGTCTAACACTGGGGGTCTGATAGTCTAACACTGGGTGTCCGATAGTCTAACACTGGGGGTCCGATAGTCTAACACTGGGGGTCCGATAGTCTAACACTGGGGGTCTGATAGTCTAACACTGGGGGTCCGATAGTCTAACACTGGGGGTCCGATAGTCTAACACTGGGGGTCTGATAGTCTAACACTGGGGGTCTGATAGTCTAACACTGGGGGTCTGATAGTCTAACACTGGGGGTCTGATAGTCTAACACTGGGTGTCCGATAGTCTAACACTGGGGGTCCGATAGTCTAACACTGGGGGTCCGATAGTCTAACACTGGGGGTCCGATAGTCTAACACTGGGGGTCCGATAGTCTAACACTGGGGGTCCGATAGTCTAACACTGGGGGTCGGATAGTCTAACAGTGGGGGTCCGATAGACTAACACTGGGGGTCCGATAGTCTAACACTGGGAACAGAGTGTCCATTGTCCCAAGCTGTAGGCTGTGCACCTCTTTTCATCCTCACTCCGCAGTCTCTCGTCTTCCTCTGTCTTTCTCTTGCTGTCCTTCTCTTCCCGCCTCAGTCGATCCTCCTCCTCTCTCCTCCTCCGTTCTTCCTCCTCTCTCCTCCTCTGTTCTTCCTCCTCTTTGTTCTGTTCCTCTAATCGCCTCTTATCTCCCACGAGCCGCTGGAACAGACGGCGAGCAAGCTGCCCCCGGCGGTGCTTTTGGAAGACAATCGCGGCCGACCGTAAACGCACAAAGACATTTCGCCAGAAATGTGCTCGGTAATTCTTCTGAATAATCAGCAGGCTCGCGAGAACTTTCCGATAGTGTGTCCTAGAGTGGAAACAGGGGAAAGACAGAGAGTATTAGAGCAAAGAGTCCAACTGTACCCCAGTGAGAGTCAGTGTCTGTGGAACTGTACCCCAGTGAGAGTCAATGTCTGTGGAACTGTACCCCAGTGAGAGTCAATGTCTGTGGAACTGTACCCCAGTGAGAGTCAGTGTCTGTGGAACTGTACCCCAGTGAGAGTCAGTGTCTGTGGAACTGTACCCCAGTGAGAGTCAATGTCTGTGGAACTGTACCCCAGTGAGAGTCAATGTCTGTGGAACTGTACCCCAGTGAGAGTCAGTGCCTGTGGAACTGTATCCCAGTGAGAGTCAGTGTCTGTGGAACTGTACCCCAGTGAGAGTCAGTGCCTGTGGAACTGTATCCCAGTGAGAGTCAGTGTCTGTGGACACTGTTCTGTGTGTGTGTGTGCGAGGGACACTGTTCCGTGTGTGTGTGCGAGAGACATTGTTCCGTGTGTGTGTGTGCGAGGGACGCTGTTCCGTGTGTGTGCACGAGGGACGCTGTTCCGTGTGTGTGTGTGCGAGGGATGCTGTTCCATGAGTGTGCGCGAGGGACGCTGTTCCGTGAGTGTGCGTGAGGGACCCTGTTCTGTGTGTGTGTGCGAGGGACACTGTTCCGTGTGTGTGTGTGCGAGGGACGCTGTTCCGTGTGTGTGTGCGAGGGACGCTGTTCCGTGTGTGTGTGCGAGGGACGCTGTTCCGTGTGTGTGTGCGAGGGACGCTGTTCCGTGTGTGTGTGCGAGGGACGCTGTTCCGTGTGTGTGTGCGAGGGACGCTGTTCCGTGTGTGTGTGCGAGGGACGCTGTTCCGTGTGTGTGCGCGAGGGACCCTGTTCCGTGTGTGTGCGCGAGGGACACTGTTCCGTGTGTGCGCGAGGGACACTGTTCCGTGTGTGCGCGAGGGACACTGTTCCGTGTGTGCGCGAGGGACACTGTTCCGTGTGTGCGCGAGGGACACTGTTCCGTGTGTGCGCGAGGGACACTGTTCCGTGTGTGCGCGAGGGACACTGTTCCGTGTGTGCGCGAGGGACACTGTTCCGTGTGTGTGTGCGAGGGACACTGTTCCGTGTGTGTGCGAGGGACACTGTTCCATGTGTGTGTGTGCGAGGGACACTGTTCCATGTGTGTGTGTGCGAGGGACACTGTTCCGTGTGTGTGTGCGAGGGACACTGTTCCGTGTATGTGTGCGAGGGACACTGTTCTGTGTGTGTGTGCGAGGGACACTGTTCCGTGTGTGTGTGCGAGGGACACTGTTCCGTGTGTGTGTGCGAGGGACACTGTTCCGTGTGTGTGTGCGAGGGACACTGTTCCGTGTGTGTGTGCGAGGGACACTGTTCCGTGTGTGTGCGAGGGACTCTGCTCTGACCTTGTGATTGGGCTGGTACCTGTACAGGAAGCCATAGCTTGCACTGACCTTGCCCGGTAGCCCAGGATATGAGCTCGCAGAACCATGGCAGCTCCCTGCAGCTCCTCCGCTCGACCTTTCTCCAGTTTCTGTTCCAGGGCTTCCTTCAAAAAAACCTACAAGGAACGTCAGATAATCCACGATTTAGAGAAATGGGAAAGACTGTGCTGCATCTCTAAGCACCAGCATTCCTGAGAGACAGAGTGAGTGAGAGAGAGAGAGAGAGAGGGAGCAAGAGCGAGAGGGAGAGAAGGAGCGAGAGAGAGGGATGGAGCGAAACAGTGAGGGAGAGAGGGAGTGAGAGGGAGTGAGAGAGAGGGAGCAAGAGCGAGAGGGAGAGAAGGAGCGAGAGAGAGGGATGGAGCGAAACAGTGAGGGAGAGAGGGAGTGAGAGAGAGGGAGAGAGAGGGAGAGAAGGAGCGAGAGAGAGGGATGCAGCGAAACAGTGAGGGAGAGAGGGAGTGAGAGAGATGTTGGGCTGTGAGCAGTCTCCTGCTTTGCCTGCAGTCCGTGTGCACGGGTTAGTGCGAGGTTTTTTATCAGCTTGCTTTAACTAAATCCCCCAGCCGACAGCACAGGCTCGTAATCTCTTCAAAGAAGTGATTTAAAAAGTTGTGCCTGGCAGAGAGTCAAGGGTGTGTCTGCAATCTCTGCTTGTCCAGCCTGCCAAGGGGTTTGTAGAGATGGGGGTGGGTGGGGGATGGAACTTGCTCGCTTGTTCTCTTTAACCCTCTCTCTCTGAGAACAAGTGTATAAAGGGCCTTTTCTCTCATTGTTACGGAGCAAAGCTGGGACTCCCACTCACACTGATTACAGACAGTCAGTGTACCAAGCACCGTTGATTCACCCGCTCTCGCTCCGCCCCCCACCCACCACAGCCAATCCCGCTCCTCTTTAACCCCTTCAGTCCCAACTGGTTCCCTTAAAAACTTATAGTGAAGACTTTAGCTCAGTGTTTGCAGGAGTGAGGAAGTGAGAAGTGGAGAGTCGCACATCACATAAGATCACAGAATTATCTGGCAATGGGTTCAGTGCTCACATCTCACCCCTCACCTTTCACCCCACCCCATTCACCTTTCACCCTTCGCCCCACACCCCTCACCTTTCACCCCATAGGACTCAACCTTCACCCCACATCACTAACCCCCAGGCCACATTCTCCAATACCCTCACCCCACCCCTCAGCTGTAGTCCCACACCCCTCACTCAACTTTCAACCCTAACCTTTCACCCTCAGCCCACACCCCTCACCCCTCACCCTCTCCCCTCAGCCCTCACCCCTCAACCCTCACCTTTCAACCCTCCCCCATCCGGGTTTACAATAAACCCACAGCTGTACTGTAGTAAATAAAGCCGAGTGCTGGGACTGCTTGTATTCATATCCTTCCTGGAACTGAGAATCCTCAGGATCGCTCTTGTTTTGGAGCACAGCTGGAGTATAATTAGAAGCACAGCCGGCGTTCAGAGGAAGCTAGTCCCGTGACACAGTCAGTTCCAGGGACCCCTCACACACACTCACCTCATCCAATAAATATCATGAGATTAGATCCTGCACACATGAGGAATCGAAGGCCCACAGGAACAGGAGGAGGCCATTCAGCCCCTCGAACCTGATACATAGGAATAGGAGGAGGCCATTCAGCCCCTCGAGCCTGTTACACTGGAACAGGAGGAGGCCGTTCAGCCCCTCGAGCCCATTCAATGAGGTCATAGCTGATCTGCATCTTAACTCCATTTACCCGCTTTGGTTCCGTAACCCTTAATACCCTGACCCAACAGAAAGCTATCCACCACAATGTTAACATTTCCAATTGACCCCCAGCCTCAGTAGCCTTTTGGGGGAGAGAGTTCCAGATTTCCACTGCCCTTTGTGTGAAGAAGTGCTTCCTGACATCACCCCTGAATGGCCAGGCTCTAATTTGAAGGTTCTGCCCCCTTGTTCTGGACTCCCCCCACCAGAGGAAATAGTTTCTCTCTCTCGACCCGATCAACTCCTTTAATCATCTTAAACACCTCGATCAGATCACCCCTTAATCTTCTAAACTCAAGGGAATACAAGCCCAGTCTGTGCAACCTGGCCTCGGAATTTAACCCTTTTAGCCCCGGTATCAGTCTGGTGAATCTGCGCTGCCCCCCCACCACCCCCCCCCCCCGGCAAGGCCGATATACCCTTCCTGAGAGGCGGGGCCCAGGACTGAGCGCAGTCGCTCCAGACAAGGGTCTGACCAGAGCTTTCTATAAACTGGAACATCACTTCCTCCCCTCTGGGTTCCAGCCCCCTGAGATAAAGGCCAACATCCCATTCGCCCTTTGAATTATTAAAAGGCGGCAGGAGGGTCATTCAGAGGAGAAAAGGACAATGAGAATCCCCACAGCACCTCGCCATAACTGCACCCCTTTCATAACCCTGGCCTCACTGTACAGCTGAGATTGGGCCTAGGTACCTATCACAGACACTGACTCTCACTGGGGTACAGTTTCACAGACACTGACTCTCACTGGGGTACAGTTCCACAGACACTGACTCTCACTGGGGTACAGTTCCACAGACACTGACTCTCACTTGGGTACAGTTCCACAGACACTGACTCTCACTGGGGTACAGTTCCACAGACACTGACTCTCACTGGGGTACAGTTCCACAGACACTGACTCTCACTGGGGTACAGTTCCACAGACACTGACTCTCACTGGGGTACAGTTCCACAGACACTGACTATCACTGGGGTACAGTTCCACAGGCACTGACTCGCACTGGGGTACAGTTCCACAGACACTGACTCTCACTGGGGTACAGTTCCACAGACACTGACTTTCACTGGGGTACAGTTCCACAGACACTGACTCTCACTGGGGTACAGTTCCACAGACACTGACTATCACTGGGGTACAGTTCCACAGGCACTGACTCGCACTGGGGTACAGTTCCACAGACACTGACTCTCACTGGGGTACAGTTCCACAGACACTGACTCTCACTGGGGTACAGTTCCACAGACACTGACTTTCACTGGGGTACAGTTCCACAGACACTGACTCTCACTGGGGTACAGTTCCACAGACACTGACTCTCACTGGGGTACAGTTCCACAGACACTGACTCTCACTGGGGTACAGTTCCACAGACACTGACTCTCACTGGGGTACAGTTCCACAGACACTGACTCTCAGTGGGGTACAGTTCCACAGACACTGACTCTCACTGGGGTACAGTTCCACAGTCACTGAATCGGTGAGGGATGATAAGGGTTAATGAGGATGACCTTTATGTTGCATTTGCTGTTCTCGACCTCTCACCTCTGCCCTTGAAGGTACAATGGGCTGCCTTCATTCAGAAATGGGAGCCCAGCACTTTTTAATCTGCTCCTGCTCCGCTTTAACCTGTTACCACTTTACTCCACGCTCGGCTCTGAATCCTCTTCTGCCCAGTCCCCGCCTTCTGCCCCTGCGTACGCAGCCTCTCCTGGCTCTGTAGCTCCCGTCGTGTATAGAGGGGCTCCTCAATGCCTGCAATGGTCTCTGAGCAGGAAGGACGGGGATCGCAGAACCTGAACCGTAACCTGAACCCTAACCTTAAACCTCACGCTAACCCAAACCATAACCCTAACTCTATCCTTAAGCCTAACCGTAACCCTAACCTCAACTTAACCCTAATTCTTACCATAACCATGACATTAACCCTTACATTAACCTTAACCTGAAGCCTAAAGCTAACCCTAACTGTAACCCTAACCCGAAACATAAGCTACCGTATACCAAACCCCATCCCCAAACCAAACTCGAACCTTAATCCTAACCCTAACTTTAACCATAACCCTATCCTTAACTCAAATCTTAACCCAAACCCTAACCTTAATCCTACTCCTAAACACAAATCCAAATCCTAATGCAGCTGGGGAGCAGGGAGGGTGGGGCTGGGCAGCAAGGTTTGGGGGGGAGTGGGGTCGGAGGGTTTGCGGGGGAGCAGGGAGGGTTCGGGGGGGTGGGTCGGAGGGTTCGGGGGGGTGGGTCGGAGGGTTTGGGGGGGAGCAGGGAGGGTTTGGGGAGGTGGGTCGGAGGGTTTGGGGAGGTGGGTCGGAGGGTTTCGGGGGGAGCAGAGAGGGTTTGGGGAGGTGGGTCGGAGGGTTTCGGGGGGAGCAGGGAGGGTTGGGGGTGGGTCGGAGGGTTTGGGGGGGTGGGTCGGAGGGTTTGGGGGGGAGCAGGGAGGGTTTGGGGAGGTGGGTCGGAGGGTTTCGGGGGGAGCAGAGTCGGAGGGTTTCGGGGGGAGCAGGGAGGGTTGGGGGTGGGTCGGAGGGTTTGGGGGGGTGGGTCGGAGGGTTTGGGGGGGTGGGTCGGAGGGTTTGGGGGGAGCAGGGAGGGTTGGGGGGTGGGTCGGAGGGTTTGGGGAGGGGGAGCAGGGAGGTGGGGTAAGTGGCTGAAAAGGCCGCCTGGACTTTCTGCTGCTCCCTGACAGATGCCCTCCCGCAAGAAATGCAAAATGACTAAAACCCCATTCCTCCGGAGAGCCGCCAAGGCGTTGGAGAAACCTGCGGGAAAGTGCGACGGTGACGCTGCGACGGGGTCGGTGTGACGGGACAGAGTGCCGAGGACGGTCTGACGGGGTCGGTGTGAAGGGGGCGGTGTGAAGGGGGCGGAGTGACGGGGACGGTGTGACGGGGGCGGTGTGACGGGGGCGGTGTGACGGGGGCGGAGTGACGGGGGCGGAGTGACGGGGACGGTGTGAAGGGGACGGAGTGACGGGGACGGTGTGACGGGGACGGTGTGACGGGGACGGTGTGACGGGGACGGTGTGAGGGGGACGGTGTGACGGGACGGTGTGACGGGGACGGTGTGAAGGGGACGGTGTGACGGGACAGAGTGACGGGGACGGTGTGACGGGGACGGTGTGACGGGACAGAGTGACGGGGACGGTGTGACGGGGACGGTGTGACGGGGACGGTGTGAAGGGGACGGTGTGAAGGGGACGGTGTGACGGGGACGGTGTGAAGGGGACGGTGTGAAGGGGCGGTGTGAAGGGGGCGGTGTGAAGGGGGCGGTGTGAAGGGGGCGGTGTGAAGGGGGCGGTGTGAAGGGGGCGGTGTGACGGGAACGGTGTGACGGGACAGAGTGACGGGGACGGTGTGAAGGGGACGGTGTGAAGGGGACGGTGTGAAGGGGACGGTGTGAAGGGGACGGTGTGAAGGGGACGGTGTGAAGGGGACGGTGTGACGGGGACGGTGTGACGGGGACGGTGTGACGGGGACGGTGTGACGGGGACGGTGTGACGGGGACGGTGTGACGGGGACGGTGTGACGCGGACGGTGTGACGGGGACGGTGTGACGGGGACGGTGTGAAGGGACGGGGACGGTGCGACGGGGACGGTGCGACGGGGACGGTGCGACGGGGACGGTGCGACGGGGACGGTGCGACGGGGACGGTGCGACGGGGACGGTGACGGTGCGACGGGGACGGTGTGACCGGAACGGTGTGACGGGGACGGTGTGACGGGGACGGTGTGAACGGGACGGTGTGGCGGGGACGGTGTGACGGGGACGGTGTGAGGGGGACGGTGTGACGGGGACGGTGTGACGGGGACGGTGTGAGGGGGACGGTGTGAGGGGGACGGTGTGAGGGGGACGGTGTGACGGGGACGGTGTGACGGGGACGGTGTGAAGGGGACGGTGTGAAGGGGACGGTGTGAGTGGGACGGTGTGACGGGGACGGTGTGACGGGGACGGTGTGACGGGGACTGTGTGACGGGGACTGTGTGACGGGGACGGTGTGACGGGGACGGTGTGACGGGGACGGTGTGACGGGACAGAGTGACGGGGACGGTGTGACGGGGACGGTGTGACGGGGACGGTGTGACGGGAACGGTGTGAGGGGGACGGTGTGAGGGGGACGGTGTGAGGGGGACGGTGTAACGGGGACGGTGTGACGCGGACGGCGTGATGGGGACGGTGACCTCATGACACGGACGGTGTGATGGGGACGGTGGGACTGTGTAAAGGGGACGGCGTGAAGGGGACGGTATGACGGGGCAGTGCAACATGGACAGCGTGATGGGGACGGTGACCTCGTGACATGGACGGTGTGACGCGGATGGTGTGAGGGGGACGGTGTGACGGGGATGGTGTGACGGGGACGGTGTGACACAGATGGTGTGAGGGGGACGGTGTGACAGGGACAGTGGGACATTGACGGTGTGACGCGGACGGTGTGATGGGGATGGTGTGACGGGGACGGTGTGACACAGATGGTGTGACACGGACGGTGTGAGGGGGACGGTGTGACGGGTCCGGCGACGGCGTGACGGGTCCGGCGACGGCGTGACAGGGACGGCGTGACGGGGAC
Organism: Somniosus microcephalus; assembly: GCF_052327205.1. Classification (NCBI taxonomy): domain Eukaryota; kingdom Metazoa; phylum Chordata; class Chondrichthyes; order Squaliformes; family Somniosidae; genus Somniosus; species Somniosus microcephalus. The sequence goes on along the minus strand of NC_140990.1, from coordinate 344,215,033 downwards.
GGTGTGACGGGGACGGTGTGACGGGGACGGCGTGACGGGACCAGCGACGGCGTGACGGGGACGGTGTGACGGGGACGGTGTGACGGGGATGGCGTGACGGGACCAGCGACGGCGTGATGCGGATGGTGTGACTGGGCCGGCGACGGCGTGATGCAGATGGCGTGACGGGGATGGTGTGACGGGGCCGGCGACGGCGTGACACGGACGGTGTGATGGGGACGGCGTGATGCGGACGGCGTGATGCGGGCGACGTGACGGGGACGGCGTGACGGGGACGGTGCGACGGTGTGACGCGGACGGCGTGACACGGGCGGTGTGACAGGGTGAAGGGGACAGCGTGACGGGGACGATGTGACGGGGACAGTATGACGGGACAGCGTGACGGGGGTGGTGTGGTGGGGATGGTGTAACGGGGACGGTGTGACGGGGACAGTGTGATGGGGACGGTGCGAAGGGGACGGCGTGACGGGGACGGTGTGACGGGGACGGTGTGACGGACAGTGTGACGCGGACGGTGTGATGGGGATGGTGTGAAGGGGACGGTGTGACGGGGACGGTGTGAAGGGGACGGTGTGAAGGGGATGGTGTGACGCGGACAGAGTGACGGGGACGGTGTGACGGGACAGAGTGACGGGGACGGTGTGACGGGGACGGTGTGAAGGGGACGGTGTGAAGGGGACGGTGTGAAGGGGACGGTGTGACGGGGACGGTTTGAAGGGGGCGGTGTGACGGGGACGGTGTGACGGGGACGGGACAGAGTGACGGGGACGGTTTGACGGGGACGGTGTGACGGGGACGGTGTGACGCGGACGGTGTGACGGGGACGGTGGGACGGTGACGGTGTGAAGTGACGGGGACGGTGTGACGGGGACGGTGCGACGGGGACGGTGCGACGGGGACGGTGCGAAGGGGACGGTGCGACCGGGACGGTGCGACGGGGACGGTGCGACGGGGACGGTGTGAACGGGACGGTGTGGCGGGGACGGTGTGACGGGGACGGTGTGAGGGGGACGGTGTGACGGGGACGGTGTGAAGGGGACGGTGTGAAGGGGACGGTGTGAGTGGGACGGTGTGACGGGGACGGTGTGACGGGGACGGTGTGACGGGGACTGTGTGACGGGGACGGTGTGACGGGGACGGTGTGACGGGACAGAGTGACGGGGACGGTGTGACGGGGACGGTGTGACGGGGACGGTGTGACGGGAACGGTGTGACGGGGACGGTGTGAGGGGGACGGTGTAACGGGGACGGTGTGACGCGGACGGCGTGATGGGGACGGTGACCTCATGACACGGACGGTGTGATGGGGACGGTGGGACTGTGTAAAGGGGACGGCGTGAAGGGGACGGTATGACGGGGCAGTGCAACATGGACAGCGTGATGGGGACGGTGACCTCGTGACATGGACGGTGTGACGCGGATGGTGTGAGGGGGACGGTGTGACGGGGATGGTGTGACGGGGACGGTGTGACACAGATGGTGTGAGGGGGACGGTGTGACAGGGACAGTGGGACATTGACGGTGTGACGCGGACGGTGTGATGGGGATGGTGTGACGGGGACGGTGTGACACAGATGGTGTGACACGGACGGTGTGAGGGGGACGGTGTGACGGGTCCGGCGACGGCGTGACGGGTCCGGCGACGGCGTGACGGGGACGGCGTGACGGGGACGGTGTGACGGGGACGGTGTGACGGGGATGGCGTGACGGGACCAGCGACGGCGTGACGGGGACGGTGTGACGGGGACGGTGTGACGGGGATGGCGTGACGGGACCAGCGACGGCGTGATGCGGATGGTGTGACTGGGCCGGCGACGGCGTGATGCAGATGGCGTGACGGGGATGGTGTGACGGGGCCGGCGACGGCGTGACACGGACGGTGTGATGGGGACGGCGTGATGCGGACGGCGTGATGCGGGCGACGTGACGGGGACGGCGTGACGGGGACGGTGCGACGGTGTGACGCGGACGGCGTGACACGGACGGTGTGACAGGGTGAAGGGGACAGCGTGACGGGGACGATGTGACGGGGACAGTATGACGGGACAGCGTGACGGGGGTGGTGTGGTGGGGATGGTGTGACGGGGACGGTGTGACGGGGACAGTGTGATGGGGACGGTGCGAAGGGGACGGCGTGACGGGGACGGTGTGACGGGGACGGTGTGACGGACAGTGTGACGCGGACGGTGTGATGGGGATGGTGTGAAGGGGACGGTGTGACGGGGACGGTGTGAAGGGGACGGTGTGAAGGGGATGGTGTGACGCGGACAGTGGGACGGGGACGGTGGGACGGTGTGACGGGGACGGTGTGATGGGGACAGTGTGACGTGGAGGGCGTGACGGGGAGGTCGTGACGGGGACGGTGTGACGGGGAAGGTGTGACGGGGACGGTGTGAAGGGGATGGTGTGAAGGGGACGGTGTGAAGGGGACAGTGTGAAGGGGACGGTGTGACGCGGACGGTGGGACGGGGACGGTGGGAAGGGGACGGTGTGACGCGGACAGTGTGACGGGGACGGTGGGCCGGTGTGACGGGGACGGTGTGATGGGGACAGTGTGACGTGGAGGGCGTGACGGGGAGGTCGTGACAGGGGCGGCGTGACGGGGACTGCGTGACGGGGACGGTGCGATGGCGATGGTGCGACACGGATGGTGCGACGGGGACGGTGCTACCCGGACGGTGCGACACGGACAGTGCGACACAGACGGTGCGACAGGGTGTAGGGGAAGGCGTGACGGGGACGGTGTGATGGGGACGGCGTGACGGGGACGGCGTGACAGGGACGGTGTGAAGGGGACGGCGTGACGGGACGGTGTGTTGGGGACGTTGTGACGGGCACGGTGTGAAGGGGATGGCGTGACGGGGACGGTGTGACGGGGACAGTGGGACATTGACGGTGTGACGCGGACGGTGTGGCGCGGACGGTGTGGCACGGACGGTGTGACGGGGACGGCGTGACGGGGACGGCGTGACGGGGACGGCGTGACGGGGACGGCGTGACGGGGACGGCGTGACGGGGACGGCGTGACGGGGACAATGTGACTGGACGGTGTGAAGGGGACAGCGTGACGGGGACGGCGTGATGCGGACGGTGTGACGGGGATGGTGTGAAGGGGACGGTGGGACGGGGATGGTGTGAAGGGGATGGTGTGAAGGGGACGGCGTGACGGGGACAGTGTGACGGGGACGGTGTGAAGGGGACAGCGTGACGGGGACGGTGTGATGGGGACGGTGTGACGGGGACAGAGGGAGATTGATGATGTGATGCGGACAGTGTGACGCGGACGGTGTGTCGGGGACGGTGTGACAGTGATGGCGTGACGCGGATGGTGTGACGGGGACGGTGTGACGGGGACAGTGGGACATTGACGGTGTGATGCGTACGGTGTGACGGGGACGGCGTGACGGGGACAGCGTGACGGGACCGTGTGACGGGGAGGGCGTGACGGGGAGGGCGTGACGGGGAGGGCGTGACGGGGAGGGCGTGACGGGGAGGGCGTGACGGGGAGGGCGTGACGGGGAGGGCGTGACGGGGAGGGCGTGACGGGGGGGCGTGACGGGGGGGGCGTGACGGGGAGGGCGTGACGGGGACGGTGTGAAGGGAACGGTGTGAAGGGAACGGTGTGACGGGGGCGGTGGGACGGTGTGACAGGGATGGTGTGACGGGGACAGTGTGACGGGGAGGGCGTGACGGGGAGGGCGTGACGGGGAGGGCGTGACGGGGAGGGCGTGACGAGGAGGGTGTGACGGGGAGGGCGTGACGGGGACGGTGCGATGGGGATGGTGCAAAACAGATGGTGCGACGGGGACGGTGTGACACGGACAGTGCGACACGGATGGTGCGACACGGACGGTGTGACAGGGTGCAGGGGAAGGCGTGACGGGGACGGTGTGATGGGGACGGTGTGAAGGGGACGGCGTGACGGGACGGCGTGACGGGACGGCGTGATGGGGACGGCGTGATGGGGACGGTGTGAAGGGGACGGCGTGACGGGGACGGCGTGACGGGGACAGTGGGACATTGACGGTGTGACGCGGACGGTGTGGCGGGGACGGCGTGACGGGGACGGCGTGACGGGGACAATGTGACTGGACGGTGTGAAGGGGACGGCGTGACGGGGACGGCGTGACGTGGACGGCGTGATGCGGACGGTGCGACGGGGATGGTGCGAAGGGGACGGTGGGACGGGGACGGTGTGACGGGGACGGAGTGACGGGGACGGTGTGACGGGGGCGGAGTGACGGGGGCGGAGTGACGGGGACGGTGTAAAGGGGACGGTGTGAAGGGGACGGTGTGACGGGGACGGTGTGACGGGGACGGCGTGACGGGACGGAGTGACGGGGACGGTGTGACGGGGACGGTGTTACGGGGACGGTGTGACGGGACAGAGTGACGGGGACGGTGTGACGAGGACGGTGTGACGGGGACGGTGTGACGGGGACGGTGTGAAGGGGACGGTGTGACGGGGACGGTGTGAAGGGGACGGTGTGAAGGGGACGGTGTGACGGGGACGGTGTGAAGGGGGCGGTGTGAAGGGGGCGGTGTGACGGGGACGGTGTGACGGGAACGGTGTGACGGGAACGGTGTGACGGGACGGAGTGACGGGGACGGTGTGACGGGGACGGTGTGAAGGGGACGGTGTGAAGGGGACGGGGACGGTGTGACGGGGACGGTGTGACGGGGACGGTGTGACGGGACAGAGTGACGGGGACGGTGTGAAGGGGACGGTGTGAAGGGGACGGTGTGAAGGGGACGGTGACGGTGTGACGGGGACGGTGTGACGGGACAGAGTGACGGGGACGGTGTGAAGGGGACGGTGTGAAGGGGACGGTGACGGTGTGACGGGGACGGTGTGACGGGACAGAGTGACGGGGACGGTGTGACGGGGACGGTGTGAAGGGGACGGTGTGACGGGGACGGTTTGAAGGGGACAGTGGGACATTGACGGTGTGACGCGGACGGTGTGGCACGGACGGTGTGACGGGGACGGCGTGACGGGGACGGCGTGACGGGGACGGCGTGACGGGGACAATGTGACTGGACGGTGTGAAGGGGACAGCATGATGGGGACGGCGTGATGCGGACGGTGTGATGCGGACGGTGTGACGGGGATGGTGTGAAGGGGACGGTGGGACGGGGATGGTGTGAAGGGGACGGTGTGAAGGGGACGGCGTGACGGGGACAGTGTGACGGGGACGGTGTGAAGGGGACGGCGTGACGGGGACGGTGTGACGGGGACGGCGTGACGGGGACAGAGGGAGATTGATGATGTGACGCGGACGGTGTGACGCGGACGGTGTGTCGGGGATGGTGTGACAGTGATGGCGTGACGGGGATGGTGTGACGGGGACGGTGTGACGGGGACAGTGGGACATTGACGGTGTGATGCGTACGGTGTGACGGGGACGGCGTGACGGGGACAGCGTGACGGGACCGTGTGACGGGGACGGTGTGACGCGGACGGTGTGACGGGGACGGTGTGACGGGGACGGTGTGACGGGGACAGCATGATGGGGACGGTGGGACGCGGACGGCGACCTCATGACACAGACGGTGTGATGGGGACGGCGGGACGGGGGCGACATGGACAGCATGGCGCGGACGGTGTGACAGGGACGGTGTGAAGGGGACGGCGTGACGGGGACGGCGTGACGGGGACGGCGTGACGGGGACGGCGTGACGGGGACGGCGTGACGGGGAGGGCGTGACGGGGAGGGCGTGACGGGGAGGGCGTGACGGGGAGGGCGTGACGGGGAGGGCGTGACGGGGAGGGCGTGACGGGGAGGGCGTGACGGGGAGGGCGTGACGGGGGGGCGTGACGGGGGGGCGTGACGGGGGGGCGTGACGGGGGGGCGTGAAGGGGACGGTGTGACGGAGACGGTGTGAAGGGAACGGTGTGATGCGGACGGTGGGACGGTGTGACGGGGATGCTGTGATGGGGACAGTGTGACGGGGAGGGCGTGACGGGGAGGGCGTGACGGGGAGGGCGTGACGGGGAGGGCGTGACGGGGACGGTGCGATGGGGATGGTGCAAAACAGATGGTGCGACGGGGACGGTGTGACACGGACAGTGCGACACGGATGGTGCGACACGGATGGTACGACACGGACGGTGTGACAGGGTGCAGGGGAAGGCGTGACGGGGATGGTGTGATGGGGACGGCATGACGGGGACGGCGTGATGGGGACGGTGTGAAGGGGACAGCGTGACGGGGACAGAGGGAGATTGATGATGTGACGCGGACGGTGTGACGGGGACGGTGTGACGGTGATGGCGTGACGGGGACGGTGTGACGGGGACAGTGGGACATTGACGGTGTGATGCGTACGGTGTGACGGGGACGGCGTGACGGGGACAGTGTGACGGGACCGTGTGATGGGGACGGTGTGACGCGGACGGTGTGACAGGGATGGTGTGACGCGGACGGTGTGAAGGGGACGGTGTGAAGGGGACGGTGTGAAGGGGACGGTGTGACGGGGACGGTGTGACGGGGACGGTGTGACGGGGACGGCATGATGGGGACGGTGGGACGGGGACGGCGACCTCGTGACACAGACAGTGTAATGGGGACGGCGGGACGGGGGCGACATGGACAGCATGACGCGGACGGTGTGACAGGGACGGTGTGATGGGGATGGTGTGACGGGGACAGTGTGATGGGGATGGCGTGAAGGGGACGGTGTGACAGGGACGGTGTGACAGGGACGGTGTGACGGGGACGGTGTGACAGGGACAGTGTGACGCGGACGGTGTGATGGGGATGGCGTGAAGGGGACGGCGTGACGGGGACGGTGTGACGGGGACGGTGTGAAGGGAACGGTGTGAAGGGAACGGTGTGACGGGGGCGGTGGGACGGTGTGACAGGGATGGTGTGACGGGGACAGTGTGACGGGGAGGGCGTGACGGGGAGGGCGTGACGGGGAGGGCGTGACGGGGAGGGCGTGACGAGGAGGGTGTGACGGGGAGGGCGTGACGGGGACGGTGCGATGGGGATGGTGCAAAACAGATGGTGCGACGGGGACGGTGTGACACGGACAGTGCGACACGGATGGTGCGACACGGACGGTGTGACAGGGTGCAGGGGAAGGCGTGACGGGGACGGTGTGATGGGGACGGTGTGAAGGGGACGGCGTGACGGGACGGCGTGACGGGACGGCGTGATGGGGACGGCGTGATGGGGACGGTGTGAAGGGGACGGCGTGACGGGGACGGCGTGACGGGGACAGTGGGACATTGACGGTGTGACGCGGACGGTGTGGCGGGGACGGCGTGACGGGGACGGCGTGACGGGGACAATGTGACTGGACGGTGTGAAGGGGACGGCGTGACGGGGACGGCGTGACGTGGACGGCGTGATGCGGACGGTGCGACGGGGATGGTGCGAAGGGGACGGTGGGACGGGGACGGTGTGACGGGGACGGAGTGACGGGGACGGTGTGACGGGGGCGGAGTGACGGGGGCGGAGTGACGGGGACGGTGTGAAGGGGACGGTGTGAAGGGGACGGTGTGACGGGGACGGTGTGACGGGGACGGCGTGACGGGACGGAGTGACGGGGACGGTGTGACGGGGACGGTGTGACGGGGACGGTGTTACGGGGACGGTGTGACGGGACAGAGTGACGGGGACGGTGTGACGGGGACGGTGTGACGGGGACGGTGTGACGGGGACGGTGTGAAGGGGACGGTGTGAAGGGGACGGTGTGACGGGGACGGTGTGAAGGGGACGGTGTGAAGGGGACGGTGTGACGGGGACGGTGTGAAGGGGGCGGTGTGAAGGGGGCGGTGTGACGGGGACGGTGTGACGGGAACGGTGTGACGGGAACGGTGTGACGGGACGGAGTGACGGGGACGGTGTGACGGGGACGGTGTGAAGGGGACGGTGTGAAGGGGACGGGGACGGTGTGACGGGGACGGTGTGACGGGGACGGTGTGACGGGACAGAGTGACGGGGACGGTGTGAAGGGGACGGTGTGAAGGGGACGGTGTGAAGGGGACGGTGACGGTGTGACGGGGACGGTGTGACGGGACAGAGTGACGGGGACGGTGTGAAGGGGACGGTGTGAAGGGGACGGTGACGGTGTGACGGGGACGGTGTGACGGGACAGAGTGACGGGGACGGTGTGACGGGGACGGTGTGAAGGGGACGGTGTGACGGGGACGGTTTGAAGGGGACAGTGGGACATTGACGGTGTGACGCGGACGGTGTGGCACGGACGGTGTGACGGGGACGGTGTGACGGGGACGGCGTGACGGGGACGGCGTGACGGGGACGGCGTGACGGGGACAATGTGACTGGACGGTGTGAAGGGGACAGCATGATGGGGACGGCGTGATGCGGACGGTGTGATGCGGACGGTGTGACGGGGATGGTGTGAAGGGGACGGTGGGACGGGGATGGTGTGAAGGGGATGGTGTGAAGGGGACGGCGTGACGGGGACAGTGTGACGGGGACGGTGTGAAGGGGACGGCGTGACGGGGACGGTGTGACGGGGACGGTGTGACGGGGACAGAGGGAGATTGATGATGTGACGCGGACGGTGTGACGCGGACGGTGTGTCGGGGATGGTGTGACAGTGATGGCGTGACGGGGATGGTGTGACGGGGACGGTGTGACGGGGACAGTGGGACATTGACGGTGTGATGCGTACGGTGTGACGGGGACGGCGTGACGGGGACAGCGTGACGGGACCGTGTGACGGGGACGGTGTGACGCGGACGGTGTGACGGGGACGGTGTGACGGGGACGGTGTGACGGGGACAGCATGATGGGGACGGTGGGACGGGGACGGCGACCTCATGACACAGACGGTGTGATGGGGACGGCGGGACGGGGGCGACATGGACAGCATGGCGCGGACGGTGTGACAGGGACGGTGTGATGGGGATGGCGTGAAGGGGACGGCGTGACGGGGACGGTGTGACGGGGACGGTGTGACGGGGACGGCGTGACGGGGACGGCGTGACGGGGAGGGCGTGACGGGGAGGGCGTGACGGGGAGGGCGTGACGGGGAGGGCGTGACGGGGGGGCGTGACGGGGGGGCGTGACGGGGGGGCGTGAAGGGGACGGTGTGACGGGGACGGTGTGAAGGGAACGGTGTGATGCGGACGGTGGGACGGTGTGACGGGGATGCTGTGATGGGGACAGTGTGACGGGGAGGGCGTGACGGGGAGGGCGTGACGGGGAGGGCGTGACGGGGAGGGCGTGACGGGGAGGGCGTGACGGGGACGGTGCGATGGGGATGGTGCAAAACAGATGGTGCGACGGGGACGGTGTGACACGGACAGTGCGACACGGATGGTGCGACACGGATGGTACGACACGGACGGTGTGACAGGGTGCAGGGGAAGGCGTGACGGGGATGGTGTGATGGGGACGGCGTGACGGGGACGGCGTGATGGGGACGGTGTGAAGGGGACGGCGTGACGGGACGGCGTGATGGGGACGGCGTGAAGGGGACGGCGTGACGGGGACGGCGTGACGGGGACGGCGGGACATTGACGGTGTGACGCGGACGGTGTGGCACGGACGGCGTGACGGGGACGGCGTGACGGGGACGGCGTGACGGGGACGGCGTGACGGGGACAATGTGACTGGACGGTGTGAAGGGGACGGCGTGATGCGGACGGTGTGATGCGGACGGTGCGACGGGGATGGTGTGAAGGGGACGGTGGGACGGGGACGGCGTGACGGGGACGGCGTGACGGGGACGGTGTGAAGGGGACAGCGTGACGGGGACAGAGGGAGATTGATGATGTGACGCGGACGGTGTGACGCGGACGGTGTGACGGGGACGGTGTGACGGTGATGGCGTGACGGGGACGGTGTGACGGGGACAGTGGGACATTGACGGTGTGATGCGTACGGTGTGACGGGGACGGCGTGACGGGGACAGTGTGACGGGACCGTGTGATGGGGACGGTGTGACGCGGACGGTGTGACAGGGATGGTGTGACGCGGACGGTGTGAAGGGGACGGTGTGAAGGGGACGGTGTGAAGGGGACGGTGTGACGGGGACGGTGTGACGGGGACGGTGTGACGGGGACGGCATGATGGGGACGGTGGGACGGGGACGGCGACCTCGTGACACAGACAGTGTAATGGGGACGGCGGGACGGGGGCGACATGGACAGCATGACGCGGACGGTGTGACAGGGACGGTGTGATGGGGATGGTGTGACGGGGACAGTGTGATGGGGATGGCGTGAAGGGGACGGTGTGACAGGGACGGTGTGACAGGGACGGTGTGACGGGGACGGTGTGACAGGGACAGTGTGACGCGGACGGTGTGATGGGGATGGCGTGAAGGGGACGGCGTGACGGGGACGGTGTGACGGGGACGGTGTGACGCGGACGGTGTGACGGGGGCGGTGGGACGGTGTGATGGGGACAGTGTGACGGGGAGGGCGTGACAGGGAGGGCGTGACGGGGAGGGCGTGACGGGGACGGTGCGACGGGGATGGTGCAAAACAGATGGTGCGACGGGGACGGTGTGACACGGACAGTGCGACACAGATGGTGCGACACGGATGGTACGACACGGACGGTGTGACAGGGTGCAGGGGAAGGCGTGACGGGGACGGTGTGATGGGGACGGCGTGACGGGGACGGTGTGAAGGGGACGGCGTGATGGGGACGGTGTGACGGGCACGGTGTGAAGGGGACGGCGTGACGGGGACAGTGGGACATTGATGGTGTGATGCAGACGGTGTGACGGGGACGACGTGACGGGGACGACGTGACAGGGACAGTGTGACTGGACGGTGTGAAGGGGACGGCGTGACGGGGACGCGTGACGCGGACGGTGTGACGGGGACGGTGTGACGCGGACGGTGTGACGCGGACGGTGTGACGGGACAGTGGGATGGGTACGGTGTGACTGGACGGCGTGACGGGGATGGCGTGACGGGGACGGTGTGACTGGACGGCGTGACGGGGATGGCGTGATGGGGACAGTGTGACGGGGACGGTGTGAAGGGGACAGCGTGACGGGGACGGTGTGATGGGGACGGTGTGACGGGGACAGTGGGACATTGATGGTGTGACGCGGACGGTGTGACGGGGTGGTGTGACGGGGACAGTGGGACATTGACGGTGTGATGCGTACGGTGTGACGGGGACGGCATGACGGGGCAGTGTGACAGGGACGGTGTGAAGGGGACGGTGTGAAGGGGACGGTGTGAAGGGGACGGTGTGACGCGGACGGTGGGACGGGGACGGTGTGACGGGGACGGTGTGATGGGGACGGTGTGACGGGGACGGTGTGACGGGGACGGTGTGACGGGGACGGTGTGAAGGGGACGGCGTGACGGGGACGGTGTGACGGGGACGGTGTGACGGGGACGGTGTGACGGGGACGGCGTGATGGGGACGGCGTGATGGGGACGGCGTGACGTGGACAGTGTGACGGGACGGTGTGAGGGGGACAGCGTGATGGGGACAGTGTGACGGGGACGGTATGACGGGGACGGCGTGACGGGGACGGTGTGACGGGACGGTGTGATGGGGACGGCGTGACGTGGACAGCGTGACGGGACGGTGTGAGGGGGACGGTGTGACGGGAACGGTGGGATGGGGACGTTGTGATGGGGACGGTGTGACGGGGACAGTGTGATGCGGACAGTGTGACACGGACGGAGTGTCGGGGGCGGCGACCTCGTGACACGGACAGTGGGACTGTGTAAAGGGGATGGTGTGAAGGGGACGGTGTGACGGGGACGGTGCGACATGGACGGCGTGACGGGGAAAGTGGGACGGTGACCTCGTGACATGGACAGTGTGAAGGGGACGGTGTGACGCGGATCGTGTGAAGGGGACGGTGTGACCAGGACGGTGTGACGGGGACGGTGGGACCAGGACGGTGTGACAGGGACAGTGGGACATTGATGGTGTGACGCGGACGGTGTGACGGGGACGACGTGACGGGGACGACGTGACGGGGACGGTGTGACGGGGACGGCGTGACGGGGGCGGCGTGACGCGGGCGGCGTGACGCGGGCGGCGTGACGCGGACGGCGTGACGCGGACGGTGTGAAGGGGACGGCGTGACGGGGACGGTGTGACGGGGACGGTGTGACGGGAACGGTGGGATGGGGACGGTGTGACGGGGACAGTGTGACACGGACGGAGTGTCGGGGGCGGCAACCTCGTGACACGGACAGTGGGACTGTGTAAAGGGGATGGTGTGAAGGGGACGGTGTGACGGGGACGGTGCGACATGGACGGTGTGACGGGGAAAGTGGGACGGTGACCTCGTGACATGGACAGTGTGAAGGGGACGGTGTGACGCGGATCGTGTGAAGGGGACGGTGTGACGAGGACGGTGTGACGGGGACACCAGGACGGTGTGACAGGGACAGTGGGACATTGACGGCGTGACGGGGACGGCGTGACGCGGACGGCGTGACGCGGACGGCGTGACGCGGACGGCGTGACGCGGACGGCGTGACGCGGACGGCGTGACGCGGACGGCGTGACGCGGACGGCGTGACGCGGACGGTGTGACGCGGACGGTGTGACGGGACAGTGGGATGGGTACGGCGTGACGGGGATGGTGTGACGGGGACGGTGTGACGGGGACGGTGTGACGGGGACGGCTTGACGCCGAGTGTGAGGGGGACGGTGTGACGGGGACAGTGGGACATTGACGGTGTGATGCAGACGGTGTGACGCGGACAGTGTGACGGGGACGGTGGGACGGTGTGACGGGGACGGTGTGACAGGGACGGATGACGGGGACGGTGTGACGGGGACAGTGGGACATTGACGGTGTGACGCGGACGGTGTGACGGGGACGACGTGACGGGGAAGGTGTGACGGGGACAGTGTGACTGGACGGTGTGAAGCGGACGGCGTGACGGGGACGGCGTGACGGGGAGGGCGTGACGGGGAGGGCGTGACGGGGAGGGCGTGACGGGGAGGGCGTGACGGGGACGGCGTGACGGGGACGGCATGACGGGGACGGCGTGAGGGGGACGGTGTGAGGGAGACGGTGTGACGGGGACGGCGTGACGGGGACGGCGTGAAGGGGACGGCGTGACGGGGACGGCGTGACGGGGACGGCGTGACGGGGACGGCGTGACGGGGACGGCGTGACGGGGACGGCGTGACGGGAACGGCGTGACGGGAACGGTGGGATGGGGACGGAGTGTCGGGGGCGGCGACCTCGTGACACGGACAGTGGGACTGTGTAAAGGGGATGGTGTGAAGGGGACGGTGTGACGGGGACGGTGTGATGGGGACGGCTTGACGCGGACGGTGTGAGGGGGACGGTGTGACGGGGACAGCGTGATGGGGGCGGTGGGACGGGGACGGTGTGATGGGGACGGTGTGACGGGGACGGTGTGAAGGGGACGGTGTGAAGGGGACGGTGTGAAGGGGACGGTGGGATGGGTACGGTGTGACGGGGATGGCATGACGGGGACGGTGTGACGGGGACGGTGTGATGGGGACGGCTTGACGCGGACAGTGTGACGGGGACGGTGTGAGGGGGACGGTGTGAGGGGGACGGTGTGAGGGAGACAGTGTGACGGGGACAGCGTGATGGGGACGGTGGGACGGGGACGGTGTGACGGGGACGGCGTGATGGGGACGGTGTGACGGGGACGGTGTGACGGGGACGGCGTGATGGGGACGGCGTGATGGGGACGGCGTGACGTGGACAGTGTGACGGGACGGTGTGAGGGGGACAGCGTGATGGGGACAGTGTGACGGGGACGGTATGAAGGGGACGGCGTGACGGGGACGGTGTGACGGGACGGTGTGATGGGGACGGCGTGACGTGGACAGCGTGACGGGACGGTGTGAGGGGGACGGTGTGACGGGAACGGTGGGATGGGGACGTTGTGATGGGGACGGTGTGACGGGGACAGTGTGATGCGGACAGTGTGACACGGACGGAGTGTCGGGGGCGGCGACCTCGTGACACGGACAGTGGGACTGTGTAAAGGGGATGGTGTGAAGGGGACGGTGTGACGGGGACGGTGCGACATGGACGGCGTGACGGGGAAAGTGGGACGGTGACCTCGTGACATGGACAGTGTGAAGGGGACGGTGTGACGCGGATCGTGTGAAGGGGACGGTGTGACCAGGACGGTGTGACGGGGACGGTGGGACCAGGACGGTGTGACAGGGACAGTGGGACATTGATGGTGTGACGCGGACGGTGTGACGGGGACGACGTGACGGGGACGACGTGACGGGGACGGTGTGACGGGGACGGCGTGACGGGGGCGGCGTGACGCGGGCGGCGTGACGGGGGCGGCGTGACGCGGACGGCGTGACGCGGACGGCGTGACGGGGACGGTGTGACGGGAACGGTGGGATGGGGACGGTGTGACGGGGACAGTGTGACACGGACGGAGTGTCGGGGGCGGCAACCTCGTGACACGGACAGTGGGACTGTGTAAAGGGGATGGTGTGAAGGGGACGGTGTGACGGGGACGGTGCGACATGGACGGTGTGACGGGGAAAGTGGGACGGTGACCTCGTGACATGGACAGTGTGAAGGGGACGGTGTGACGCGGATCGTGTGAAGGGGACGGTGTGACGAGGACGGTGTGACGGGGACGGTGGGACCAGGACGGTGTGACAGGGACAGTGGGACATTGACGGTGTGACGGGGACGACGTGACGGGGACGGCGTGACGGGGACGGCGTGACGGGGACGGCGTGACGCGGACGGCGTGACGCGGACGGCGTGACGCGGACGGCGTGACGCGGACGGCGTGACGCGGACGGCGTGACGCGGACGGCGTGACGCGGACGGCGTGACGCGGACGGTGTGACGGGACAGTGGGATGGGTACGGCGTGACGGGGATGGTGTGACGGGGACGGTGTGACGGGGACGGCTTGACGCCGAGTGTGAGGGGGACGGTGTGACGGGGACAGTGGGACATTGACGGTGTGATGCAGACGGTGTGACGCGGACAGTGTGACGGGGACGGTGGGACGGTGTGACGGGGACGGTGTGACAGGGACGGATGACGGGGACGGTGTGACGGGGACAGTGGGACATTGACGGTGTGACGCGGACGGTGTGACGGGGACGACGTGACGGGGAAGGTGTGACGGGGACAGTGTGACTGGACGGTGTGAAGCGGACGGCGTGACGGGGACGGCGTGACGGGGAGGGTGTGACGGGGAGGGTGTGACGGGGACGGTGTGACGGGGACGGTGTGAGGGGGACGGTGTGAGGGAGACGGTGTGACGGGGACGGCGTGACGGGGACGGGGTGAAGGGGACGGCGTGACGGGGACGGCGTGACGGGGACGGCGTGACGGGGACGGCGTGACGGGAACGGCGTGACGGGAACGGCGTGACGGGAACGGCGTGACGGGAACGGTGGGATGGGGACGGAGTGTCGGGGGCGGCGACCTCGTGACACGGACAGTGGGACTGTGTAAAGGGGATGGTGTGAAGGGGACGGTGTGACGGGGACGGTGTGATGGGGACGGCTTGACGCGGACGGTGTGAGGGGGACGGTGTGAGGGGGACGGTGTGACGGGGACAGCGTGATGGGGGCGGTGGGACGGGGACGGTGTGATGGGGACGGTGTGACGGGGACGGTGTGACGGGGACGGTGTGAAGGGGACGGTGTGAAGGGGACGGTGTGAAGGGGACGGTGGGATGGGTACGGTGTGACGGGGATGGCGTGACGGGGACGGTGTGACGGGGACGGCTTGACGCGGACAGTGTGACGGGGACGGTGTGAGGGGGACGGTGTGAGGGAGACAGTGTGACGGGGACAGCGTGATGGGGACGGTGGGACGGGGACGGTGTGATGGGGACGGTGGGACATTGACGGTGTGATGCAGACGGTGTGACGCGGACAGTGTGACGGGGACGGTGGGACGGTGTGACGGGGACGGTGTGATGGGGACGTCGTGATGCGGACAGTGTGACGGGGATGGTGGGACGGTGTGATGGGGACGGATGATGGGGACAATGTGACGGGGACGGTGTGATGGGGACGGTGTGACGGGGACGGTGTGACGGGGACGGTGTGATGGGGACGGTGTGATGGGGACAGTGTGACGGAGACGGTGGGACGGTGTGACGGGGACGGTGTGACGGGGACGGTGTGACGGGGACGGTG
Organism: Somniosus microcephalus; assembly: GCF_052327205.1. NCBI lineage: Eukaryota > Metazoa > Chordata > Chondrichthyes > Squaliformes > Somniosidae > Somniosus > Somniosus microcephalus. Next base: position 344,198,937 of record NC_140990.1, on the reverse strand, counting down.
TGATGGGGACGGTGTGATGGGGACAGTGTGACGGGGATGGTGGGACGGTGTGATGGGGACGGATGATGGGGACAATGTGACGGGGACGGTGTGATGGGGACGCTGTGACGGGGACAGTGGGACATTGACGGTGTGATGCAGACGGTGTGACGGGGACGGTGGGACGGTGACGGTGGGACGGTGACGGTGTGACAGGGACGGATGACGGGGACGGTGTGACGGGGACAGTGGGACATTGACGGTGTGATGCGGACGGTGTGACGGGGACGACGTGACGGGGAAGGTGTGATGGGGACAGTGTGACTGGACGGTGTGAAGCGGACGGCGTGACGGGGACGGCGTGACGGGGACGGCTTGACGCGGACGGCGTGACGGGGACGGCGTGACGGGGACGGCGTGACGGGGACGGCGTGACGGGGACGGTGTGAGGGAGACGGTGTGACGGGGACGGTGGGACGGGGACGGTGTGAAGGGGACGGTGTGGCGCGGACGGTGTGACGGGTACGGTGGGACGGCGTGACGGGGACGGCGTGACGGGAACGGTGGGATGGGGACGTTGTGATGGGGACGGTGTGATGGGGACGGTGTGACGGGGACGGTGTGACACGGACGGAGTGTCGGGGGCGGCGACCTCGTGACACGGACAGTGGGACTGTGTAAAGGGGATGGTGTGAAGGGGACGGTGTGACGGGGACGGTGTGATGGGGACGGCTTGATGCGGACGGTGTGAGGGGGACGGTGTGAGGGGGACGGTGTGAGGGGGACGGTGTGACGGGGGCGGTGGGACGGGGACGGTGTGATGGGGACGGTGTGACGGGGACGGTGTGACGGGGACGGTGTGATGGGGACGGCTTGACGCGGACAGTGTGACGGGGACGGTGTGAGGGGGACGGTGTGATGCAGACGGTGTGACGCGGACAGTGTGACGGGGACGGTGTGATGGGGACGGCGTGACGCGGACAGTGTGACGGGGATGGTGGGACGGTGTGATGGGGACGGATGATGGGGACAATGTGACGGGGACGGTGTGATGGGGACGGTGTGACGGGGACGGTGTGACGGAGACGGTGGGACGGTGTGACGGGGACGGTGTGACGGGGACGGTGTGATGGGGACGGTGTGATGGGGACAGTGTGACGGGGATGGTGGGACGGTGTGATGGGGACGGATGATGGGGACAATGTGACGGGGACGGTGTGATGGGGACGGTGTGACGGGGACAGTGGGACATTGACGGTGTGATGCAGACGGTGTGACGCGGACAGTGTGACGGGGACGGTGGGACGGTGTGATGGGGACGGTGTGACAGGGACGGATGACGGGGACGGTGTGACGGGGACAGTGGGACATTGACGGTGTGACGCGGACGGTGTGACAGGGACGACGTGACGGGGAAGGTGTGATGGGGACAGTGTGACTGGACGGTGTGAAGCGGACGGCGTGACGGGGACGGCGTGACGGGGACGGCTTGATGCGGACGGTGTGACGGGGACGGCGTGACGGGGATGGCGTGAGGGAGACGGCGTGACGGGGACGGCGGGACGGGGACGGCGTGACGGGGACGGCGTGACAGGGACGGTGTGACGGGGACGGTGTGACGGGAACGGTGGGATGGGGACGTTGTGATGGGGACGGTGTGACGCGGACGGTGTGACACGGACGGAGTGTCGGGGGCGGCGACCTCGTGACACGGACAGTGGGACTGTGTAAAGGGGATGGTGTGAAGGGGACGGTGTGACGGGGACGGTGCGACATGGACGGCGTGACGGGGAAAGTGGGACGGTGACCTCGTGACATGGACAGTGTGAAGGGGACGGTGTGACGTGGATCGTGTGAAGGGGACGGTGTGACCAGGACGGTGTGACGGGGACGGTGGGACCAGGACGGTGTGACAGGGACAGTGGGACATTGATGGTGTGACGCGGACGGTGTGACGGGGACGACGTGACGGGGACGACGTGATGGGGAAGGAGTGACGGGGACGGCGTGACGCGGACGGCGTGACGGGGACGGCGTGACAGGGACGGTGTGAAGGGGATGGCGTGATGGGGACGGTGTGACGGGGACGGTGTGACGGGAACGGTGTGACGGGAACGGTGGGATGGGGACGTTGTGACGGGGACGGTGTGACGGGGACAGTGTGACGCGGATAGTGTGACACGGACGGAGTGTCGGGGGCGGCGACCTCGTGACACGGACAGTGGGACTGTGTAAAGGGGATGGTGTGAAGGGGATGGTGTGACGGGGACGGTGCGACATGGACGGCGTGACGGGGAAAGTGGGACGGTGACCTCGTGACATGGACAGTGTGAAGGGGACGGTGTGACGCGGATCGTGTGAAGGGGACGGTGTGACCAGGACGGTGTGACGGGGACGGTGGGACCAGGACGGTGTGACGGGGACAGTGGGACATTGATGGTGTGACGCGGACGGTGTGACGGGGACGTGACGGGGACGACGTGACGGGGAAGGCGTGACGGGGACGGCGTGACGCGGACGGCGTGACGGGGACGGCGTGACGGGGACGGCGTGACGGGGACGGCGTGACGGGGACGGTGTGATGGGGACGGCTTGACGCGGACGGTGTGACGGGGACGGTGTGAGGGGGACGGTGTGACGGGGACGACGTGACGGGGACGACGTGATGGGGAAGGTGTGACGGGGACAGCGTGACGGGGGCGGCGTGACGCGGACGGCGTGATAGGGACGGTGTGAAGGGGATGGCGTGACGGGGACGGTGTGACGGGGACGGCTTGACGCGGACAGTGTGACAGGGACGGTGTGACGGGGACGGTGTGAGGGGGACGGTGTGAGGGGGACGGTGTGACGGGGACGGTGTGACGGGGACAGTGTGACGGGGACAGTGTGACGGGGACAGTGTGACGGGGACAGTGTGACGGGGACGGTGGGACGGTGTGACGGGGACGGTGTGACGGGGACGGCATGACGCGGACGGTGTGACAGGGACGGCGTGACGCGGACGGTGTGACGGGGACGGTTTGACGCGGACGGCGTGACGGGGATGGCGTGACGGGAACGGATGATGGGGACAGTGTGACGGGGACGGTGTGATGGGGACGGTGTGATGGGGACGGTGTGACGGGAACGGTGGGACGGGGACGGTGTGACGCGGATAGTGTGACACAGACGGTGTGATGGGGGCGGTGACCTCGTGACACGGACAGTGGGACTGTGTAAAGGGGACGATGTGAAGGGGATGGCGACCTCGTGACATGGACGGTGGGACTGTGTAAAGGGGATGGTGTGAAGGGGACGGTGTGACGGGGACGGTGCGACGTGGATGGCGTGACGGGGACGGTGGGACGGTGACCTCGTGACATGGACAGTGTGAAGGGGACGGTGTGACGGGGACGGTGGGACCAGGACGGTGTGACGGGGACAGTGGGACATTGACGGTGTGACGCGGACGGTGTGACGCGGATGGTGTGAAGTGGACGGTGTGATGGGGACGGTGTGAAGGGGACAGTGTGACAGGGATGGCGTGACGCGGACAGTGTGACGGGGCCGGCGACGGCGTGACTGATACGGCGTGACGGGGCCGGCGACGGCGTGACGCGGACGGTATGATGGGGACGGTGGGACGGGGTGAAGTGGACGGTGTGACGGGGACACTGCGACATGAACAATGGAACGGCGTGACGGGGACGGTGTGACGGGGACAGTGGGACATTGACGGTGTGACACGGACGGTGTGAAGGGGACTGCGTGACGGGGACGGCGTGACGGGGACGGCGTGACGGGGACGGCGTGACGGGGACGGCGTGACGGGGACGGCGTGACGGGGACGGCGTGACGGGGACGGCGTGACGGGGACGGCGTGACGGGGACGGCGTGACGGGGACGGCGTGACGGGGACGGCGTGACGGGGACGGCGTGACGGGGACGGTGTGAGGGAGACAGTGTGACGGGGAAAGCGTGATGGGGACGGTGTGATGGGGATGGTGTGAAGGGGACGGTGTGAAGGGGACGGTGTGAAGGGGACGGCGTGAAGGGGACGGTGTGAAGTGGACGGTGTGACGCGGACAGTGTGACGGGGATGGTGGGACGGTGTGATGGGGACGGATGATGGGGACAGATGATGGGGACAATGTGACGGGGACGGTGTGACGGGGACGGTGTGACAGGGACGGTGTGATGGGGACGGTGTGACGGGGACAGTGGGACATTGACGGTGTGATGCGGACGGTGTGACGGGGACGGTGTGAAGTGGACGGTGTGACGCAGACAGTGTGACGCGGACAGTGTGACGGGGACGGTGTGACGGACGGATGACGGGGACGGTGTGACGGGGACAGTGGGACATTGACGGTGTGACGCGGACGGTGTGACGCGGACGGTGTGACAGGGACGACGTGACGGGGAAGGTGTGATGGGGACAGTGTGACTGGATGGTGTGAAGGGGACGGGGACGGCGTGACGGGGACGGTGTGAAGTGGACGGCGTGACGCGGACAGTGTGACGGGGACGGTGGGACAGTGTGACGGGGACGGTGTGACGGGGACAGTGGGACATTGACGGTGTGACGCGGACGGTGTGACAGGGACGACGTGACGGGGAAGGTGTGATGGGGACAGTGTGACTGGACGGTGTGAAGGGGACGGGGACGGCGTGACGGGGACGGCGTGAGGGGGACGGCGTGAGGGGGACGGCGTGAGGGGGACGGCGTGAGGGGGACGGTGTGAGGGGGACGGTGTGACGGGGACGGTGTGAAGGGGACGGTGTGACGCGGACGGTGTGACGGGGACGGTGGGACGGTGTGACAGGGATGGTGTGACAGGGACGGATGACGGGGACGGTGTGACGGGGACAGTGGGACATTGACGGTGTGACGCGGACGGTGTGACGGGGACGACGTGACGGGGAAGGTGTGATGGGGACAGTGTGACTGGACGGTGTGACGGGGACGGCGACGGTGTGATGGGGACGGCTTGACGCGGACGGTGTGACGGGGACGGTGTGAGGGGGACGGTGTGAGGGGGACGGTGTGAGGGGGACGGTGTGAGGGAGACGGTGTGGCGGGGACGGCGTGACGGGGACGGTGTGACGGGGACGGTGTGAAGGGGACGGTGTGAAGTGGACGGTGTGACGCGGACAGTGTGACGGGTACGGTGGGACGGTGTGACGGGGACGGCGTGACGGGGACGGCGTGACGGGGACGGATGATGGGGACAGTGTGATGGGGACGGTGTGACGGGGACGGTGTGACGGGAACAGTGGGATGGGGACGTTGTGATGGGGACAGTGTGATGCGGACAGTGTGACACGGACGGAGTGTCGGGGGCGGCGACCTCGTGACACGGACAGTGGGACTGTGTAAAGGGGACGGTGTGACGGGGACGGTGCGACGTGGACGGCGTGACGGGGAAAGTGGGACGGTGACCTCGTGACATGGACAGTGTGAAGGGGACGGTGTGACGCGGATCGTGTGAAGGGGACGGTGTGACCAGGACGGTGTGACGGGGACAGTGGGACATTGATGGTGTGACGGGGACGGCGTGACGGGGAAGGTGTGACAGGGACGGTGTGAAGGGGACGGCGTGACGGGGACGGTGTGACGGGGACGGCTTGACGCGGACGGTGTGACGGGGACGGTGTGAGGGGGACGGTGTGACGGGGACGGTGTGAAGGGGACGGTGTGAAGGGGACGGTGTGACGGGGACGGTGTGACGGGGACGGCGTGACGGGGACGGCGTGACGGGGACGGCGTGACGGGGACGGCGTGACGGGGACGGCGTGAGGGGGACGGTGTGACGGGGCGGTGTGACGCGGACAGTGTGACGGGGACGGTGGGACGGTGTGACGGGGACGGCGTGACGGGGATGGTGTGACGGGGACGGTGTGAGGGGGATGGTGTGAGGGGGATGGTGTGAGGGGGACGGTGTGACAGGGACGGTTTGACGCGGACGGCGTGACGGGGACGGCGTGACGGGGACGGTGTGACGGGGACGGTGTGATGGGGATAGTGTGACACGGACGGTGTGACGGGAACGGTGTGACGCGGATAGTGTGACACGGACGGTGTGACGGGGGCGGTGACCTCGTGACACGGACAGTGGGACTGTGTAAAGGGGACGATGTGACGGGGACGGTGCGACGTGGATGGTGTGAAGGGGACGGTGGGACGGGGACGGTGCGACATGGACGGCGTGACGGGGAAAGTGGGACGGTGACCTCGTGACATGGACAGTGTGAAGGGGACGGTGTGATGCGGATCGTGTGAAGGGGATGGTGTGACGGGGATGGTGGGACCAGGACGGTGTGACGGGGACAGTGGGACGCGGACGGTGTGACGCGGACGGTGTGACGCGGACGGTGTGACGCGGATGGTGTGAAGTGGACGGTGTGATGGGGACGGCGTGAAGGGGACGGTGTGACAGGGATGGCGTGACGTGGACAGTGTGACGGGGCCGGCGACGGTGTGACGGGGACGGTGTGACGGGGCCGGCGACGGCGTGATGCGGACAGTATGATGGGGACGGTGGGACGGGGACACTGCGACACGGACCATGTAACGGCGTGACGCGGACGGCGTGACGCGGACGGTGTGACGGGGACGGTGCGACGGGGACGGTGCGACGCGGGCGGCGTGACGCGGACGGCCTGACGCGGACGGTGTGACGTGGACGGCGTGACGTGGACGGCGACGGCGTGACGCGGACGGTGTGACACGGATGGTGTGACGGGGACGGTGCGACGCGGGCGGCGTGACGCGGACGGCCTGACGCGGACGGCATGACGTGGACGGTGTGACGTGGACGGCGTGACGTGGACGGCGACGGCGTGACGCGGACGGTGTGACACGGATGGTGTGACGGGGACGGTGTGACAGGGTGAAGGGGACGGTGTGACGGGGACGGTGTGATGGTGATGGTGTGAAGGGGAAGGCCATTCAGCCCCTCGAGCCTGCTCCTCCATTCAATCAGATCGTAGCTGATCTGTACCGAAACCCCATTTACACACTTTGCTCGGTCTCTCCAGATACTGGGAGCGTTGTGAGTGCAGGCTGGAGTTACACTCACCTTGCTCTTCCCCATTCGCCACTGAGAATTGCAATCATCAAAGAGTTTCAGCAGCAGCATGCACCTCCCCTTCCAGTCCTCCGCAATGTTTTGATTCTTCAGGAGCATCTTGTACCTAAAGACACAAAAACATTCACCAACTTCCTTCAATCGTTGTCATGGTTTTACCCTGTGGCACCCGGAGCCTGTGTCCCAGGCAGGAACAACCTGGGTGCATACTGACAGCTGTCAATCAAACTTACTCCTCCCAAATCAGCGCTGCCCTGTGCGCTCCTGGGACAGGCAGCCACTTACTGGTTAAATGCAACAACAACCTGTACTTATATAGTGCCTTTAACCTAGTAAAACGTCCCAATGCGTTTCACAGGAGCGATTATCAAACAAAATTTGACACCGAGCCACATAAAGAGATATTAGGAGAGGTGACCAAAAGCTTGGTCAAAGAGGTAGGTTTTAAGGAGCGTCTTAAAGGAGAGAGAGGCGGAGAGGTTTAGGGAGGGAATTCCAGAGCTTAGGGCCCAGGCAGCTGAAGGCACGGTCGCCAATGGTGGAGCGACTAAAATCGGGTATGCTCAAGAGGCCAGAATTGGAGGAGCGCAGAGATCTCAGAGAGTTGTAGGGCAACAGGGGGTTACAGAGATAGGGAGGGGCGAGGCCAAAGAGGGATTTGAAAGCAAGGATGAGAATTTTAAAATTGAGGCTTTGCTTAACCGGGAGCCAATGTAGGTCAGCGAGCACAGGGGTGATGGGTGAACGGGACTTGGTGCGAGTTAGGACACGGGCAGCAGAGTTTTGGATGACCTCTAGTTTACGTAGGGTGGAATGTGGGAGGCCAGCCAGGAGTGTGTTGGAATAGTCAAGTCTAGAGGTAACAAGGGTGAGGGTTTCAGCAGCGGATGAGCTGAGGCAGGTGCGGAGATGGACGATGTTACGGAGGTGCCGTAAGGGGTCTTGGCGATGGAGCGTATAACTGGTCTGAAGCTCATCTCAGAATCAAATATGAAACCAAGGTTGCGAACAGTCTGGTTCAGCCTCAGACAGATGCTAGGGAGAGAGATGGAGTCGGTGGCTGGGGAACGGACTTTGTTTGGGACCATCTTCAAGATATTTAATTAGAGGAAAACAATGGCTTCGGTCTTCCCAGTATTTAATTGGAGAAAATTTCTGCTCATCCAGAACTGGTGACAACTTAGAGACCGTGGAGGGGTCGAGAGATGTGGTGGTGAGGTAGAGCTGGGTGACGTCAGCGTACGTGTGGAAACTGATTTCGGATGATGTCGCCAAGGGGCAACATGTAGATGAGAAATCGGAGGGGGGCCGAGGATCGATCCTTGGGTGACTCCAGAGGTAACGATGCGGGAGTGGGAAGAGAAGCCGTTGCAGGTGATTCTCTGGTTACGATTAGATAGATAAGAATGGAACCAGGCGAGTGCCGTCCCACCCAGCTGGGCAACGGTGGAGAGGCGTTGGAAAAGGATGGAGTGGTCAAAGGCTGCAGACAGGTCAAGAAGGACGAGGAAGACCACACTTCTGGCCGAGACGTACTGGGTGACCTCCCTCCATATCCGCGTCATTTGTGACTTTGATAAGGGCTGTTTCAGTGCCGTGGCAGGGGTGGAAACCCGATTGGAGGGATTCAAGCACGGAGTTGCGGGAAAGATGGGCACGGATTTGGGAGGCGACGGCACGTTCAAGGACTTTGGAGAGGAAAGGGAGGTTGGCGATGGGGCGGGACTAATTGGATAGCTCTTTGAAAGAGCCGGCACTGGCACGCTGGGCCGAATGGCCTCCCATTGTGGAGTATGATTCCAACGTTCAGTGTGAAACCCTGTCCAAACCCTTCGCTTCGATCTTTTGGCAATGACCTTCAATTTATTGCCTGGAATCTGATGGTTTCCATCTGAGGATCCAGTGGGAATAAGGAGCGGGGATTCTGACTATAAAATGTCCAGAATTCTGTGGAAACATAGAAAACCTGTGCCAGAGGTGCTGGAGGGAGAGGCACACCGTCCCTCTTCAGAACAATAGGAGCAATAGATACTCCAGGAAGGCACAGATCAGATAGTGTTCACAGGGTACAATAGGTGGTCCCTGATGGAATTTCAGGGACTTGGAGTCGATAATATGGGATGGAATTACAGGGGCGATCAGGGCAGTCAGCACAGGTTTATATCCGTATTTATCCCATTCCCTTTTGAAAGTTTTTATTGAATCTGTTTCCACCGCCCTTTCAGGCAGCGCATTCCAGATCACAACAACTCGCTGCGTAAAAACATTATCTGGTTACCGACCCTCCTGCCAGTGGAAAGTTTCTCCATATTTATCCATCAAACCGTCTTCCCGATTCTCCGTGTCCCCCATTCTCCGTGTCCCCCCATTCTCCGTGTCCCCCCATTCTCCGTGTCCCCCCATTCTCCGTGTCCCCCATTCACCGTGTCCCCCCATTCTCTGTCCCCCCATTCTCCGTGTCCCCCCATTCTCCGTGTCCCCCCCATTCACCGTGTCCCCCATTCTCCGTGTCCCCCCATTCACCGTGTCCCCCATTCTCCGTGTCCCCCCATTCTCCGTGTCCCCCCATTCTCCGTGTCCCCCCATTCTCCGTGTCCCCCATTCTCCGTGTCCCCCCATTCTCCGTGTCCCCCCCATTCTCCGTGTCCCCCCATTCTCCGTGTCCCCCATTCTCCGTGTCCCCCCATTCACCGTGTCCCCCATTCTCCGTGTCCCCCCATTCTCCGTGTCCCCCCATTCTCCGTGTCCCCCCATTCTCCGTGTCCCCCCCATTCTCCGTGTCCCCCCCATTCTCCGTGTCCCCCCATTCTCCGTGTCCCCCCCATTCTCCGTGTCCCCCCCATTCTCCGTGTCCCCCCCATTCTCCGTGTCCCCCCCATTCTCCGTGTCCCCCCCATTCTCCGTGTCCCCCCCATTCTCCGTGTCCCCCCCATTCTCCGTGTCCCCCCATTCTCCGTGTCCCCCCATTCTCCGTGTCCCCCCATTCTCCGTGTCCCCCCCATTCTCCGTGTCCCCCCCATTCTCCGTGTCCCCCCCATTCTCCGTGTCCCCCCCATTCTCCGTGTCCCCCCATTCTCCGTGTCCCCCCCATTCTCCGTGTCCCCCCATTCTCCGTGTCCCCCCCATTCTCCGTGTCCCCCCCCATTCTCCGTGTCCCCCCCATTCTCCGTGTCCCCCCCTATCCATTTCCTCTCCACCCTCCTACTGCCTGGCCATTGAAAGAGGATTTGAAGATATAAAGTGAGTTGTTTAAAAGGTTTTGTTGTTAAATGGAGATCGCGAGACACAGGAGCATCCAACCCCACCTGAGGTAAAACTCCTGGAATGGGCGCCGGACTGGGAATCCTGCCCGTCGAATCTTCACCGTTTCCAGCATTCCCGAGTAACGCAGCTGGGTCAGGACCACGCCCTCATCAAACTGCTCCGGCATCTGGGAATGACAAAGGCAGATTGTTCATTCTCGTCACTGTGCTCGTGTCTCTCCTCCTCCTCTCCTGATTCTGGAGACTAGC
>NC_140990.1:344167409-344187876 GCF_052327205.1 Somniosus microcephalus | reverse complement strand
CCACACCCCCCCCTCTCCCACACCTCCCGTCTCCCACCCCCCCGTCTCCCACCACCCCCATCTCCCACCCCCCGTTTCTCTCTCTCCCTCTCCCCGTTTCTCTTCCTCCCTCTCCCTGTCTCACTCCCTCTCTCCATCTTTGTCTCTCTCTCCCCCCCATCCGGGTCCCTTCCTAGCCTCCCTCCTTCTCTCTCTCTGTCTGTCTCTCTCTGTCTGACTCTCTCTCTGTCTCTCTCTCTCTGTCTCTCTCTCTCTGTCTCTCTCTCTCAGTTCAGTTCAGTTCAAATGCTTTATTGGCATGAAAGTTTACAGAGAACCATATTGCCAAAGCTTACATTGCAAAAAGGTACAGTTTTCCAACATTCTGTAGGTGTCAATCGATTTGACATTTGTTGGGTACATACAATATTACTTTTAAACAATATTAATTTTAAACAGTCTTTGCTACTTCATTTGGTATGTTCAATATTAATTTTAAACAGTCTTACTTTTAAACAGTCCTCAGGTTGTGACATGTTGTTACATATTTAGGCCCCAAGGTATGGTCTGTCTCCTTCTCCTAGGACTAATCTCAATTTTGACAGATCATCCAATTCCTTGAAATCTGGGTTGTTTGGCTTAGCTTGTTGAATAATATGTTTCTTAATGTGTTGAATTTTTCGCATTTTAGGAGGAAATGCATTTCTGTTTCAACCTCGCCAGGCCAGACATTGATCGCATATTCTATTCTCTCTAGGCTGCCAGGATTTCTTGTATCTGCCTTTTTCAATTTCCAGTTGGTGGTCGCTTAGTCTGTACCTGGTGAGGGTCTGTCTCTGTTTTGTGTCTCTGATGGTCGTGAGGTAGTCTGCCAGTTTATATTCTCTTTTTAGGGCCCGGTAACATTCTAATCTGCTTTGGCTTTCGGTTATTTTGTTCCAATGTTCCAGGTAGGTTTCTTTGCATTGTTTAATGATTTGGTTCACTCGGATTGGTGTTTGGACGGCTGTGTTGGTCTGGGGCTGGTCAGGGTCCGGCTGAGTACTTATTTTCAGTAGCAGCTGACTCAGGGGACTCTTTTCTGGGTTTAGCTCTTGGGTCTGAAAGGCTTTGAAATGAAGGGTGTCTGGGGAGCTAGATTTGAGGTGATTTAGGAAGTTTAGTGCTCGTTTTTGGATGTTTATTATCAGTGGGTATCTGCCTAGTTCGGCTCTGCATGCATTTGTTGGCGTTTTTCTTTGGGTGCGAAGGATGCTTCGGCAGAATTCTGCATGTATGGCTTCTATTGTGTGTTTTTCCCATTTAGTGTAGCTTTGGTGATTTAGCGGGCCCCATACTTCGCTACCGTACAGTGCAATGGGCAGGATTATGCTGTCAAATATTTTGAGCCAGATTTTGATTGGGATTTGGATGTTGTAGAATTTTCTTTTTATTGCATATAGGGCTCTTCGGGCTTTTTCTTTTAGTGCATTCACTGCTATGCTGAAGCTCCCTGATGCTGTAATAGTTAGACCAAGGTAGGTGTAGCTCATAGTGTGTCCTATAGTGGTATCACTGAGGGTAAACTGGTATTTGTTTTCCTGACATCTGGGCCTTTTTTGAAAAATCATGATGTTGGTTTTCTTTAAATTTACTGTTAGAGCCCAATTTTGGCAGTATTTGTCGAGTAGGTCTAGTTGTTGCTGTAATCCCTGTTCTGTGGGAGACAGCAGAACCAGGTCGTCCGCATAGAACAGGGATTTCACTTCTCCATCAAGGAGACGGAGACCTGGTGACTCGCTTTGCTCCAGCATGTCTGCTAATTCATTTATGTATATGTTGAACAGGGTCGGGCTCAAATTGCAGCCCTGCCGGACGCCTCTTCTCTGGGTGAAGAAATCGGTGCGTTTGTCTCCAATTTTGACCCCGCATTTGTTTTTCAGATACATTGATTTAATAAGGTCATAGACTTTGCCCCCTATTCCACACTGAAGAAGTTTATAATAGAGCCCTTCGTGCCATATAGAGTCAAAGGCTTTCTTGAAGTCGATGAAACAGGCGAATATTTTCCCATTTTTTGTTTGGTGTATATGTTTTTCAATGAGGGTGTGAAGGGTATAGATATGGTCGGCGGTGCGGTGTTTTGGAAGAAAGCCTATTTGGTTTTTTCTGAGGATATTATGTTTGTTAAGAAAATCAAGTAATCTACTATTTAGAATACTGCAGAATAACTTCCCTAGACAACTGTTGACACAGATGCCGCGGTAGTTATTTGGGTCTGATTTGTTTCCACTTTTATATATGGGGGAGATTAGTCCTTGGCACCAGATATCGGGAAAACAGCCTGAACGTAATATGATGTTGAATAATTTGAGTACCGCACCCTGCATCTCCATATTGCTGAACTTGAGCATTTCATTTTTGATGTTGTCTGGGCCACAGGCTTTCTTTAGGTGGAGAGATTTTGTTTTTGTGGCCAGTTCTTTCCATGTGATTGGGGAGTCCAGAGGGTTTTGGTTGTCTTTAATTGTTGCTTCTAATGTGTGGAGTTTTTCTGTGACCTGATGTTGACTTGGGTTTGTTTCGTTTATTGGGATGTCTTTGTAGAGGTTTTCAAAATGTGTTCTCCAGATGTCGCCATCTTGGATTGGTAATGCTTGCAATTGTGTTGTACTCAGGTTATTCCACATTTCCCAGAATTGTTTTGGATTGGTGGAGTTTTCAATTTCTTCGAGTATTTTGTGGGTATAGTTTTGTGTTTTGTTCCTAATGGTGTGTTTATATCTTTTGAGGGTTTCATTGTATCTAGTACGTAGGTCCGGATTGTTTGGTTGGCGATGCTTTTGGTTTGATATTTTTCTCAGGTCTTTTCTGGCATTTTTGCATTCGTGGTCAAACCATTTCTTATTTTTATTTTGTCTTTTGTGACGCTTCCTCTTCTGTTTCACAAGGTCGGCTTTTACAGCTGCCTCATGGAAGATCATATTTATATCCTCTATGGCCATGTTTACACCATCTCTGGTGATCTCGTATGGGTTTTCTTTAAATTTTGATATTTTACTTGTGAGATCAGGTGACTTTAGTGCTGTGATGAATTTTTCTCAACTGTCTGGGGCCCATCTGTATGTCTGGTTTATTTTATGGAGCTTACTGGGTTCCTTTTTTGTGTCTGTAGTTTGGGCAGAAAGTTTAAGGTACATATTTATTTGGTTATGGTCTGAGAGGGGGGATTGCTGCCTGACAGTGAATGAGTTGATATCGCAGGGGTCCAGGTCAGTGATTGTATAATCCACCACACTAGACCCAAGAGTTGAGGAGTATGTGAGTCTCCCTAGGGAGTCCCCTCTGAACCTACCGTTAACTATGTACAGGCCTAAGGCTCGGCAGAGTTGCACTACCTCCCTACCGCTTTTATTTATTTCACGATCAAGGTTGTTCCGATTTGCGATGGCTGGTGTGACATCTAAAGGGGTCTGGCCAAACACATGGTTGTTTCCCTGTGGGTCTATGAAGTCAGGTTCACAACCGGTCCTTGCATTTAGGTCCCCACATATTATCACCTTTCCTTGGGCCTGGAAATGGCTGATTTCCATGTGGAGAGTATCAAATAACTCCTCTTCGAAATATGGCGATTCTATTGGAGGTATGTAGATCGCACATAAGTAAACATCTTTTTTTGCTATTCCTATATTTTTATCTAGTTTTAGCCATACGTGTGATTTTCCCTGTTTTACCGGTGAGATGTGTTTGTCCAGTTCTCCCTTATACCACACCAATATTCCCCCGGAGGTTCTGCCCTTGCGTGTTTTAGTGTTCTTTACTGAGGGCACAATGATTTCATGGTACATTGGAGGACAGTGGGTCAGCACGTCCTTTTGGCACCATGTTTCTGTTAACACAATTATATCAATGTCTTTTATAGCTTTTAGGAATTCAGGGTCTGTACTCTTCATCCCAAAAGTTGAGGAGCGGAGGCCCTGGATATTCCAGCAGCTTATGTGGAAAGAACGCATTTATATAGTTCAAAAAAACGAAATAAAATGGACCTATTTTGTGGGATGAGTGTGGAAACACTATTTTCTATAATGCTAAATGATGATTTAGTATAAATTTCATGAGGCATGCACATATAGCTATCTAATAATAGTAATAATACTGATAAGATAACAATAATGATAATGATAAATAACAATATTAATAATTTCTCCGGCTTTCTATCAGGCTGTTCAGCATCGTCATGATCTTTCTCAGTTCTTGGTCTACAGTCTGTGGTCTAGAGGGGGGTCTTGGGTCAGGTATAAAAGCACGGTTCTGTTGTTGGTTTTGTATAGGGGGGTGGGGGACATTGGTGGTCCTGTTTGGGCTCCCAATGGTAGAGGGGGTGGGAGGGCTGCGTCTTTTGGCAGTGTTTATGAGGTTTCTTGCGAAGACCCACATCCGCTGTTTGAGTAGATGTATTTCGTCATAGAGGTCCCTTGTGTTGATGTTTGGATGATGGGCCAGGGAGACGTTGGGGAAGACAGAACATCTCGTGTCGATCTCCCTGTTGGTGTTGTGGATTATATAGGCTGGGGTGTCCTTTCTGGGCAGTAGCGTGGAGATCACGATCCGCGCCTCGGGGAATTCCCTGCTGGCCTTTTCCGCCATCCTGCTCACCGCCCTAGCAGTGCCTTCCTGTAGGGTGCGTAGGTCGTTCGTGCCTGTGTGGATCACAATCCATTTGGGGCTTCCAAGGGATTCTTTGTTCAGGATCTTCATTGCTTGGTCTGTGTTGCTGCACCATTTTTTCAGGACTTGATGGTCTGGGAACAGCCTCTGGTGGTCCAGAAACTTTCCGTTGGAGTCGGTCAGCAGGACCGCCTGAGGGGCTGGTTTTTCAGACTGGGTAACAGTAGTCTGGGTAGGACTCGCCTGGTGGCTGGTTGTTGGCTGGGTTTCTGGATATGTTGTGTGGCAGGAGCGGGGTTTGTGGCTTTCGGTGTGTCCTCGTTTGGGGGGGTATCTGATGGTTTTTGTGTTCCTGTGTGTGAGGACTGGGTAGCAGTAGTCTGGGCATGACTCGACTGAGGGCTGGTTGGAGCGGGGTTTGTGGCTTTCGGTGTGTCTTCGTGTGGGGTGGCATCTGGCGGGTTCTGTGTCCTTGTGTGTGTTGTTTTTGTGTCCTCAGGTTTTTGGACCTTAAGAGGTTTGTGTTGCCTGCTGAGCCTTTCTACGGTCTCCTTCGTTTTGTTTAGTTGAGTACGGAGTTCTTTGATCTCATTTCTTTGCTCCTCTATGGTCTTTCTCAGCTTGTGGATGGTGGACTCGTGTTCCGTTTTTAGCTGTTTGAATTCCTCCTTCAAATTCTTGGCCAGTGTTTCTCTGTATTCGTTGAAATCAAGTTCTAGTTTGGCCAGATTCTCTTTCATCATTTTGTTTTCGTTGAGAGGTGTGGGGGGGTGGAGATGGACAGGGAGGTGTATTCCTCTGCTGGTCTCTCTTCTTCTTCCTCCACTTGGCTCTCATCATCCTCTGTTCGACTCTCTTTTGCTTCCTGTCCATTGGTCCTCTTTGTGTCTGTCTTAGTTTTCAACTGGGGGAATTCCTTTTCGAAGGAGTCCAGATTTTCCACATTCCCCTGTATCATGATCTTTCTATTTTTGTTGTAGTAGCTTATGGTTAGCAGGGGGTCATCTTTATCTAGGTTTCCATCTTTACATATTTTCAGTCTGCCTCCACTGCCAATACCTTCACTGGAGACGTATGCGTAGTGTTTTTGTAAAGTCTCCTTCCAGGAGGTGACGTATTCGGTGTAGAATATGAGGTTGTTCTTCAGCTTAGTCCCTTTGTGTGTGGTATAGTCAACGTAGAGGATCTCTGGGTTATTTTTTAGTGTTGTGTACTTGTATTTTTCCTTTGCATTATTTTTTGTGCATTGCTCAGGATATATCATTTCCCTGCTCATTGTAGTCGTTTGTTTTTTGTCTCAGATAGATAACTTTTTTTTTCTCTTTTTTGTGTCGTGTTCCACCTTAGCCCACTTTTAGGTCCAAAATTGGGAGTTTTTCAGGGGTTCATCTTTGATATAGCTGCTCTTAAAGGTTTATCTTTCTCTTTCTCTCACAGGCTCTTGGTTCGGGTAGTTTATCGTTTCTCTCGGGTTTCTATTCCTTTTCCTCGCGGGTTTGTTGTTCTTTTTTCAGGTTTTTTTCGAACTAAATTTAAATAAAATTAAACTTTTTCCGAACTAACTAACTAAAATGAAACTTAGGTAGAATTAGGTAAAACTTATTTCTCCGGTTTTTTTTCCTCTTCCGACTCTCTCATTCGCTCTCACTGCAGTCAGGGAGTGGTGGAGACAGAGACAGACTTCCTCACAGCTTGTAGAAAATATCAGGGCATAAGGGAGAATTTCTACCCAAAATTCACAAAAATATGCCCGGAATTCAGAAATTTGAATGACGACCAAAAACTCCCATACCTACTAGGGGAAGAGAGAAATTGTGTAACCTTAGCGGCACACTATGTTACAGCTTGCCATAAAAAGAGGGACAACCACTAAATTTAAGAAAAGAGTATATATAAATTATATGAATGTATATTTATACACTCAGGGATATATCTGTTTATACACTGTATGGATAGATCTGTATTTTTGTGTACAACCATGAATGTTTTTCGATGCTTTGGCAACATAAGATGTACCTTGTCATGCCAATAAAGCGATTTGAATTGAATTGAGTGAAAGGGAGACAGAGAGAGGGAGAGCGAGAGAGAGAGAGGTGGGATTGGGATCAGTAAAAGCACCAGGCAGTAGTGTACCGCCCCCCCCCCAACCCGGGCCATGGATCGAGGCTCCGAGGATGTAGCGCTCTGGCTGTCTGTCACAGTCTGACTCTCCGTCACGTTCCAGAGACACTGAGACACGGATCAGGGGCAGCAAATCAATCCCAGCAGCTCCAGTTACAGCGAGTCTGAACAACACAACTCGCTTATCGGAGTACGGAGAGAGGGCGTGAGAAACAACAGCAAACAGCAGTCCGATCCCAGGATAGTCTGATTAAGGGTTACACAACAACAACTTGCATTTATATTGCGCCTTTAAGTAGTAAAACATCCCAAGGCGCTTCACAGAAGTATTTTAAGACAAAAAATTTGACACCGAGCCACATAAGGAGAAACTAGGGCAAAAGTTTACGTAGGGTAGAACATGGGAGGCCGGCCAGGAGTGCGCTGGAATAGTGGAGACTGGAGGTAACAAAGGCATGGGTGAGGGTTTCCGCAGCGGATGAGCTGAGTTACGAAGGTGGAAGTAGGCGGTCTTAGTTATACTGCGGATATGTGGTCGGAAGCTCATTTCAGGGTCAAATCTGACACCAAGGTTGCGAACAGTGTGGTTCAGCCTCAGACAGATGTTAGGGAGAGGGATGGAGTCAGTGGCGAGGACCGAAAACAATGGCTTCGGTCTTCCCAATATTTAATTGGAGGAAAGTTCTGCTCGTCCAGAACTGGATGTCGGACAAGCAGTCGGACAATTTAGAGTCAGTGGAGGGGTCGAGAGAAGAGGTGGTGAGGTAGAGCTGGGTGTCGTCAGCGTACATGTGGAAACTGAGGCTGTGTTTTCAGATGATGTCACCAAGGGGCAGCATGTAGATGAGAAATAGGAGGGGCCAAGGATCGATCCCAGTCCGATCCTGGGTTACACAGTCCAATCCTGGGTTACGGTGTGACACAGTCTGATCCCAGTTTGGACGGAGGCCATTTGGCCCTTCCCTGCTCCCCACCGCAGGCCACGAGGTCTCAGGAATCTTCGGGTCTCCTCCTCTCCTCCTCCTTTCTCCCTCTCCCCCTCTCTCCTCTCTCCCTCCACCCCCTCCCCCCCCGCCCCTTCTCCCTCCACCCCCTCCCCTTCTCCCTCTCCCCCACTCCTTCTCCCGCCCCCCCACTTCCCCCTCTCCCCCACCCCTTTCTCCCTCCCCCTTCTCCCTCCCCCGTTTCTCCCTCTCCCTCCCCTTCTCCCTCTCCCCCACTTCCCCCTCTCCCCCACTTCCCCCTCTCCCCCACGCCCCCCTCCCTTTCTCCCTCCCCTTCTCTACCCCTCTCCCTTCTTCTTCCCCTCTCCTTCCCTCCATCTCCTTCTCCCCCTCTCTCCTCCCTCCTTCTCCCCTTCTCCCCCTCTCATCCTCCCTCCTTCTCCCCGTCTCTCCTTCTCCACCCCTCGCCCCCTCTCTCCTTCTCCCCCCCCTTTGCCCCCTCTCTTTGTAGATGATACTAAAATCGGCTGTGTGGTTGATACTGAAGAAGGAAGCTGTAGACTGCAGGAAGATATCAATAAATTGGTCAGGTGGGCAGAACAGTGGCAAATGGAATTCAATCCGGAGAAGTGTGAGGTAATGCATTTGGGGAGGGGCTAACAAGGAAAGGGCTTACACATTAAATGGTAGGACACTGAGTAGTGTGGAGGAACAAAGGGACCTTGGAGTGCATGTCCACAGATCCCTGAAGGTAGCAGGCCAGGTAGATAAGGTAGTTAAGAAGGCATACGGAATGCTTGCCTTTATTAGCTGTGGCATAGAATACAAGAGCAGGGGGGGATATCCTTCAACTGTATAAAACACTAGTTAGGCCTGAGCTAGAGTACTGCGTGCAGTTCTGGTCACCACATTACAGGAAAGATGTGATTGCACTAGAGAGGGTACAGAGGGGATTTACAAGGGTGTTGCCAGGAGTAGAGAATCTTAGCTATGAGGAAAGACTGGATAGGCTGGGTCTGTTTTCCTTGGAACAGAGGAGGCTGAGGGGAGACCTTATTGAGGTGTATAAAATTATGAGGGGCCTAGATAAAAAGTGGATAGAAAGGACCCATTTCCCTTAGCAGAGGGGTCAAAAACCAGGGGGCACAGATTTAAAGTAATTGGTGGAAGGTTTAGAGAGGATTTGAGGGGAAATGTCTTCAGAGGGTTGTGGGGGTCTGGAACTCACTGCCTGAAAGGGTGGTAGAGGCAGGAACCGTAACCATATTTAAGAAGTACTTGGATGTGCACTTGGGATGCTGTAACCTGCAGGGCTACGGACCAAGAGCTGGGAGGTGGGATTAGGCTGGATAGCTCTTTGTTGGCCGGCGCGGACACGATGGGCCGAAATGGCCTCCTTCCGTGCTGTAACTTTCTATGGTTCTATGATTCTCTCTCTCCTTCTCCCTCCCTCCCCCCCTCTCTGTCGCCCCTCTCTCCTCCTTCTCTCTCCTTCCCCCTTCTCTCTCTCTCCCCTGCCTCCCTCCCTCTCCCATTCCCCCCACACTCTCTCCCCCTCTCTCTCTCTGTCCCACTCTCTCCCCTCCCCCCTCTCTCTCTCTCCCCGCCTCCCTATCTCTCCCCCTCCACTCTCTCTCTCCCCCTCCCTCTCCCTCTCTCCCTCACCTCTCTCTCTCTCTCTCCGCCCCTCTGTCTCCCAGTCCCCCCACTCTCCCAGTCCCCCCCTCTCGCTCCCCCGCCCTCTCTCTCCCCCCTCCCTCTCTCTCTCGCTCCCCCTCTCTCTCCAATTCCAATTCCAATTCAAATGCTTTATTGGCATGAAAGTTTACAGAGAACCATATTGCCAAAGCTTACATAGCAAAAAGGTACAGTTTTCCAACATTCTGTAGGTGTCAATCGATTTGACATTTGTTGGGTACATACAATATTACTTTTAAACAATATTAATTTTAAACAGTCTTTCTACTTCATTTGGTACGTTCAATATTAATTTTAAACAGTCTTACTTTTAAACAGTCCTCAGGTTGTGACATGTTGTTACATATTTGGCCCCAAGGTATGGTCTGTCTCCTTCTCCCAGGACTAATCTCAATTTTGACAGGTCATCCAATTCCTTGAAATCTGGGGTTGTTTGGCTTAGCTTGTTGAATAATATGTTTCTTGATGTGTTGAATTTTTCGCATTTTAGGAGGAAATGCATTTCTGTTTCAACCTCGCCGGCCAGACATTGATCGCATATTCTATTCTCTCTAGGCTGCCAGGATTTCTTGTATCTGCCTTTTTCAATTTCCAGTTGGTGGTCGCTTAGTCTGTACCTGGTGAGGGTCTGTCTCTGTTTTGTGTCTCTGATGGTCGTGAGGTAGTCTGCCAGTTTATAATCTCTTTTTTAGGGCCCGGTAACATTCTAATCTGCTTTGGCTTTCGGTTATTTTGTTCCAATGTTCCAGGTAGGTTTCTTTGCATTGTTTAATGATTTGGTTCACTCGGATTGGTGTTTGGACGGCTGTGTTGGTCTGGGGCTGGTCAGGGTCCGGCTGAGTACTTAGTTTCAGTAGCAGCTGACTCAGGTTTAGCTCTTGGGTCTGAAAGGCTTTGAAATGAAGGCTGTCTGGGGAGCTAGATTTGAGGTGATTTAGGAAGTTTAGTGCTCGTTTTTGGATGTTTATCAGTGGGTATCTGCCTAGTTCGGCTCTGCATGCATTTGTTGGCGTTTTTCTTTGGGTGCGAAGGATGCTTCGGCAGAATTCTGCATGTATGGCTTCTATTGTGTGTTTTTCCCCATTTAGTGTAGCTTTGGTGATTTAGCGGGCCCCATACTTCGCTACCGTACAGTGCAATGGGCAGGATTATGCTGTCAAATATTTTGAGCCAGATTTTGATTGGGATTTGGATGTTGTAGAATTTTCTTTTTATTGCATATAGGGCTCTTCGGGCTTTTTCTTTTAGTGCATTCACTGCTATGCTGAAGCTCCCTGATGCTGTAATAGTTAGACCAAGGTAGGTGTAGCTCATAGTGTGTCCTATAGTGGTATCACTGAGGGTAAACTGGTAGTTGTTTTCCTGACATCTGGGCCTTTTTTGAAAAATCATGATGTTGGTTTTCTTTAAATTTACTGTTAGAGCCCAATTTTGGCAGTATTTGTCGAGTAGGTCTAGTTGTTGCTGTAATCCCTGTTCTGTGGGAGACAGCAGAACCAGGTCGTCCGCATAGAACAGGGATTTCACTTCTCCATCCAGGAGACGGAGACCTGGTGACTCGCTTTGCTCCAGCATGTCTGCTAATTCATTTATGTATATGTTGAACAGGGTCGGGCTCAAATTGCAGCCCTGCCGGACGCCTCTTCTCTGGGTGAAGAAATCGGTGCGTTTGTCTCCAATTTTGACCCCGCATTTGTTTTTCAGATACATTGATTTAATAAGGTCATAGACTTTGCCCCCTATTCCACACTGAAGAAGTTTATAATAGAGCCCTTCGTGCCATATAGAGTCAAAGGCTTTCTTGAAGTCGATGAAACAGGCGAATATTTTCCATTTTTTGTTTGGTGTATATGTTTTTCAATGAGGGTCTCTCTCTCTCCCCCCCCCCAGTCTCTCTCTCTTCTCTCCACCAGTCTCTCTCTCTCTCTCCACCAGTCTCTCTCTCTCTCTCCCCCCCGTCTCTCTCCCCCCTTCTGTCTCTCTCCCCTTCTCTCTTTCTCTCTCCCACTCTCTCTCTCTCTCTCTCCCTCTCTCTCTCTCTCCCCTTCTCTCTCTCTCAATTCAATTCAAATGCTTTATTGGCATGAAAGTTTACAGGGAACCATATTGCCAAAGCTTACATAACAAAAAGTACAGTTTTCCAACATTCTGTAGGTGTCAAACAATTTTGACCTTCGTTGGGTACAAATATTAATTTAAACAGTCGTTGAACATCGTTGGGTACATTCAGTATTAATTTTAAACAGTCCTCAGGTTGTGACATGTTGTTACATATCCTTCTCTCTCTGCCCCCTTCTCTCTCTCTCTTTCTCTCTCTCTCTCTCTCCCCCCCCCTTCTCTCTCTCTCTTTCTCTCTCTCTCTCCCCCCCCTTCTCTCTCTCACCCCCCATTTGCTCTCTATCTCCACCCTTTTCGCCCCCCTTCTCTCTCTCTCCCCTTACATAAGAGCATAAGAAATAGGAGCAGGAGTAGGCCATACGGCCCCTCGGGCCTGCTCCGCCATTCAATAGGATCATGGCTGATCTGAATCTAGACTCACGTCCACTTCCCTGCCCTCTCCCCGTAACCCCTAATTCCCTTATCCGCTAGGAAACTGTCTATCTCCGTTTTAAATTTATTTAATGTTGCAGCTTCCACAGCTCTCTGAGGTAGCAAATTCCATAGATTTACTACCCTCTGAGTGAAGAAGTTTCTCCTCATCTCAGTTTTGAAAGGGCAGCCCCTTATTCTAAGATTATGCCCCCTAGTTCTAGTCTCACCCATCAGTGGAAACATCCTCACACGCATCCACCCGATCAAGCCCCCTCACAATCTTATATGTTTCGATAAGATCGCCTCTCATTCTTCTGAACTCCAATGAGTAGAGTCCCAACCTACTCGACCTTTCCTCATACGTCAACCCCCCTCATCTCCAGAATCAACCGAGTGAACCTTCTCTGAACTGCCTCGAGAGCAAGTATATCTTTTCTTAATATGGAAACCAAAACTGCACGCAGTATTCCAGGTGTGGCCTCACCAATACCCTGTATAACTGCAGCAAGACTTCCCTGTTTTTATACTCCATCCCCCTTGCAATAAAAGCCAAGATTCCATTGGCCTTCCTGATCACCTGCTGCACCTGCATACTAACCTTCTGTGTTTCGTGCACCAGGACCCCCAGATACCTTTGTACTGTAGCACTTTGCAGTTTCTCTCCATTTAGATAATAACTTGCTCTTTGATTTTTTCTGCCAAAGTGCATAACCTCACACTTTCCAACATTATATTCCATCTGCCAAATCTCTGCCCACTCACTTAGCCTGTCTATGTCCTTTTGCAGGTTTTTTATGTCCTCCTCACTCACTGCTTTCTCTCCCATCTTTGTATCGTCGGCAAACTTGGATATGTTGCACTCGGTCCCTTCCTCCAAATCGTTAATATAGATTGTAAAGAGTTGGGGTCCCAGCACTGACCCCTGCGGAACACCACTAGTTACTGATTGCCAACCCGAGAATGAACCATTTATCCCAACTCTCTGTTTTATGTTAGATAGCCAATCTTCCACCCATGCCAGTATATTACCCCCAATCCCGTGATTTTTTATCTTGATCAGTAATCTTTTGTGTGGCACCTTGTCAAATGCCTTTTGGAAGTCCAAATACACTACATCCACTGGTTCCCCTTTATCCACCCTGTATGTTACATCCTCAAAGAATTCGAGCAAATTTGTCAAACATGACTTCCCCTTCGTAAAACCATGCTGACTCTGTCCGATTAAATTATGCTTATCCAAATGTCCTGTTACTGCTTCCTTAATAATGGACTCCAACATTTTACCAACCACAGATGTTAGGCTAACTGGTCTATAGTTTCTAGTCTTTTGTTCAGTTCAAATGCTTTATTGGCATGAAAGTTTACAGAGAACCATATTGCCAAAGCTTACATAGCAAAAAGGTACAGTTTTCCAACATTCTGTAGGTGTCAATCGATTTGACATTTGTTGGGTGTATACAATATTACTTTTAAACAATATTAATTTTAAACAGTCTTTCTACTTCATTTGGTACGTTCAATATTAATTTTAAACAGTCTTACTTTTAAACAGTCCTCAGGTTGTGACATGTTGTTACATATTTAGCCCCAAGGTATGGTCTCTCCTTCTCCTAGGACTAATCTCAATTTTGACAGATCATCCAATTCCTTGAAATCTGGGGTTGTTTGGCTTAGCTTGTTGAATAATATGTTTCTTGAGTGTGTGAATTTTTCACATTTTAGGAGGAAATGCATTTCTGTTTCAACCTCGCCAGCCAGACATTGATCGCATATTCTATTCTCTCTAGGCTTTTGTCTGTCTCCCTTTTAAATAAGGGCGTTACATTAGCAGTTTTCCAATCTGCTGGGACCTTTCCTCAATCCAGGGAGATTTGGAAAATTACCACCAATGCATCCACAATCCCTACCGCTACTTCTCTCAAGACCCTAGGATGTAAGCCATCAGGTCCAGGGGATTTATCCGCCTTTAGTCCCATCATCTTACCCGGGTACTGCCTCCTTAGTGATTTTAATCGTGTTTCGCTCCTCCCCCCCTAGAGCCCCCTGTTTGTCCAGTGTTGGGATATTTTTAGTGTCCTCTACTGTAAAGACTGATACAAAATATTTGTTCAGCGTTTTTGCCATTTCCATGTTCCCCACCACTAATTCCCGGTCTCACCCTCTAAGGGACCAACATTCACTTTAGCCACCCTTTTTCTTTTTATATAACTGTAGAACCTCTTGCCATCTGTTTTTATATTTTTTTGCTAGTTTACTTTCATAATCTATCTTCCCTTTCTTAAATTAATCTTTTAGTTATTCTTTGCTGGCTTTTAAATGCTTCCCAATCTTCTATCCTCACACTAGATTTGGCTACTTTATATGCCCCTTGTTTTCAGTCGGATACTATCCTTTATTACTTTACTTAGCCACGGATGGCTGTTTTTTCTTTTACGCCCCTTTTTCCTCAGTGGAATATATTTTTCTTGAAAGTTGTGAAATATCTCCTTGAATGTACACCACTGCTCATGTACCGTCTTACACTTTAATCTATTTTCCCAGTCCACTTTAGTCAACTCTGCTCTCATACCTTCATAGACTCCTTTATATAAGCTTAGCACGCTGGTTTGAGATCCAACTCTCTCACCTTCTGTCGCTCTCTCCTCCCATTCTCTCTCTCCCCCCCATCTCTCTCTCTCCCCGTCTTTCTCTCTCCCCCCCCCTCGTCTCTTTCTCTCCCCCCCGTCTCTTTCTCTCCCCCACCGTCTCTTTCTCTCCCCCCCGTCTCTTTCTCTCCCCCCGTCTCTTTCTCTCCCCCCGTCTCTTTCTCTCCCGCCCGTCTCTTTCTTTCCCCCCCGTCTCTTTCCTCTCCCCCCCGTCTCTCTCTCTCTCCCCCCCGTCTCTTTCTCTCCCCCCGTCTCTTCTCTCCCCCCCGTCTCTCTCTCTCCCCGCCCGTCTCTCTCTCTCCCCCCCGTCTCTCTCTCTCCCCCCCGTCTCTCTCTCTCCCCCCGTCTCTCTCTCTCTCCCCCCCGTCTCTCTCTCTCCCCCGTCTCTCTCCCCCCGTCTCTCTCCCCCCGTCTCTCTCTCTCTCCCCCCCGTCTCTCTCTCTCTCTCTCCCCCCCCGTCTCTCTCTCTCCCACCCCTCTCTCTCTCCCCCGTCTCTCTCCCCCCGTCTCTCTCTCCCCGTCTCTCTCTCTCCCCCCGTCTCTCTCTCTCCCGTCTCTCTCTCAGCTCTCACCCCGTCTCTCTCTCTGCCCCCCGTCTCTCTCTCTCCCCCCGTCTCTCTCTCTCCCCGTCTCTCTCTCTCCCCGTCTCTCTCTCTCCCGTCTCTCTCTCCCCCGTCTCGCTCTCTCCCCCCGTCTCGCTCTCTCTCCCCCGTCTCTCTCTCTCCCCCCGTCTCTCTCTCTCCCCCCGTCTCTCTCTCTCTCCCCCCCGTCTCTCTCTTTCCCCCGTCTCTCTCTCTCCCCCCAATCTCTCTCTCTCCCAAGTCTCTCTCTCTCTCTCTCTCCCCCCGGTCTCTCTCTCTCTCTCTCCCCCCCCCGGTCTCTCTCTCTCTCTCCCCCAAGTCTCTCTCTCTCTCTCTCTCTCCCCCCGGTCTCTCTCTCTCTCTCTCTCTCTCTCTCCCCGTCTCTCTCTCCACCCGTCTCTCGCTCTCCCCCAGTCTCTCTCCCTCCCTTGTCTCTCTCTCTCTCCCCCCTTCTCTCTCTCTCTCTCTCTCTCTCCCCCCCCCCTTCTCTCTCTCTCTCTCCCCCCTTCTCTCTCTCTCTCTCTCTCTCTCCCCCTTCTCTCTCTCTCTCTCTCCCCCCCAGTCTCTCTCTCTCTCCCCCCTTCTCTCTCTCTCTCTCTCTCCCCCCTTCTCTCTCTCTCTCTCCCCCTTCTCTCTCTCTCTCTCTCTCTCCCCCTTCTCTCTCTCTCTCTCCCCCGTCTCTCTCTCTCTCTCCCCCCCAGTCTCTCTCTCTCTCCCCTTCTCTCTCTCTCTCTCTCCCCCTTCTCTCTCTCTCTCTCCCCCTCCCCCTTCTCTCTCTCTCTCTCTCTCTCTCTCCCCCCTTCTCTCTCTCTCTCTCTCTCCCCCCCCCCTTCTCCAATTCCAATCCAATTTTTTCCAATTCAAATGCTTTATTGGCATGAAAGTTTACAGAGAACCATATTGCCAAAGCTTACATAGCAAAAAGGTACAGTTTTCCAACATTCTGTAGGTGTCAATCGATTTGACATTTGTTGGGTACATACAATATTACTTTTAAACAATATTAATTTTAAACAGTCTTTGTACTTCATTTGGTACGTTCAATATTAATTTTAAACAGTCTTAATTTTAAACAGTCTCAGGTTGTGACATGTTGTTACATATTTTGGCCCCAATGTAGGGTCTGTCTCCTTCTCCTAGGACTAATCTCAATTTTGACAGATCATCCAATTCCTTGAAATCTGGGGTTGTTTGGCTTAGCTTGTTGAATAATATGTTTCTTGATGTGTTGAATTTTTCGCATTTTAGGAGGAAATGCATTTCTGTTTCAACCTCGCCAATCTCTCTCTCTCTCCTCCCCGCTTCTCTCTCTCTCTCTCCCCGCTTCTCTCTCTGGTTGAGGGTGGCCGCCAAGGCGAAGTCGGACGCATCACTTTCCACTTGAAATGGAGTGTTCTCGTCCACTGCCTGTAGCGTGGCCCGCTCAATATCCTGCTTAATGCTTTTGAAGGCGGCGTGGGCCTCAGCAGAGAGCGGAAAAGAGGATGCTTTCAAGAGGGGGCGGGCTTTGTCGGAGTAGTTGGGGACCCATTGGGAATAGTAAGAAAATAACCCAGGCACCTTTTCAGGGCTTTGGGAGTGTTGGGCAGGGGCAGCTCCCGTAGGGAGGCGCAATCGGTCGGGGTCTGGTCCGATTTCCCCATTCTCCACCACGCTGCCCAGTATGCAGAGGCGCGTGGTGTTGAAAACGCACTTGTCCTCGTTATAGGTGAGGTTGAGTTTTTGTGCGGTTTTCAGGAACCTCTCGAGGTTCGAGTCGTGATCCTGCTGGTTGTGACCGCAGATGGTGACGTTGTCGAGGTAGGGGAAGGTTGCCTGCAAGTGGTGGTCATCGACCATGCGATCCATCTCCCTCTGAAAGACCGAGACCCCGTTCGTCACCCCAAAGGGGACTCTGAGGAATTGGTAGAGGCGTCCGTTCGCCTCGAAGGCGGTGTACGGGCGGTCCTCTGGTCTGATAGGGGAGCTGGTGGTACGCTGACTTGAGGTCGATGGTGGAGAACACCCGGTATTGGGCGATTTGGTTCACCATTTCTGATATGCGGGGTAGCGGGTAGGCGTCTAGTAGGGTGTACCTGTTGATCGTTTGACTATAGTCGATCACCATCCGTTTCTTCTCGCTACCCCTTACCACTACCACTTGGGCGCGCCACGGGCTGTTGCTGTGTTCAATAATGCGCTCTTTCAGGAGCCTGTCTACCTCGGTCGCGATAAACCGCCTGTCCTCCCAGCTGTACCTCCTGCTTTTGGTCGCTATTGGCCGGCAGTTAGGGGTAAGGTTCGCGAATAGCGAAGGCGGCTTTACCTTCAGGGTAGCCAGACCGCACACTGTGAGGGGCGGCTGGGACCCACCGTACTTGAGCGTACCACCAGCTACAACCCCCGGGGTAACGGCCAGGTGGAGCGAGAGAACGGGACAGTGTGGAAAGCAGTCACTCTAGCTCTAAGGACCAAGGGCCTCCCTATCTCCCGCTGGCAGGAAGTCCTCTCGGATGTGCTCCATTCGATACGGTCGCTATTGTGTACGGCCACTAATACCTCTCTCTCTCTCTCTCCCCCTTCTCTCTCTCTCTCTCTCTCTCCCCCTTCTCTCTCTCTCTCTCCCGTCTCTCTCTCTCTCTCTCCCCCTTCTCTCTCTCTCTCTCCCCCCTTCTCTCTCTCTCTCTCTCTCTCTCCCCCCCTTCTCTCTCTCTCTCTCTCTCCCCCCCCCTTCTCTCTCTCTCTCTCTCTCTCCCCCCCCCTTCTCTCTCTCTCTCTCTCTCCCCCCCCTTCTCTCTCTCTCTCTCTCTCCCCCCCCTTCTCTCTCTCTCTCTCCCCCCCTTCTCTCTCTCTCTCCCCCCCTTCTCTCTCTCTCCCCCTTCTCTCTCTCTCTCCCCCCTTCTCTCTCTCTCTCCCCCCTTCTCTTCTCTCTCTCTCCCCCCTTCTCTCTCTCTCCCCCCCTTCTCCTCTCTCTCTCTCTCTCCCTCTCCCCGTCTCTCTCTCTCCAATTCCAATTCCAATTAAAATGCTTTATTGCATGAAAGTTTACAGAGAACCATATTGCCAAAGCTTACTTAGCAAAAAGGTACAGTTTTCCAACATTCTGTAGGTGTCAATCGATTTGACATTTGTTGGGTACATACAAATATTACTTTTAAACAATATTAATTTTAAACAGTCTTTGTACTTCATTTGGTACGTTCAATATTAATTTTAAACAGTCTTAATTTTAAACAGTCCTCAGGTTGTGACATGTTGTTACATATTTGGCCCCAAGGTATGGTCTGTCTCCTTCTCCTAGGACTAATCTCAATTTTGACAGATCATCCAATTCCTTGAAATCTGGGGTTGTTTGGCTTAGCTTGTTGAATAATATGTTTCTTGATGTGTTGAATTTTTCGCATTTTAGGAGGAAATGCATTTCTGTTTCAACCTCGCCAGCCAGACATTGATCGCATATTCTATTCTCTCTAGGCTGCCAGGATTTCTTGTATCTGCCTTTTTCAATTTCCAGTTGGTGGTCGCTTAGTCTGTACCTGGTGAGGGTCTGTCTCTGTTTTGTGTCTCTGATGGTCGTGAGGTAGTCTGCAGTTTTATATTCTCTTTTTAGGCGCCGGTAACATTCTAATCTGCTTTGGCTTTCGGTTATTTTGTTCCAATGTTCCAGGTAGGTTTCTTTGCATTTTTTAATGATTTGGATCACTCGGATTGGTGTTTGGGCGGCTGTGTTGGTCTGGGGCTGGTCAGGTCCGGCTGAGTACTTAGTTTCCGTAGCAGCTGACTCAGGGGACTCTTTTCTGGGTTTAGCTCTTGGGTCTGAAAGGCTTTGAAATGAAGGGTGTCTGGGGAGCTAGATTTGAGGTGATTTAGGAAGTTTAGTGCTCGTTTTTGGATGTTTATTATCAGTGGGTATCTGCCTAGTTCGGCTCTGCATGCATTTGTTGGCGTTTTCCTTTGGGTGCGAAGGATGCTTCGGCAGAATTCTGCATGTAGGGCTTCTATTGTATGTTTTTCCCATTTAGTGTAGCTTTGGTGATTTAGCGGGCCCCATACTTCACTACCGTACAGTGCAATGGGCAGGATTATGCTGTCAAATATTTTGAGCCAGATTTTGATTGGGATTTGGATGTTGTAGAATTTTCTTTTTATTGCATATAGGGCTCTTCGGGCTTTTTCTTTTAGTGCATTCACTGCTATGCTGAAGCTCCCTGATGCTGTAATAGTTAGACCAAGGTAGGTGTAGCTCATAGTGTGTCCTATAGTGGTATCACTGAGGGTAAACTGGTATTTGTTTTCCTGACATCTGGGCCTTTTTTTGAAAAATCATGATGTTGGTTTTCTTTAGATTTACTGTTAGAGCCCAATTTTGGCAGTATTTGTCGAGTAGGTCTAGTTGTTGCTGTAATCCCTGTTCTGTGGGGAGACAGCAGAACCAGGTCGTCTCTCTCTCTCCCCGTCTCTCTCTCTCTCTCTCTCTCCCCGTCTCTCTCTCTCTCTCTCTATCTCCCCCCCAGTCTCTCCCTCTCTCTATCTCCCCCCCAGTCTCTCTCTCTCTCCCCCCCCCACCGTCTCTCTCTCTCTCTCTCTCTCTCCCCCCATCTCTCTCTCTCTCTCTCTCTCGCCCCTTCTCTCTCTCTCTCTCCCCCCCTTCTCTCTCTCTCTCTCTCTCTCCCCCTGTCTCTCTCTCTCTCTCCCCCAGTCTCTCTCTCTCTCTCTGTCTCTCTCTCTCTCTCCCCCCCCAGTCTCTCTCTCTCTCCCCCCCAGTCTCTCTCTCTCTCTCCCCCCCAGTCTCTCTCAATTCAATTCAATTCAATTCAAATGCTTTATTGGCATGAAAGTTACAGGGAACCATATTGCCAAAGCTTACTCTCTCTCTCCCCCCAGTCTCTCTCTCTCTCTCTCTCTCCCCCGTCTCTCTCTCCCCCCAGTCTCTCTCTCTCCCCGTCTCTCTCTCCTCCCCCAGTCTCTCTCTCTCTCTCTCTCTCTCTCTCCCCCACCAGTCTCTCTCTCTCTCTCTCTCTCCCCCACCAGTCTCTCTCTCTCTCTCTCTCTCTCTCTCTCTCACAGTCTCTCTCTCTCTCTCCCCCAGTCTCTCTCTCTCCCCCCAGTCTCTCTCTCTCCCCCCAGTCTCTCTCTCTCCCCCCAGTCTCTCTCTCTCTCTCCCCCCTTCTCTCTCTCTCTCTCCCTGTCTCTCTGTCTCTCTCCCCCAGTCTCTCTCTCTCTCTCCCCCAAGTCTCTCTCTCTCTCCCCCCCAGTCTCTCTCTCTCTCCCCCCCCAGTCCTCTCTCAATTCAATTCAATTCAAATGCTTTATTGGCATGAAAGTTTACAGGGAACCATAT
>NC_140990.1:344149879-344166909 GCF_052327205.1 Somniosus microcephalus | reverse complement strand
CCCTCTCACTCTCTCTCATCCCTCCATCACTCTCTCTCTCTCCATCCCTCACCCTCTCACTCTCTCCCTCCATCACTCTCTCTCTCTCCCTCCATCACACTCTCTCTCTCCCTCCCTCACCTCACTCTCCCTCCTCACCCTCTCTCTCTCTCCCTCCATCACTCCTCTCTCTCCCTCCATCACCCTCTCTCTCTCCCTCCCATCACTCTCTCTCTCTCCTCACCATCACCCTCTCTCTCTCCCTCCATCACCTCTCTCTCCCTCCATCACCTCTCTCTCTCCCTCCACACTCTCTCTCTCTCTCCGCCATCACTCTCTCTCTCTCACCCTCCATCACCCTCTCTCTCTCCCTCCATCACTCTCTCTCTCTCCCTCCATCACTCTCTCTCCTCTCTCCTCACTCTCTCTCTCTCCCTCCATCACCTCTCTCTCTCCCATCATTCTCTCTCTCTACCTCCATCATTCTCTCTCTCTCCCTCCATCACTCTCTCTCTCCCTGCATCACTCTCTCTCTCTCCCTCCATCACCCTCTCTCTCTCCCTCCATCACTCTCTCTCTCCCTCCATCACTCTCTCTTCTCTCTCATCACTCTCTCTCTCTCCTCATCACCTCTCTCTCTCTCCCTCATCACCTCTCTCATCTCTACCTCCATCAATCTGTCTCTCTCCCTCCATCACTCTCTCTCTCCCTGCATCACCCTCTCTCTCCCTCCATCACCCTCTCCCTCTCCCTCCATCACTCTCTCTCTCTCCCTCCATCACCCTCTCTCTTCCCTCCATCACCCTCTCTTCTCTCCCTCCATCACCCTCTCTCTCCCTCCATCACCCTCTCTCTCCCTCCATCACCCTCTCTCTCTCCTCCATCACTCTCTCTCTCTCCTTCCATCACTCTCTCTCTCTCCCTCCATCACCCTCTCTCTCTCCCTTCCATCACCCTCTCTTCTCTCTCCCTCCATCACCTCTCTCTCTCCCTCCATCACCCTCTCTCTCCCTCATCACCCTCTCTCTCTCCCTCCATCACTCTCTCTCTCTCTCTCCTTCATCACCTCTCTCTCTCTCTCCATCACTCTCTCTCTCTACCTCCATCACTCTCTCTCTCACCCTCTATCACTCTCTCTCTCCCTCCATCACTCTCTCTCTCTCCTTCCATCACTCTCTCTCTCTCCCTCCATCACCCTCTCTCTCTCCCTCCATCACCTCTCTCTCTCCCTCCATCACTCTCTCTCTCCTTCCATCACTCTCTCTCTCTCCCTCCATCACTCTCTCTCTCTCTCCCTCCATCACTCTCTCTCTCTCCCTCCATCACTCTCTCTCTCTCCCTCCATCACTCTCTCTCTCTCCCTCCATCACCCTCTCTCTCTCCCTCCATCACTCTCTCTCTCTCCCTCCATCACTCTCTCTCCCTCCATCACTCTCTCTCTCTCCCTCCATCACTCTCTCTCTCTCCCTCCATCACTCTTCTCTCTCCCTCCATCACTCTCTCTCCCTCCCTCCATCACTCTCTCTCTCTCCCTCCATCACTCTCTCTCTCTCTCCCTCCATCACTCTCTCTCTCTCCCTCCATCACTCTCTCACTCTCCCTCCATCACCCTCTCTCTCCCTCCATCACTCTCTCTCTCTCCCTCCATCACCCTCTCCCTCTCCCTCCATCACTCTCTCTCTCCCTCCATCACTCTCTCTCCCTCCATCACTCTCTCTCTCTCCCTCCATCACTCTCTCTCTCTCCCTCCATCAGTCTCTCTCTCTCCCTCCATCACCCTCTCTCTCTCCCTCCATCACTCTCTCTCTCTCTCCCTCCATCACCCTCTCTCTCTCCCTCCATCACTCTCTCTCTCTCTCTCCATCACTCTCTCTCTCTCCTGCCATCACTCTCTCTCTCTCCTGCCATCACTCTCTCTCTCTCCCTCCATCACTCACTCTCTCCCTCCATCACCCTCTCTCTCTCCCTCCATCACTCTCTCTCTCTCCCTCCATCACTCTCTCTCTCTCCCTCCATCACCCTCTCTCTCTCCCTCCATCACTCTCTCTCTCTCTACCTCCATCACCCTCTCTCCCTCCATCACTCTCTCTCTCTCTCTCCATCACTCTCTCTCTCTCCCGCCATCACTCTCTCTCTCTCTCCCTCCATCACCCTCTCTCTCTCCCTCCATCACTCTCTCTCTCTCCCTCCATCACTCTCTCTCTCCCTGCATCACTCTCTCTCTCTCCCTCCATCACCCTCTCTCTCACCCTCCATCACTCTCTCCCTGCATCACTCTCTCTCTCTCCCTCCATCACCCTCTCTCTCTCTACCTCCATCATTCTCTCTCTCTCCCTCCATCACTCTATCTCTCCCTGCATCACTCTCTCTCTCTCCCTCCATCACCCTCTCTCTCTCCCTCCATCACTCTCTCTCTCCCTCCATCACTTTCTCTCTCTCCCTCCATCACCCTCTCTCTCTCCCTCCATCACTCTCTCTCTCTCCCTCCATCACTCTCTCTCTCCCTGCATCACTCTCTCTCTCTCCCTCCATCACCCAATTCCAATTCCAATTCCAATTAAAATGCTTTATTGGCATGAAAGTTTACAGAGAACCATATTGCCAAAGCTTACATAGCAAAAAGGTACAGTTTTCCAACATTCTGTAGGTGTCAATCGATTTGACATTTGTTGGGTACATACAATATTACTTTTAAACAATATTAATTTTAAACAGTCTTTGTCCTTCATTTGGTACGTTCAATATTAATTTTAAACAGTCTTAATTTTAAACAGTCCTCAGGTTGTGACATGTTGTTACATATTTGGCCCCAATGTAGGGTCTGTCTCCTTCTCCTAGGACTAATCTCAATTTTGACAGATCATCCAATTCCTTGAAATCTGGGGTTGTTTGGCTTAGCTTGTTGAATAATATGTTTCTTGATGTGTTGAATTTTTCGCATTTTAGGAGGAAATGCATTTCTGTTTCAACCTCGCCAGCCAGGCATTGATCGCATATTCTATTCTCTCTAGGCTGCCAGGATTTCTTGTATCTGCCTTTTTCAATTTCCAGTTGGTGGTCGCTTAGTCTGTACCTGGTGAGGGTCTGTCTCTGTTTTGTGTCTCTGATGGTCGTGAGGTAGCCTGCCAGTTTATATTCTCTTTTTAGGGCCCGTTAACATTCTAATCTGCTTTGGCTTTCGGTTATTTTGTTCCAATGTTCCAGGTAGGTTTCTTTGCATTTTTTAATGATTTGGTTCACTCGGATTGGTGTTTGGACGGCTGTGTTGGTCTGGGGCTGGTCAGGGTCCGGCTGAGTACTTAGTTTCCGTAGCAGCTGACTCAGGGGACTCTTTTCCGGGTTTAGCTCTTGGGTCTGAAAGGCTTTGAAATGAAGGGTGTCTGGGGAGCTAGATTTGAGGTGATTTAGGAAGTTTAGTGCTCGTTTTTGGATGTTTATTATCAGTGGGTATCTGCCTAGTTCGGCTCTGCATGCATTTGTTGGCGTTTTTCTTTGGGTGCGAAGGATGCTTCGGCAGAATTCTGCATGTAGGGCTTCTATTGTGTGTTTTTCCCATTTAGTGTAGCTTTGGTGATTTAGCGGGCCCCATACTTCACTACCGTACAGTGCAATGGGCAGGATTATGCTGTCAAATATTTTGAGCCAGATTTTGATTGGGATTTGGATGTTGTAGAATTTTCTTTTTATTGCATATAGGGCTCTTCGGGCTTTTTCTTTTAGTGCATTCACTGCTATGCTGAAGCTCCCTGATGCTGTAATAGTTAGACCAAGGTAGGTGTAGCTCATAGTGTGTCCTATAGTGGTATCACTGAGGGTAAACTGGTATTTGTTTTCCTGACATCTGGGCCTTTTTTGAAAAATCATGATGTTGGTTTTCTTTAGATTTACTGTTAGAGCCCAATTTTGGCAGTATTTGTCGAGTAGGTCTAGTTGTTGCTGTAATCCCTGTTCTGTGGGAGACAGCAGAACCAGGTCGTCCGCATAGAACAGGGATTTCACTTCTCCATCCAGGAGACGGAGACCTGGTGACTCGCTTTGCTCCAGCATGTCTGCTAATTCATTTATGTATATGTTGAACAGGGTCGGGCTCAAATTGCAGCCCTGCCGGACGCCTCTTCTCTGGGTGAAGAAATCGGTGCGTTTGTCTCCAATTTTGACCCCGCATTTGTTTTTCAGATACATTGATTTAATAAGGTCATAGACTTTGCCCCCTATTCCACATTGAAGAAGTTTATAATAGAGCCCTTCGTGCCATATAGAGTCAAAGGCTTTCTTGAAGTCGATGAAACAGGCGAATATTTTCCCATTTTTTGTTTGGTGTATATGTTTTTCAATGAGGGTGTGAAGGGTATAGATATGGTCGGCGGTGCGGTGTTTTGGAAGAAAGCCTATTTGGTTTTTTCTGAGGATATTATGTTTGTTAAGAAAATCAAGTAATCTACTATTTAGAATACTGCAGAATAACTTCCCTAGACAACTGTTGACACAGATGCCGCGGTAGTTATTTGGGTCTGATTTGTTTCCACTTTTATATATGGGGGAGATTAGTCCTTGGCACCAGATATCGGGAAAACAGCCTGAACGTAATATGATGTTGAATAATTTGAGTACCGCACCCTGCATCTCCATATTGCTGAACTTGAGCATTTCATTTTTGATGTTGTCTGGGCCA
The DNA here is from genome assembly GCF_052327205.1 of Somniosus microcephalus. NCBI lineage: Eukaryota > Metazoa > Chordata > Chondrichthyes > Squaliformes > Somniosidae > Somniosus > Somniosus microcephalus. The sequence continues at coordinate 344,162,258 of NC_140990.1, read as the reverse complement.
CAGGCTTTCTTTAGGTGGAGAGATTTTGTTTTTGTGGCCAGTTCTTTCCATGTGATTGGGGAGTCTAGAGGGTTTTGGTTGTCTTTAATTGTTGCTTCTAATGTGTGGAGTTTTTCTGTGACCTGATGTTGACTTGGGTTTGTTTCGTTTATTGGGATGTCTTTGTAGAGGTTTTCAAAATGTGTTCTCCAGATGTCGCCATCTTGGATTGGTAATGCTTGCAATTGTGTTGTACTCAGGTTATTCCACATTTCCCAGAATTGTTTTGGATTGGTGGAGTTTTCAATTTCTTCGAGTATTTTGTGGGTATAGTTTTGTGTTTTGTTCCTAATGGTGTGTTTATATCTTTTGAGGGTTTCATTGTATCTAGTACGTAGGTCCGGATTGTTTGGTTGGCGATGCTTTTGGTTTGATATTTTTCTCAGATCTTTTCTGGCATTTTTGCATTCGTGGTCAAACCATTTCTTATTTTTATTTTGTCTTTTGTGACGCTTCCTCTTCTGTTTCACAAGGTCGGCTTTTACAGCTGCCTCATGGAAGATCATATTTATATCCTCTATGGCCATGTTTACACCATCTCTGGTGATCTCGTATGGGTTTTCTTTAAATTTTGATATTTTACTTGTGAGATCAGGTGACTTTAGTGCTGTGATGAATTTTTCTCCACTGTCTGGGGCCCATCTGTATGTCTGGTTTATTTTATGGAGCTTACTGGGTTCCTTTTTCATGTCTGTAGTTTGGGCAGAAAGTTTAAGGTACATATTTATTTGGTTATGGTCTGAGAGGGGGGATTGCTGCCTGACAGTGAATGAGTTGATATCGCAGGGGTCCAGGTCAGTGATTGTATAGTCCACCACACTAGACCCAAGATTTGAGGAGTATGTGAGTCTCCCTAGGGAGTCCCCTCTGAACCTACCGTTAACTATGTACAGGCCTAAGGCTCGGCAGAGTTGCACTACCTCCCTACCGCTTTTATTTATTTCGCGATCAAGGTTGTTCCGATTTGCGATGGCTGGTGTGACATCTAAAGGGGTCTGGCCAAACACATGGTTGTTTCCCTGTGGGTCTATGAAGTCAGGTTCACAACCGGTCCTTGCATTTAGGTCCCCACATATTATCACCTTTCCTTGGGCCTGGAAATGGCTGATTTCCATGTGGAGAGTATCAAATAACTCCTCTTCGAAATATGGCGATTCTATTGGAGGTATGTAGATCGCACATAAGTAAACATCTTTTTTTGCTATTCCTATATTTTTATCTAGTTTTAACCATACGTGTGATTTTCCCTGTTTTACCGGTGAGATGTGTTTGTCCAGTTCTCCCTTATACCACACCAATATTCCCCCGGAGGTTCTGCCCTTGCGTGTTTTAGTGTTCTTTACTGAGGGCACAATGATTTCATGGTACATTGGGGGACAGTGGGTCGGCACGTCCTTTTGGCACCATGTTTCTGTTAACACAATTATATCAATGTCTTTTATAGCTTTTAGGAATTCAGGGTCTGTACTCTTCATCCCAAAAGTTGAGGAGCGGAGGCCCTGGATATTCCAGCAGCTTATGTGGAAAGAACGCATTTATATAGTTCAATAAAACGAAATAGAATGGACCTATTTTGTGGGATGAGTGTGGAAACACTATTTTCTATAATGCTAAATGGTGATTTAGTATAAATTTCATGAGGCATGCACATATATCTATCTAATAATAGTAATAATACTGATAAGATAACAATAATGATAATGATAAATAACAATATTAATAATTTCTCCGGCTTTCTATCAGGCTGTTCAGCATCGTCATGATCTTTCTCAGTTCTTGGTCTACAGTCTGTGGTCTAGAGGGGGGTCTTGGGTCAGGTATAAAAGCACGGTTCTGTTGTTGGTTTTGTAATGGGGGGTGGGGGATCTTGGTGGTCCTGTTTGGGCTCCCAATGGTAGAGGGGGTGGGAGGGCTGCGTCTTTTGGCAGTGTTTATGAGGTTTCTTGCGAAGACCCACATCCGCTGTTTGAGTAGATGTATTTCGTCATAGAGGTCCCTTGTGTTGATGTTTGGATGATGGGCCAGGGAGACGTTGGGGAGGACAGAACATCTCGTGTCGATCTCCCTGTTGGTGTTGTGGATTATATAGGCTGGGGTGTCCTTTCTGGGCAGTAGTGTGGAGATCACGATCCGCGCCTCAGGGAATTCCCTGCTGGCCTTTTCCGCCATCCTGCTCACCGCCCTAGCAGTGCCTCCCTGTAGGGTGCGTAGGTCGTTCGTGCCTGTGTGGATCACAATCCATTTGGGGCTTCCAAGGGATTTTTTGTTCAGGATCTTCATTGCTTGGTCTGTGTTGCTGCACCATTTTTTCAGGACTTGATGGTCTGGGAACAGCCTCTGGGGGTCCAGGAACTTTCCGTTGGAGTCGGTAAGCAGGACCGCCTGAGGGGCTGGTTTTTCAGACTGGGTAACAGTAGTCTGGGTGGGACTCGACTGATGGCTGGTTGTTGGCTGGGTTTCTGGGATATGTTGTGTGGCAGGAGCGGGGTTTGGGGCTTTCGGTGTGTCCTCGTTTGGGGGGGTATCTGTCGGTTTTTGTGTTCCTGTGTGTGAGGACTGGGTAGCAGTAGTCTGGGCATGATTCGACTGAGGGCTGGTTGGAGCGGGGTTTGTGGCTTTCGGTGTGTCGTCGTGTGGGGTGGCATCTGGCGGGTTCTGTGTCCTTGTGTGTGTTGTTTTTGTGTCCTCAGGTTTTTGGACCTTAAGAGGTTTGTGTTGCCTGCTGAGCCTTTCTACGGTTTCCTTCGTTTTGTTTAGTTGATTACGGAGTTCTTTGATCTCATTTCTTTGCTCCTCTATGGTCTTTTTTAGCTGTTTGAATTCCTCCTTCAGATTCTTGGCCAGTGTTTCTCTGTATTCGTTGAAATCAAGTTCTAGTTTGGACAGATTCTCTCTCATCATTTTGTTTTCGTTGAGAGGTGTGGGGGGGGTGGAGATGGACAGGGAGGTGTTTTCCTCTGCTGGTCTCTCTTCTTCTTCCTCCACTTGGTTCTCATCATCCTCTGTTCGACTCTCTTTTGCTTCCTGTCCATTGGTCTTCTTTGTGTCTGCCTTAGTTTTCAACTGGGGGAATTCCTTTTCGAAGGAGTCCAGATTTTCCACATTCCCCTGTATCATGATCTTTCTATTTTTGTTGTAGTAGCTTATGGTTAGCAGGGGGTCATCTTTATCTAGGTTTCCATCTTTACATATTTTCAGTCTGCCTCCACTGCCAATACCTTCACTGGAGACGTATGTGTAGTGTTTTTGTAAAGTCTCCTTCCAGGAGGTGACGTATTCGGTGTAGAATATGAGGTTGTTCTTCAGCTTAGTCCCTTTGTGTGTGGTATAGTCCACGTAGAGGATCTCTGGGTTATTTTTTAGTGTTGTGTACTTGTATTTTTCCTTTTCTTTATTTTTTGTGCATTGCTCAGGATATATCATTTCCCTGCTCATTGTAGTCGTTTGTTTTTTTGTCTCAGATAGATATCTTTTTTTCCTCTTTTTTGTGTCGTGTTCCACCTTAGCCCACTTTTAGGTCCAAAATTGGGAGTTTTTCAGGGATTCATCTTTGATATAGCTGTTCTTAAAGGTTTCTCTTTCTCTTTCTCTCACAGGATCTTGGTTCGGGTAGTTTATCGTTTCTCTCGGGTTTCTATTCCTTTTCCTCGCGGGTTTGTTGTTCTTTTTTTCAGGTTTTTTCGAACTAAATTTAAATTAAATTAAACTTTTTCCGAACTAACTTTAACTAAAATGAGACTTAGGTAGAATTAGGTAAAACTTATTTCTCCGGTTTTTTTTTTTTTTCTCTTCCGACTCTCTCACTCGCTCTCCGGGTCTCGGACTCGCTCTCTCTCTCCGTGTTCCAAACTCGTCCACTCTCCGTGCCCCGGACTCATTCGCTTTCCGCTCTCTGGGCGGATCTCCTCGTGTCGTCGTGTCGGTCTCAGGCCCCCGGGTTTTTTGACTGACCAGGCTGTTTTCTGCCCTGGTCTCCCGGTCTCCGTTCCCGCGGTCTCTGGGTCTCGCGGTCTCGGGTTCACCCTCCCCAGGCCTCTTACTTGTTTTCCCGGTTCGGGCCGCTCCTCCCGGTCTCCGATCCTGCGGTCTCTGGGCCTCGCGTTCTCGGTTCACCCTCCCCAGGCCTCTTATTTATTGTCCTGGTTCGGGCTGCTCCTCCCGGTCTCCGGTCTCGCGGTTCAGGCCTCTGTTTCTCTCTCTCTCCAGCTTTTTCTCTCCAGCTGGTGTTTCCTCTCCTCTCTCTCTCTCACGCTCTCTCGCTCCCTCCCGCTCCGATGTCCTCTCTGTTGTCGGGATCTCTCTCTCTGTTCCCGGGTTCTCTCTCTCTCTGTTCCCGCGACCTCACTCTCTCTCTCTCTGTCCCCGGGCCTTACTGTGTCTCTGGGCTGGCCTCTCGGTCTCGGTGAGCCGGGCTGTGTCCTGGGTGTCTCCGGGCTCTCGGTGTCCTGGTGCCGGGTCGCTCGGTCTCTCTCTCACTTTGCTCCTTTTCTCCTTTCTCTCTCACGCTCTCTCGCTCCGTCTCCTCTCTTTGCTCCTTTTCTCCTTTCAGCCGTTTCCCTTCATTCAAATTTCGCGCTCTCAGCTCTCAGCTCCCAACGCTCTCTCCGGGCTTCCCTGGTATCCAAACGGTCTCTCTCTCTCTCTCTCCATCACTCTCTCTCTCTACCTCCATCACTCTCTCTCTCTCCCTCCATCACTCTCTCTCTCCCTGCATCACTCTCTCTCTCTCCCTCCATCACCCTCTCTCTCTCTCTCCATCACTCTCTCTCTCTACCTCCATCACTCTCTCTCTCTCCCTCCATCACTCTCTCTCTCCCTGCATCACTCTCTCTCTCTCCCTCCATCACCCTCTCCCTCTCCCTCCATCACTCTCTCACTCTCCCTCCATCACCCTCTCTCTCTCCCTCCATCACCCTCTCCCTCTCCCTCCATCGCTCTCTCTCTCTCCCTCCATCACTCTCTCTCCCTCCATCACCCTCTCTCTCCCTCCATCACCCTCTCTCTCTCCCTCCATCACCTCTCTTTCTCTCCCTCCGTCACCCTCTCTCTCCCTCCATCACCCTCTCTCTCCCTCCATCTCTCTCTCTCTCTCCCTCCATCACCCTCTCTCTCTCCCTCCCTCACTCTCTCTCTCTCCCTCCCTCACTCTCTCTCTCCCTCCATCACCCTCTCTCTCTCCCTCCATCACTTTCTCTCTCTCCATCCATCACTCTCTCTCTCCCTCCATCTCTCTCTCTCTCTCCCTCCACCACCCTCTCTCTCTCCCTCCCTCACTCTCTCTCTCTCCCTCCCTCACTCTCTCTCTCCCTCCATCACCCTCTCTCTCTCCCTCCATCACTCTCTCTCTCTCCATCCATCACCCTCTCTCTCTCCCTCCATCACTCTCTCTCTCTCCCTCCATCACCCTCTCTCTCTCCCTCCATCACCCTCTCTCTCTCCCTCCATCACCCTCTCTCTCTCCCTCCATCATTCTCTCTCCCTCCATCACTCTCTCTCTCTCCCTCCATCACTCTCTCTCTCTCTCCATCTCCCTCTCTCTCTCCCTCCATCACTCTCTCTCTCCCTCCATCACTCTCTCTCTCTCCCTCCATCACTCTCTCTCTCTCCCGCCATCACTCTCTCTCTCTCACCCTCCATCACCCTCTCTCTCTCCCTCCATCACTCTCTCTCTCTCCCTCCATCACTCTCTCTCCCTCTGCATCACTCTCTCTCTCTCCCTCCATCACCCTCTCTCTCTCTCTCCATCATTCTCTCTCTCTACCTCCATCATTCTCTCTCTCTCCCTCCATCACTCTCTCTCTCCCTGCATCACTCTCTCTCTCTCCCTCCATCACCCTCTCTCTCTCCCTCCATCACTCTCTCTCTCCCTCCATCACTTTCTCTCTCTCCCTCCATCACCCTCTCTCTCTCCCTCCATCACTCTCTCTCTCTCCCTCCATCACTCTCTCTCTCCCTGCATCACTCTCTCTCTCTCCCTTCATCACCCTCTCTCTCTCTCTCTCCATCACTCTCTCTCTCTACCTCCATCAATCTGTCTCTCTCCCTCCATCACTCTCTCTCTCCCTGCATCACCCTCTCTCTCCCTCCATCACCCTCTCCCTCTCCCTCCATCACTCTCTCTCTCTCCCTCCATCACCCTCTCTCTCCCTCCATCACCCTCTCTTTCTCTCCCTCCATCACCCTCTCTCTCCCTCCATCATCCTCTCTCTCCCTCCATCACCCTCTCTCTCTCCCTCCATCACTCTCTCTCTCTCCTTCCATCACTCTCTCTCTCTCCCTCCATCACCCTCTCTCTCTCCCTCCATCACCCTCTCTTTCTCTCCCTCCATCACCCTCTCTCTCCCTCCATCACCCTCTCTCTCCCTCCATCACTCTCTCTCTCCCTCCATCACTCTCTCTCTCTCCCTTCATCACCCTCTCTCTCTCCCTCCATCACTCTCTCTCTCTCCCTTCATCACCCTCTCTCTCTCTCTCCATCAATCTCTCTCTCTACCTCCATCACTCTCTCTCTCACCCTCCATCACTCTCTCTCTCCCTCCATCACTCTCTCTCTCTCCTTCCATCACTCTCTCTCTCTCCCTCCATCACCCTCTCTCTCTCCCTCCATCACCTTCTCTCTCTCCCTCCATCACTCTCTCTCTCCTTCCATCACTCTCTCTCTCTCCCTCCATCACTCTCTCTCTCCCTGCATCACTCTCTCTCTCTCCCTTCATCACCCTCTCTCTCTCTCTCCATCACTCTCTCTCTCTACCTCCATCAATCTGTCTCTCTCCCTCCATCACTCTCTCTCTCCCTGCATCACCCTCTCTCTCCCTCCATCACCCTCTCCCTCTCCCTCCATCACTCTCTCTCTCTCCCTCCATCACCCTCTCTCTCCCTCCATCACCCTCTCTTTCTCTCCCTCCATCACCCTCTCTCTCCCTCCATCACCCTCTCTCTCCCTCCATCACCCTCTCTCTCTCCCTCCATCACTCTCTCTCTCCTTCCATCACTCTCTCTCTCTCCCTCCATCACCCTCTCTCTCTCCCTCCATCACCCTCTCTTTCTCTCCCTCCATCACCCTCTCTCTCCCTCCATCACCCTCTCTCTCCCTCCATCACTCTCTCTCTCACCTTCATCACCCTCTCTCTCTCCCTCCATCACTCTCTCTCTCTCCCTTCATCACCCTCTCTCTCTCTCTCCATCAATCTCTCTCTCTACCTCCATCACTCCTCTCTCACCCTCCATCACTCTCTCTCTCCCTCCATCACTCTCTCTCCTTCCATCACTCTCTCTCTCTCCCTCCATCACCCTCTCTCTCTCCCTCCATCACCTTCTCTCTCTCCCTCCATCACTCTCTCTCTCCTTCCATCACTCTCTCTCTCTCCCTCCATCACTCTCTCTCTCTCTCCCTCCATCACTCTCTCTCTCTCCCTCCATCACTCTCTCTCTCCCTCCATCACTCTCTCTCTCTCCCTCCATCACCCTCTCTCTCTCCCTCCATCTCTCTCTCTCTCTCCCTCCATCACTCTCTCTCTCTCCCTCCATCACTCTCTCTCCCTCCCTCCATCACTCTCTCTCTCTCCCTCCATCACTACTCTCTCTCTCTCCCTCCATCACTCTCTCTCTCTCCTCCATCACTCTCTCACTCTCCCTCCATCACCCTCTCTCTCTCCCTCCATCACTCTCTCTCCTCCCTCCATCACCCTCTCTCCTCTCCCTCCATCACTCTCTCTCTCTCCCTCCATCACTCTCTCTCCCTCCATCACTCTCTCTCTCTCCCTCTATCACTCTCTCTCTCTCCCTCCATCAGTCTCTCTCTCTCCCTCCATCACCCTCTCGCTCTCCCTCCAGCACTCTCTCTCTCTCTCCCTCCATCACCCTCTCTCTCTCCCTCCATCACTCTCTCTCTCTCTCTCCATCACTCTCTCTCTCCTGCCATCACTCTCTCTCTCTCTCCCTCCATCACTCACTCTCTCCCTCCATCACCGTCTCTCTCTCCCTCCAATCACTCTCTCTCTCTCCCTCCATCACCCTCTCTCTCTCCCTCCATCACTCTCTCTCTCTCTCCCTCCATCACCCTCTCTCTCTCCCTCCATCACTCTCTATCTCTCTCTCCATCACTCTCTCTCTCTCCCGCCATCACTCTCTCTCTCTCTCCCTCCATCACCCTCTCTCTCTCCCTCCATCACCTCTCTCTCTCCCTCCATCACTCTCTCTCTCCCTGCATCACTCTCTCTCTCTCCCTCCATCACCCTCTCTCTCTCCCTCCATCAATCTCTCTCTCCCTGCATCACTCTCTCTCTCTCCCTCCATCACCCTCTCTCTCTCTACCTCCATCATTCTCTCTCTCTCCCTCCATCACTCTATCTCTCCCTGCATCACTCTCTCTCTCTCCCTCCATCACCCTCTCTCTCTCCTCCATCACTCTCTCTCTCCCTCCATCACTTTCTCTCTCTCCCTCCATCACCCTCTCTCTCTCCCTCCATCACTCTCTCTCTCTCCCTCCATCACTCTCTCTCTCCCTGCATCACTCTCTCTCTCTCCCTCCATCACCCTCTCTCTCTCTCTCCATCACTCTCTCTCTCTACCTCCATCACTCTCTCTCTCTCCCTCCATCACTCTCTCTCTCCCTGCATCACTCTCTCTCTCTCCCTCCATCACCCTCTCTCTCTCTCTCCACACTCTCTCTCTACCTCCATCACTCTCTCTCTCTCCCTCCATCACTCTCTCTCTCCCCTGCATCACTCTCTCTCTCTCCCTCCATCACCCTCTCCCTCTCCCTCCATCACTCTCTCACTCTCCCTCCATCACCCTCTCTCTCTCCCTCCATCACCCTCTCCCTCTCCCTCCATCGCTCTCTCTCTCTCCCTCCATCACTCTCTCTCCCTCCATCACCCTCTCTCTCCCTCCATCACCCTCTCTCTCTCCCTCCATCACCTCTCTTTCTCTCCCTCCGTCACCCTCTCTCTCCCTCCATCACCCTCTCTCTCCTCCTCTCTCTCTCTCTCTCCTCCCTCCTCACTCTCTCTCTCTCCCTCACTCTCTCTCTCTCCCTCCCTCACTCTCTCTCTCCCTCCATCACCCTCTCTCTCTCCCTCCATCACCCTCTCTCTCTCCCTCCATCACTCTCTCTCTCTCCATCCATCACCCTCTCTCTCTCCCTCCATCACTCTCTCTCTCTCCCTCCATCACCCTCTCTCTCCCCCTCCATCACCCTCTCTCTCTCCCTCCATCACCCTCTCTCTCTCCTCCATCACTCTCTCTCTCCCTCCATCACTCCCTCTCTCTCCCTCCATCACTCTCTCTCTCTCTCTCCATCTCCCTCTCTCTCTCCCTCCATCACTCTCTCCCTCCATCACTCTCTCTCTCTCCCTCCATCACTCTCTCTCTCTCCCGCCATCACTCTCTCTCTCTCACCCTCCATCACCCTCTCTCTCTCCCTCCATCAATCTCTCTCTCTCCCTCCATCACCCTCTCTCTCTCTCTCCATCATTCTCTCTCTCTCCCTCCATCATTCTCTCTCTCTCCCTCCATCACTCTCTCTCTCCCTGCATCACTCTCTCTCTCTCCCTCCATCACCCTCTCTCTCTCCCTCCATCACTCTCTCTCTCCCTCCATCACTTTCTCTCTCTCCCTCCATCACCCTCTCTCTCTCCCTCCATCACTCTCTCTCTCTCCCGCCATCACTCTCTCTCTCCCTGCATCACTCTCTCTCTCTCCCTTCATCACCCTCTCTCTCTCTCTCCATCACTCTCTCTCTCTACCTCCATCACTCTCTCTCTCTCCCTCCATCACTCTCTCTCTCCCTGCATCACTCTCTCTCTCTCCCTCCATCACCCTCTCTCTCCCTCCTTCACCCTCTCCCTCTCCCTCCATCACTCTCTCTCTCTCCCTCCATCAACCTCTCTCTCCCTCCATCACCCTCTCTTTCTCTCCCTCCATCACCCTCTCTCTCCCTCCATCACCCTCTCTCTCCCTCCATCACCCTCTCTCTCTCTCCCTCCATCACCTCTCTTTCTCTCCCTCCGTCACCCTCTCTCTCCCTCCATCACCCTCTCTCTCCCTCCATCTCTCTCTCTCTCTCTCCCTCCATCACCCTCTCTCTCTCCCTCCCTCACTCTCTCTCTCTCCCTCCCTCACTCTCTCTCTCCCTCCATCACCCTCTCTCTCTCCTCCATCACTCTCTCTCTCTCCATCCATCACCCTCTCTCTCTCCCTCCATCACTCTCTCTCTCTCCCTCCATCACCCTCTCTCTCTCCCTCCATCACCCTCTCTCTCTCCCTCCATCACCCTCTCTCTCTCCCTCCATCACTCTCTCTCTCCCTCCATCACTCTCTCTCTCTCCCTCCATCACTCTCTCTCTCTCTCTCCATCTCCCTCTCTCTCTCCCTCCATCACTCTCTCTCTCTCCCTCCATCACACTCTCTCTCTCCCTCCATCACTCTCTCTCTCTCCTTCCATCACTCTCTCTCTCTCCCTCCATCACCCTCTTTCTCTCCCTCCATCACCCTCTCTCTCTCCCTCCATCACTCTCTCTCTCTCCTTCCATCACTCTCTCCCTCCATCACTCTCTCTCTCTCTCCCTCCATCACTCTCTCTCTCTCCCTCCATCACTCTCTCTCTCTCCCTCCATCACTCTCTCTCTCTCCCTCCATCACCCTCTCTCTCTCCCTCCATCACTCTGTCTCTCTCCCTCCATCACTCTCTCTTTCTCCCTCCATCACTCTCTCTCTCTCCCTCCATCACCCTCTCTCTCTCCCTCCATCACTCTCCTCTCTCTCCCTCCATCACTCTCTCTCTCCCTCCATCACACTCTCTCTCTCCCTCCATCACCCTCTCTCTCTCCCTCCATCACTCTCTCTCTCTCCCTCCATCACTCTCTCTCTCTCCCTCCATCACTCTCTCACTCTCCCTCCATCACCCTCTCTCCCTCCCTTCATCACTCTCTCTCTCTCCCTCCATCACCCTCTCCCTCTCCCTCCATCACTCTCTCTCTCTCCCTCCATCACTCTCTCTCCCTCCATCACTCTCTCTCTCTCCCTCCATCACTCTCTCTCTCTCCCTCCATCACTCTCTCTCTCTCCCTCCATCACCCTCTCTCTCTCCCTCCATCACTCTCTCTCTCTCCCTCCATCACCCTCTCCCTCTCCCCCCTTTATAATCCACTCCAGTACCTCTGTGTTTTCAGCTATATTAACTGAAATCCAGTTTTCCTCTCCCGCACCACCACAAGTGCTTCTTGTGCAATTTTCTTTCACGTCACGGCCACTTTCACAGGCTGAGTTGCTCTCTCCACATCCTCAGTGTCCTATTTAACCTGTCCTTCAGTCCCAATACCTTCTCCATCACAAAGGCCACTTACTTCTAGCTCTGGAACATCACCTGCCTTTGCCCCATCTCCCACTCGTACCCTCGTACCTCGAGACTCCATTACCCCAATGCCCTTCTTGCTGTTCTCCCATTCACTCCCAGTTAGCATTTTGGCCAAATAGTCAAACATTTTTTCATTAAAATATCAGCAATTTAACTGTAGCACACAGCTCATCCAGCCGCACAGGTGCAGGGGTGGTGAGATTTAAGGAGGCGAATGACATCCGACCAGTCGCTCCTCTCTGAGTCACAGCGCGGAGGATGTGGGCTTGAGCAAGCAGTGCCTCAGCCACCAAAATAAGGACATGGTGCGGCAAACTTCCACCCCCCCCACCGCAACTCAGTCCTCCCCCGCCCCGCCCCCCCCTCCGCAACTCAGTCCTCCCCCGCCCCCCCCCAGCAACTCAGTCCTCCCCCGCCCCCCCCCGCAACTCAGTCCTCCCCCCCCCGCAACTCAGTCCTCCCCCCCCCGCAACTCAGTCCTCCCCCGCCCCCCCGCAACTCAGTCCTCCCCCGCCCCCCCGCAACTCAGTCCTCCCCCGCCCCCCCGCAACTCAGTCCTCCCCCACCCCCCCAGCAAATCAGTCCTCCCCCGCCCCCCCCGCAACTCAGTCCTCCCCCGCCCCCCCGCAACTCAGTCCTCCCCCGCCCCCGCAACTCAGTCCTCCCCCGCCCCCCCGCAACTCAGTCCTCCCCCGCCCCCCCCGCAACTCAGTCCTCCCCCGCCCCCCCCCCCGCAACTCAGTCCTCCCCCGCCGCCCCCCCCGCAACTCAGTCCTCCCCCGTCCCCCCCGCAACTCAGTCCTCCCCCGCCCCCCCCCGCAACTCAGTCCTCCCCCGCCCCCCCGCAACTCAGTCCTCCCCCGCCCCCCCCCAAACTCAGTCCTCCCCCGCCCCCCCCGCAACTCAGTCCTCCTCCAACCCACAACTCAGTCCTCCCCCGCCCCCCGCAACTCAGTCCTCCCCCGCCCCCCCCCGCAACTCAGT
>NC_140990.1:344119642-344149379 GCF_052327205.1 Somniosus microcephalus | reverse complement strand
GAGAGAGTGTGATGGAGGGAGAGAGAGAGAGTGATGGAGGGAGAGAGAGAGAGTGATGGAGGGAGAGAGAGAGTGTGATGGAGGGAGAGAGAGAGAGTGATGGAGGGAGAGAGAGGGTGATGGAGGGAGAGAGAGAGAGGGATGGAGGGAGAGAGAGAGGGTGATGGAGGGTGAGAGAGAGGGTGCTGGATGGAGAGAGAGAGAGTGATGGAGGGAGAGAGAGAGAGTGATGGAGGGAGAGAGAGAGAGAGTGATGGAGGGAGAGAGATAGAGTGATGGAGGGAGAGAGAGAGGGTGATGGAGGGAGAGAGAGAGGGTGATGGAGAGAGAGAGAGAATGATGGAGGGAGAGAGAGAGGGTGATGGAGGGAGAGAGAGAGAGTGATGGAGGGAGAGAGAGAGGGTGATGGAGGGAGAGAGAGGGTGATTGTGGGAGAGAAGAAGTGATGGAGGGAGGGAGAGAGAGAGAGTGATGGAGGGAGAGAGAGAGAGTGATGGAGGGAGAGAGAGGGTGAATGAGGGAGAGAGAGAGAGTGATGGAAGGAGAGAGAGAGGGTGATGGAAGGAGAGAGAGAGGGTGATGGAGGGAGAGAGAGAGAGTGATGGAGGGAGAGAGAGAGAGTGATGGAGGGAGAGAGAGGGTGAATGAGGGAGAGAGAGAGAGTGATGGAGGGAGAGAGAGGGTGATGGAGGGAGAGAGAGAGGGTGATGGAGGGAGAGAGAGAGGGTGATGGAGGGAGAGAGAGAGAGTGAAGGAGGGAGAGAGAGAGGGTGATGGAGGGAGAGTGAGAGGGTGATGGAGGGAGAGAGAGAGAGTGATGGAGGGAGAGAGAGAGTGATGGAGGGAGAGAGAGAGTGATGGAGGGAGAGAGAGAGAGTGATGGAGGAGAGAGAGAGGGTGATGGAGGGAGAGAGAGAGGGTGATGGAGGGAGAGAGAGGGTGATGGTGGGAGAGAGAGAGTGATGGAGGGAGAGAGAGAGAGTGATGGAGGGAGAGAGAGAGTGATGGAGGGAGAGAGAGAGAGTGATGGAGGGAGAGAGAGGGTGATGGAGGGAGAGAGAGAGAGTGAAGGAGGGAGAGAGAGAGGGTGATGGAGGGAGAGTGAGAGGGTGATGGAGGGAGAGAGAGAGGGTGATGGAGGGAGAGAGAGAGTGATGGAGGGAGAGAGAGAGAGTGATGGAGGGAGAGAGAGAGGGTGATGGAGGGAGAGAGAGAGGGTGATGGAGGGAGAGAGAGAGTGATGGAGGGAGAGAGAGAGAGTGATGGAGGGAGAGAGAGAGAGTGATGGAGGGAGAGAGAGAGAGTGATGGAGGGAGAGAGAGGGTGAATGAGGGAGAGAGAGAGAGTGATGGAAGGAGAGAGAGAGGGTGATGGAGGGAGAGAGAGAGGGTGATGGAGGGAGAGAGACACATCTCACCGGTAAAACAGGGAAAATCACACGTATGGCTAAAACTAGATAAAAATATAGGAATAGCAAAAAAAGATGTTTACTTATGTGCGATCTACATACCTCCAATAGAATCGCCATATTTCGAAGAGGAGTTATTTGATACTCTCCACATGAAAATCAGCCATTTCCAGGCCCAAGGAAAGGTGATAATATGTGGGGACCTAAATGCAAGGACCGGTTGTGAACCTGACTTCATAGACCCACAGGGAAACAACCATGTGTTTGGCCAGACCCCTTTAGATGTCACACCAGCCATCGCAAATCGGAACAACCTTGATCGTGAAATAAATAAAAGCGGTAGGGAGGTAGTGCAACTCTGCCGAGCCTTAGGCCTGTACATAGTTAACGGTAGGTTCAGAGGGGACTCCCTAGGGAGACTCACATACTCCTCAACTCTTGGGTCTAGTGTGGTGGACTATACAATCACTGACCTGGACCCCTGCGATATCAACTCATTCACTGTCAGGCAGCAATCCCCCCTCTCAGACCATAACCAAATAAATATGTACCTTAAACTTTCTGCCCAAACGACAGACACAAAAAAGGAACCCAGTAAGCTCCATAAAATAAACCAGACGTACAGATGGGCCCCAGACAGTGGAGAAAAATTCATCACAGCACTAAAGTCACCTGATCTCACAAGTAAAATATCAAAATTTAAAGAAAACCCATACGAGATCACCAGAGATGGTGTAAACATGGCCATAGAGGATATAAATATGATCTTCCATGAGGCAGCTGTAAAAGCCGACCTTGTGAAACAGAAGAGGAAGCGTCACAAAAGACAAAATAAAAATAAGAAATGGTTTGACCACGAATGCAAAAATGCCAGAAAAGACCTGAGAAAAATATCAAACCAAAAGCATCGCCAACCAAACAATCCGGACCTACGTACTAGATACAATGAAACCCTCAAAAGATATAAACACACCATTAGGAACAAAACACAAAACTATACCCACAAAATACTCGAAGAAATTGAAAACTCCACCAATCCAAAACAATTCTGGGAAATGTGGAATAACCTGAGTACAACACAATTGCAAGCATTACCAATCCAAGATGGCGACATCTGGAGAACACATTTTGAAAACCTCTACAAAGACATCCCAATAAACGAAACAAACCCAAGTCAACATCAGGTCACAGAAAAACTCCACACATTAGAAGCAACAATTAAAGACAACCAAAACCCTCTAGACTCCCCAATCACATGGAAAGAACTGGCCACAAAAACAAAATCTCTCCACCTAAAGAAAGCCTGTGGCCCAGACAACATCAAAAATGAAATGCTCAAGTTCAGCAATATGGAGATGCAGGGTGCGATACTCAAACTATTCAACATCATATTACGCTCAGGCTGTTTTCCCGATATCTGGTGCCAAGGACTAATCTCCCCCATATTAAAAGTGGAAACAAATCAGACCCAAATAAGTACCGCGGCATCTGTGTCAACAGTTGTCTAGGGAAGTTATTCTGCAGTATTCTAAATAGTAGATTACTTGATTTTCTTAACAAACATAATATCCTCAGAAAAAACCAAATAGGCTTTCTTCCAAAACACCGCACAGCCGACCATATCTATACCCTTCACACCCTCATTGGAAAACATATACACCAAACAAAAAATGGGAAAATATTCGCCTGTTTCATCGACTTCAAGAAAGCCTTTGACTCTATATGGCACGAAGGGCTCTATTATAAACTTCTTCAGTGTGGAATAGGGGGCAAAGTCTATGACCTTATTAAATCAATGTATCTGAAAAACAAATGTGGGGTCAAAATTGGAGACAAACGCACCGATTTCTTCACCCAGAGAAGAGGCGTCCGGCAGGGCTGCAATTTGAGCCCGACCCTGTTCAACATATACATAAATGAATTAGCAGACATGCTGGAGCAAAGCGAGTCACCAGGTCTCCGTCTCCTGGATGGAGAAGTGAAATCCCTGTTCTATGCGGACGACCTGGTTCTGCTGTCTCCCACAGAACAGGGATTACAGCAACAACTAGACCTACTCGACAAATACTGCCAAAATTGGGCTCTAACAGTAAATCTAAAGAAAACCAACATCATGATTTTTCAAAAAAGGCCCAGATGTCAGGAAAACAAATACCAGTTTACCCTCAGTGATACCACTATAGGACACACTATGAGCTACACCTACCTTGGTCTAACTATTACAGCATCAGGGAGCTTCAGCATAGCAGTGAATGCACTAAAAGAAAAAGCCCGAAGAGCCCTATATGCAATAAAAAGAAAATTCTACAACATCCAAATCCCAATCAAAATCTGGCTCAAAATATTTGACAGCATAATCCTGCCCATTGCACTGTACGGTAGTGAAGTATGGGGCCCGCTAAATCACCAAAGCTACACTAAATGGGAAAAACACACAATAGAAGCCCTACATGCAGAATTCTGCCGAAGCATCCTTCGCACCCAAAGAAAAATGCCAACAAATGCATGCAGAGCCGAACTAGGCAGATACCCACTGATAATAAACATCCAAAAACGAGCACTAAACTTCCTAAATCACCTCAAATCTAGCTCCCCAGACACCCTTCATTTCAAAGCCTTTCAGACCCAAGAGCTAAACCCAGAAAAGAGTCCCCTGAGTCAGCTGCTACTGAAACTAAGTACTCAGCCGGACCCTGACCAGCCCCAGACCAACACAGCCGTCCAAACACCAATCCGAGTGAACCAAATCATTAAAAAATGCAAAGAAACCTACCTGGAACATTGGAACAAAATAACCGAAAGCCAAAGCAGATTAGAATGTTACCGGGCCCTAAAAAGAGAATATAAACTGGCAGACTACCTCACGACCATCAGAGACACAAAACAGAGACAGACCCTCACCAGGTACAGACTAAGCGACCACCAACTGGAAATTGAAAAAGGCAGATACAAGAAATCCTGGCAGCCTAGAGAGAATAGAATATGCGATCAATTTCTGGCTGGCGAGGTTTAAACAGAAATGCATTTCCTCCTAAAATGCGAAAAATTCAACACATCAAGAAACATATTATTCAACAAGCTAAGCCAAACAACCCCAGATTTCAAGGAATTGGATGATCTGTCAAAATTGAGATTAGTCCTAGGAGAAGGAGACAGACCATACCTTGGGGCCAAATATGTAACAACATGTCACAACCTGAGGACTGTTTAAAATTAAGACTGTTTAAAATTAATATTGAACGTACCAAATGAAGTACAAAGACTGTTTAAAATTAATATTGTTTAAAAGTAATATTGTATGTACCCAACAAATGTCAAATCGATTGACACCTACAGAATATTAGAAAACAGTACCTTTTTGCAATGTAAGCTTTGGCAATATGGTTCTCTGTAAACTTTCATGCCAATAAAGCATTTGAATTGAATTGAATTGAATTGAATTGAGTGATGGAGAGAGAGCGGGTGATGGAGGGAGAGAGAGAGAGTGATGTAGGGAGAGAGAGAATGATGGAGGGAGAGAGAGAGGGGGTTGGAGGGAGAGAGAGAGGGTGATGGAGGGAGAGAGAGAGAGTGATGGAGGGAGAGAGAGAGGGTGATGGAGGGAGAGAGAAAGGGTGATGGAGGGAGAGAGAGAGAGTGTGGTGGAGGGAGAGAGAGAGGGTGATGGAGGGAGAGAGAGAGAGTGATGGAGGGAGAGAGAGAGGGTGATGGAGGGAGAGAGAGAGAGTGATGGAGGGAGAGAGAGAGGGTGATGGAGGGAGAGAGAGAGAGCGATGGAGGGAGAGAGAGAGGGCGATGGAGGGAGAGAGAGAGGGCGATGGAGGGAGAGAGAGAGGGTGATGGAGGGAGAGAGAGGGTGATGGAGGGAGAGATAGGGTGATGGAGGGAGAGATAGGGTGATGGAGGGAGAGAGAGAGGGTGATGGAGGGAGAGAGAGAGAGAGTGATGGCGGGAGAGAGAGCGTGATGCAGTGAGAGAGACAGGGCGATGGAGGGAGAGAGAGAGTGTGATGGAGGGAGAGAGAGAGAGTGATGGAGGGAGAGAGAGAGAGTGATGGAGGGAGAGAGAGAGAGTGATGGAGGGAGAGAGAGAGAGTGATGGAGGGAGAGAGAGAGGGTGATGGAGGGAGAGAGAGAGAGTGATGGAGGGAGAGAGAGAGGGTGATGGAGGGAGAGAGAGAGAGTGATGGAGGGAGAGAGAGAGTGAAGGAGGGAGAGAGAGAGGGTGATGGAGGGAGAGAGAGGGATGGAGGGAGAGAGAGAGGGTGATGGAGGGTGAGAGAGAGGGTGCTGGAGGGAGAGAGAGAGAGTGATGGAGGGAGAGAGAGAGAGTGATGGAGGGAGAGAGAGAGGGTGATGGAGGGAGAGAGAGAGAGTGATGGAGGGAGAGAGAGAGAGTGATGGAGGGAGAGAGAGAGGGTGATGGAGGGAGAGAGAGAGGGTGATGGACAGAGAGAGAGTGATGGAGGGAGAGAGAGAGGGTGATGGAGGGAGAGAGAGAGGGTGATGCAGGGAGAGAGAGAGGGTGATGCAGGGAGAGAGAGAGGGTGATGCAGGGAGAGAGAGAGAGTGATGGAGGGAGAGAGAGAGAGTGATGGAGGGAGAGAGAGAGAGTGATGGAGGGAGAGAGAGAGAGTGATGGATGGAGAGAGAGAGAGTGATGGAGGGAGAGGGAGAGGGTGGTGATGGAGGGAGAGAGAGAGGGTGATGGAGGGAGAGAGAGAGGGTGATGGAGGGAGAGAGAGAGGGTGATGGAGGGAGAGAGAGAGTGATGGAGGGAGAGAGAGAGAGTGATGGAGGGAGAGAGAGAGGGTGATGGAGGGAGAGAGAGAGAGTGATGGAGGGAGAGAGAGAGGGTGATGGAGGGAGAGTGAGAGGGTGATGGAGGGAGAGAGAGAGGGTGATGGAGGGAGAGAGAGAGTGATGGAGGGAGAGAGAGAGAGTGATGGAGGGAGAGAGAGAGGGTGATGGAGGGAGAGAGAGGGTGATGGTGGGAGAGAGAGAGTGATGGAGGGAGAGAGAGAGTGTGATGGAGGGAGAGAGAGAGAGTGATGGAGGGAGAGAGAGAGAGTGATGGAGGGAGAGAGAGAGAGTGATGGAGGGAGAGAGAGGGTGAATGAGGGAGAGAGAGAGAGTGATGGAAGAAGAGAGAGAGGGTGATGGAGGGAGAGAGAGAGCGTGATGGAGGGAGAGAGAGAGAGTGATGGAGAGAGAGAGAGAGAGGGTGATGGTGGGAGAGAGAGAGAGTGATGGAGGGAGAGAGAGAATGATGGAGGGAGAGAGAGGGTGATGGAGGGAGAGAGAGAGGGTGATGGAGGGAGAGAGAGAGAGTGATGGAGGGAGAGAGAGAGGGTGATGGAGGGAGAGAGAGAGGGTGATGGAGGGAGAGAGAGAGAGTGTGGTGGAGGGAGAGAGAGAGGGTGATGGAGGGAGAGAGAGAGAGTGATAGAGGGAGAGAGAGAGGGTGATGGAGGGAGAGAGAGAGGGTGATGGAGGGAGAGAGAGAGAGTGATGGAGGGAGAGAGAGAGAGAGGGTGATGGTGGGAGAGAGAGAGAATGATGGAGGGAGAGAGAGAATGATGGAGGGAGAGAGAGAGGGTGATGGAGGGAGAGAGAGAGGGTGATGGAGGGAGAGAGAGAGAGTGATGGAGGGAGAGAGAGAGGGTGATGGAGGGAGAGAGAGAGGGTGATGGAGGGAGAGAGAGAGAGTGTGGTGGAGGGAGAGAGAGAGGGTGATGGAGGGAGAGAGAGAGAGTGATAGAGGGAGAGAGAGAGGGTGATGGAGGGAGAGAGAGAGGGTGATGGAGGGAGAGAGAGAGAGTGATGGAGGGAGAGAGAGAGGGTGATGGAGGGAGAGAGAGAGGGCGATGGAGGGGGAGAGAGAGGGCGATGGAGGGAGAGAGAGAGGGTGATGGAGGGAGAGAGAGAGGGTGATGGAGGGAGAGAGAGAGGGTGATGGAGGGAGAGAGAGAGGGTGATGGAGGGAGAGAGAGAGAGTGATGGAGGGAGAGAGAGAGAGTGATGCAGTGAGAGAGACAGGGCGATGGAGGGAGAGAGAGAGTGTAATGGAGGGAGATAGAGAGAGTGATGAAGGGAGAGAGAGAGGGTGATGGAGCGAGAGAGAGAGAGAGAGATGGAGGGAGGGAGAGAGGGTGATGGAGGGAGAGAGAGAGGGTGATGGAGGGAGAGAGAGAGGGTGATGGAGGGAGAGTGAGAGGGTGATGGAGGGAGAGAGAGAGAGAGATGGAGGGAGAGAGAGAGGGTGATGGAGGGAGAGAGAGAGGGCGATGGAGGGAGAGAGAGAGTGTAATGGAGGGAGATAGAGAGAGTGATGAAGGGAGAGAGAGAGGGTGATGGAGCGAGAGAGAGAGAGAGAGATGGAGGGAGGGAGAGAGGGTGATGGAGGGAGAGAGAGAGGGTGATGGAGAGAGAGAGAGAGGGTGATGGAGGGAGAGTGAGAGGGTGATGGAGAGAGAGAGAGAGAGTGATGGAGGGAGAGAGAGAGGGTGATGGAGGGAGAGAGAGAGGGAGATGGAGAGAGAGAGAGAGTGATGGAGGGAGAGAGAGAGGGTGATGGAGGGAGAGAGAGAGAGTGATGGAGTGAGAGGGAGAGAGTGATGGAGGGAGAGAGAGAGAGAGTGATGGAGGGAGAGAGAGAGGGTGATGGAGGGAGAGAGAGAGGATGATGGAGGGAGAGAGAGAGGGTGATGGAGGGAGAGAGAGAGGGTGATAGAGGGAGAGAGAGAGAGTGATGGAGGGAGAGAGAGAGAGAGTGATGGAGGGAGAGAGAGAGAGTGATGGAGGGAGAGAGAGAGAGTGATGGAGGGAGAGCGAGAGGGTGATGGAGGGAGAGACAGAGAGTGATGGAGGGAGAGAGAGAGAGTGATGGAGGGAGAGAGAGAGGGTGATGGAGGGAGAGAGAGATGGTGATGGAGGGAGAGAGAGATGGTGATGGAGGGAGAGAGAGAGAGTGATGGAGGGAGAGAGAGAGAATGATGGAGGGAGAGAGAGAGGGTGATGGAGGGAGAGAGAGAGGGTGATGGAGGGAGAGAGAGAGGGTGATGGAGGGAGAGAGAGAGAGTGATGGAGGGAGAGAGAGAGAGTGATGGAGGGAGAGAGAGAGCGTGATGGAGGGAGAGAGAGGGTGATGGAGGGAGAGAGAGAGGATGATGGAGGGAGAGTGAGTGATGGAGGGAGAGAGAGAGAGTGATGGAGGGAGAGAGAGAGGGTGATGGAGGGAGAGAGAGAGAGAGAGTGATGGTGGGAGAGAGAGAGGGTGATGGAGGGAGAGAGAGAGAGTGATGGAGGGAGAGAGAGAGGGTGATGGAGGGAGAGAGAGAGAGAGTGATGGAGGGAGAGAGAGAGAGTGATGGAGGGAGAGAGAGAGAGTGATGGAGGGAGAGAGAGAGTGTGATGGAGAGAGAGAGAGAGAGTGATGGAGGGAGAGAGAGGGTGATGGAGGGAGAGAGAGAGAGGGTGATGGAGGGAGAGAGGGAGAGTGTGATGGAGGGAGAGAGAGGGTGATGGAGGGAGAGAGAGAGAGTGATGGAGGGAGAGAGAGAGGGTGATGGAGGGAGAGAGAGGGTGATGGAGGGAGAGAGAGAGAGAGTGATGGAGGGAGAGAGAGAGGGTGATGGAGGGAGAGAGAGCGCTGAGAGAATCACAGATACACACTGAGACAGAGGCCTGAACCGCGAGACCGGAGACCGGGAGGAGCAGCCCGAACCAGGACAGTAAATAAGAGGCCTGGGGAGGGTGAACCCGAGAACGCGAGGCCCAGAGACCGCGGGATCGGAGACCGGGAGGAGCGGCCCGAACCGGGAAAACGAGTAAGAGGCCTGGGGAGGGTGAACCCGAGTCCGCGAGGTCGGAGAACGAGAGGAACGGCCCGAACCGGGAAAACGAGTAAGAGACCTGGGGAGGGTGAACCCGAGACCGCGAGGCCCAGAGACCGCGGGAACGGAGACCGGGAGACCAGGGCAGAAAACAGCCTGGTGAGTCAAAAAACCCGGGGGCCTGAGACCGACACGACGACGCGAAGAGATCCGCCCAGAGCGCGGAAAGCGAATGAGTCCGGGGCACGGAGAGTGGACGAGTTTGTAGCACGGAGAGAGAGAGCGAGTCCGAGACCCGGAGAGCGAGTGAGAGAGTCGGAAGAGGAAAAAAAAATAAATAAATAAATAAATAAAGCCGGAGAAATAAGTTTTACCTAATTCTACCTAAGTTTCATTTTAGTTAAAGTTAGTTCGGAAAAAGTTTAATTTTATTTAAATTTAGTTCGAAAAAAACCTGAAAAAAGAACAACAAACCCGCGAGGAAAAGGAATAGAAACCCGAGAGAAACGATAAACTACCCGAACCAAGAGCCTGTGAGAAAAAGAGAAAGATAAACCTTTAAGAGCAGCGATACCAAAGATGAACCCCTGAAAAACTCCCAATTTTGGACCTAAAAGTGGGCTAAGGTGGAACACGACACAAAAAAGAGAAAAAAAAGTTATCTATCTGAGACAAAAAACAAACGACGACAATGAGCAGGGAAATGATATATCCTGAGCAATGCACAAAAAATAAAGCAAAGGAAAAATACAAGTACACAACACTAAAAAATAACCCAGAGATCCTCTACGTTGACTATACCACACACAAAGGGACTAAGCTGAAGAACAACCTCATATTCTACACCGAATATGTCACCTCCTGGAAGGAGACTTTACAAAAACACTACACATATGTCTCCAGTGAAGGTATTGGCAGTGGAGGCAGACTGAAAATATGTAAAGATGGAAACCTAGATAAAGATGACCCCCTGCTAACCATAAGCTACTACAACAAAAATAGAAAGATCATGATACAGGGGAATGTGGAAAATCTGGACTCCTTCGAAAAGGAATTCCCCCAGTTGAAAACTAAGGCAGACACAAAGAGGACCAATGGACAGGAAACAAAAGAGAGTCGAACAGAGGATGATGAGAGCCAAGTGGAGGAAGAAGAGAGACCAGCAGAGGAAAACACCTCCCTGTCCATCTCCACCCCCCCCCACACCTCTCAACGAAAACAAAATGATGAAAGAGAATCTGGCCAAACTAGAACTTGATTTCAACGAATACAGAGAAACACTGGCCAAGAATTTGAAGGAGGAATTCAAACAGCTAAAAACGGAACACGAGTCCACCATCCACAAACTGAGAAAGACCATAGAGGAGCAAAGAAATGAGATCAAAGAACTCCGTACTCAACAAAACAAAACGAAGGAGACCGTAGAAAGGCTCAGCAGGCAACACAAACCTCTTAAGGTCCAAAAACCTGAGGACACAAAAACACACACAAGGACACAGAACCCGCCGGATGCCACCCCACACGAAGACACACCGAAAGCCACAAACCCCGCTCCAACCAGCCCTCAGTCGAGTCATGCCCAGACTACTGCTACCCAGTCCTCACACACAGGAACACAAAAACCGACAGATACCCCCCCAAACGATGACACACCGAAAGCCCCAAACCCCGCTCCTGCCACACAACATATCCCAGAAACCCAGCCAACAACCAGCCACCAGGCGAGTCCTACCCAGACTACTGTTACCCAGTCTGAAAAACCAGCCCCTCAGGCGGTCCTGCTGACCGACTCCAACGGAAAGTTTCTGGACCCCCAGAGGCTGTTCCCAGACCATCAAGTCCTGAAAAAATGGTGCAGCAACACAGACCAAGCAATGAAGATCCTGAACAAAGAATCCCTTGGAAGCCCCAAATGGATTGTGATCCACACAGGCACGAACGACCTACGCACCCTACAGGAAGGCACTGCTAGGGCGGTGAGCAGGATGGCGGAAAAGGCCAGCAGGGAATTCCCCGAGGCGCGGATCGTGATCTCCACACTACTGCCCAGAAAGGACACCCCAGCCTATATAATCCACAACACCAACAGGGAGATCGACACGAGATGTTCTGACCTCCCCAACGTCTCCCTGGCCCATCATCCAAACATCAACACAAGGGACCTCTATGACGAAATACATCTACTCAAACAGCGGATGTGGGTCTTCGCAAGAAACCTCATAAACACTGCCAAAAGACGCAGCCCTCCCACCCCCTCTACCATTGGGAGCCCAAACAGGACCACCAATGTCCCCCACCCCCCTTTACAAAACCAACAACAGAACCGTGCTTTTATACCTGACCCAAGACCCCCCTCTAGACCACAGACTGTATACCAAGAACTGAGAAAGATCATGACGATGCTGAACAGCCTGATAGAAAGCCGGAGAAATTATTAATATTGTTATTTATCATTATCATTATTGTTATCTTATCAGTATTATTACTATTATTAGATAGATATATGTGCATGCCTCATGAAATTTATACTAAATCATCATTTAGCATTGTAGAAAATAGTGTTTCCACACTCATCCCACAAAATAGGCCATTTTATTTCGTTTTATTGAACTATATAAATGCGTTCTTTCCACATAAGCTGCTGGAATATCCAGGGCCTCCACTCCTCAACTTTTGGGATGAAGAGTACAGACCCTGAATTCCTAAAAGCTATAAAAGACATTGATATAATTGTGTTAACAGAAACATGGTGCCAAAAGGACGTGCCGACCCACTGTCCTCCAATGTACCATGAAATCATTTTGCCCTCAGTAAAGAACACTAAAACACGCAAGGGCAGAACCTCCGGGGGAATATTGGTGTGGTATAAGGGAGAACTGGACAAACACATCTCACCGGTAAAACAGGGAAAATCACACGTATGGCTAAAACTAGATAAAAATATAGGAATAGCAAAAAAAGATGTTTACTTATGTGCGATCTACATACCTCCAATAGAATCGCCATATTTCGAAGAGGAGTTATTTGATACTCTCCACATGGAAATCAGCCATTTCCAGGCCCAAGGAAAGGTGATAATATGTGGGGACCTAAATGCAAGGACCGGTTGTGAACCTGACTTCATAGACCCACAGGGAAACAACCATGTGTTTGGCCAGACCCCTTTAGATGTCACACAAGCCATCGCTAATCGGAACAACCTTGATCGTGAAATAAATAAAAGCGGTAGGGAGGTAGTGCAACTCTGCCGATCCTTAGGCCTGTACATAGTTAACGGTAGGTTCAGAGGGGACTCCCTAGGGAGACTCACATACTCCTCAACTCTTGGGTCTAGTGTGGTGGACTATACAATCACTGACCTGGACCCCTGCGATATCAACTCATTCACTGTCAGGCAGCAATCCCCCCTCTCAGACCATAACCAAATAAATATGTACCTTAAACTTTCTGCCCAAACGACAGACACAAAAAAGGAACCCAGTAAGCTCCATAAAATAAACCAGACGTACAGATGGGCCCCAGACAGTGGAGAAAAATTCATCACAGCACTAAAGTCACCTGATCTCACAAGTAAAATATCAAAATTTAAAGAAAACCCATACGAGATCACCAGAGATGGTGTAAACATGGCCATAGAGGATATAAATATGATCTTCCATGAGGCAGCTGTAAAAGCCGACCTTGTGAAACAGAAGAGGAAGCGTCACAAAAGACAAAATAAAAATAAAAATGGTTTGACCTGTGGTAAACCACTGTTTGTATTCCTGTTTGTCCTGTTTGTATTCCACTGTGTACATGCCTGGACATGCCTCGGCTGACTCCTCCCACAGGTCCGAGTATAAAGGTGACTGCTCCCCAGCCCTTGTATCCTGGACCGGTCGACCACTCGAGGCAGACCTCCATTCTGTTGTTAATAAAAGCCTTTAGTTACTCTTCTAACTCTCAGTCTTTTATGAGTAATTGATAGCGCATCAATTTTATTAACAACATTTTTATAATGGAGAAGATCCTCACACCAGCATGCCTGGACTTAGATCATCGGGAGGCGGACTCATCCACCAAGTTTACTCACTGGCTTAAGCGTTTCGAAAAATTCCTGACCGCCTCCGAAGCAATCAAATCGGACGAGGACAAACTGGATGTCCTGACCTCCAAAGTGAACCACCGAGTGTACTCGGTCATCCAAGACGCGACCTCGTACGCGGATGCTATCAAGCTCCTCAAGGACCAGTACACGCGCCCAGTGAACGAAGTGTACGCCAGGCACCTCCTGGGGAGTCGTAAACAACAACCTGGGGAATCGACCGTGGAATACCTTCAGGCACTGTCTGTGCTTGGCCGGGCCTGTGGTTGTAAGGATGTAAAGGCCGCCGTGTACACAGAGGAACTTATCCGGGACGCTTTTGTAGCGGGCCACAGATCCAATTACACACGACAGCGACTGTTGGAGCAGAGCAACCTCGACCTCAACAAGGCCTCTGAACTCGCACTATCGTTGGATGCAGCCTACCAGGGCATGGATGCCTACTCCTCTGCACCGTGGACACCGCGGGCAATGACAGCCTGGGACACGGTAGGACTGCCTCATAGCGCCGTGCCACCCCAGCCACACCCCAACAACGGCCCAACTACCGCAGCAGTGTCCCAAGGCCAGACAGCAGTGCCCCAAGGCCAGAAATGCTACTTCTGTGGCCAGGCAAAACACCCCAGAGCGCGCTGCCCGGCGAAAAAAGCGATCTGCTCGGGCTGCGGGAAGAAGGGACACTACGCTAGCGTCTGCAGGGCCAAAGCCACCCCGAACCCCAGCAGCGCCGCGTGTGGGCCATGCGGGCCGCCATTTTGGACCTCCCCGGCCGTGTGCGAATCACCGGTACAGCAGCCATTTTGGACGCCTCCAGCCACATGGGGATCATGGACGCCGCCATCTTGGACGACAGCCGGGATGCAGCAGGCCCCCGACACCGCCTCATCTGATACCCGCAGCGACACACCGACCCCTACGCTGGCATCCGTTACACTGGACCAAGCGAGACCGCACCAACTGGCCAGTTCCACAATGGACATTAAGGTAAATGGTCACGATACAATCTGCCTTTTTGACTCTGGGAGCACGGAGAGCTTCATCCACCCCGACACAGTGCGGCGTTGCTCTCTCCCAGTCCTGCCTGCGCAACAGCGGATTTCTATGGCCTCCGAGTCCCAGTCGGCGGACATCGACGGCTACTGCGTGGTGACACTCGTAGTAGACGGGACCGTGTACGATCATTTTAAACTTCTGGTCCTGCCTGACCTCTGCGCTGCCGTCCTGCTGGGGTTAGATTTTCAGTGCCACCTTAAAAGTGTTACGATGGCGTACGGTGGACCCCTACCCCCACTCACAGTCCGCAGCCAGCAGCTTCCAAATTGCCCACCGCGCACCAGGTGCAACCTCTCCACACTCAGAGTCACCCCCCCACCACTGTTTGCTAACCTCACCCCCGACTGTAAGCCCATCGCCACAAAGAGCAGGCGATACAGTGCCGGGGACAGGGTTTTCATTAAAACCGAAGTGGAGCAGCTCCTGAAAGAAGGGATTATTGAGGGCAGCACCAGCCCCTGGTGAGCCCAGGTTCTGGTCGTTAAGACCAGCGAGAAGCAGCGCCTGGTCATCAACTACAGCCAGACAATAAATCGCTACACCCTGCTGGACGCCTACCCACTCCCCCGTATAGCTGATATGGTCAACCAGATCGCGCAGTGCCGCGTCTTCTCGAACATTGACCTGAAATCAGCGTACCACCAGCTCCCCATCCGCCCTGAGGACCGCCAGTACACTGCCTTTGAGGCAAACGGCCGCCTCTATCACTTCCTTAGGGTTCCCTTTGGCGTCACCAACGGGGTCTCCGTCTTCCAAAGGGAGATGGACCGGATGGTAGATCAAAATGCGTTGCAGGCCACTTTCCCATATCTGGACAATGTGACCATCTGCGGCCGTGACTTGCAGGACCATGACACAAACCTCGAAAAATTCCTCCGCACCGCCCAACTCCTAAACCTGACATATAACAAGGAGAAGTGCATATTCCGCACAAACCGCCTCGCCATCCTTGGCTGTGTTGTGGAACACGGAGTCATCGGCCCCGACCCCGACCGGATGCATCCCCTTATGGAACTTCCACTGCCCCACTGCCTCAAGGCCCTGAAGAGGTGCCTAGGGTTTTTCTCCTATTACGCCCAGTGGGTCCCCTACTATGCGGACAAGGCCCGTCCGCTGATCAAGTCCACCTCTTTTCCCTTGACGGCAGAGGCCTGCTTAGCCTTCCACCGTATCAAGGAGGACATTGCCAAAGCCACCATGCACGCAGTGGACGAATCCATCCCCTTCCAGGTGGAAAGCGATGCGTCCGACTTTGCCCTGGCTGCTACCCTCAATCAGGTGGGGAGACCCGTGGCCTTCTTTTCACGAACCCTCCAAGGCCCGGAGACCAGACACTCCGCTGTTGAGAAGGAGGCCCAGGCGATTGTGGAGGCTGTGCGTCATTGGAGGCACTAACTGGCCGGAAAACTGACCAGCGTTCAGTTGCTTTTATGTTTAACAACAAGCAGAGGGGCAAAATCAAAAATGACAAGATCTTGAGGTGGAGAATCGAACTTTCCACCTACAACTACGAGATCTTGTACCGGCCCGGGAAGCTAAATGAACCCCCGGATGCGCTATCGCGTGGCACCTGCGCCAGCGCGCAGATCGATAGACTACGGGTCCTCCACAATGACCTCTGCCACCCGGGGGTCACCAGGTTCTTCCACCTCATCAAGGCCCGCAACCTGCCTTACTCTATTGAGGAGGTCAGGACCATGACCAGGAACTGCCAAGTCTGCGCTGAGTGCAAACCACACTTTTATAGACCAGACAGGGCCCACCTGATAAAAGCCACTCGCCCCTTCGAGCGCCTGAGCATTGATTTTAAAGGGCCTCTCCCCTCCTCCGACCGCAATGTGTACTTCCTCAATATTATTGATGAGTACTCCCGTTTCCCATTCGCCTTCCCCTGCCCGGACATGACCAGTGCCACGGTCATTAAATGTCTGAACAACCTCTTCTCCCTGTTCGGCTTCCCCAGCTATATCCATAGCGACCGGGGCTCATCGTTTATGAGCGACGAACTCCGTCAGTACCTGCTAACTAGGGGTATTGCCACAAGCAGGACCACCAGTTACAACCCCCGGGGGAACGGACAGGTGGAAAGAGAAAATGCGACAGTTTGGAAGGCCATCCTGCTAGCCTTAAAGTCTAGGGGCCTTCCAACCTCCCGCTGGCAGGATGTGCTCCCCGATGCGCTCCACTCTATTCGGTCACTGCTCTGCACTGCCACTAACACCACCCCTCATGAGAAAATGTTTGTCTTCCCAAGGAAGTCCACATCAGGGACGTCGCTACCGCCATGGCTGACATCCCCAGGGCCGGTCCTACTGAGAAGACACGTGAGGACCCATAAAACGGACCCACTGGTCGAGAGGGTCGACCTCCTCCACGCCAACCCCCAGTATGCTTACATCGCATACCCGGACGGGCGGGAGGACAGTGTCTCCATAAGAGACCTTGCACCCTCGGGGACCACAGTAACCCACTACCCACTACCACTCCCCCCCACGATCCGATATCCAGCCCCAGCAGACGGCAGGCCTGGGCCCCGCGACCCGCTCGACATCTACGAGGACAACACGCCTGTGCCACAGCCTACGCAGGACTCGACGCCGGAAGCTTCACTACCCCTGCCGTCGCCACGCCGATCACAGCGGCAGACAAGACCTCCGGAGAGACTCCAATACACTAACTTTTAATACACTTCGCCCCGCCGGACTCAATTTTAAACAAGGGGTGAATGTGGTAAACCATTGTTTGTATTCCTGTTTGTCCTGTTTGTATTCCACTGTGTACATGCCTGGACATGCCTCGGCTGACTCCTCCCACAGGTCCTAGTAGAAAGGTGACTGCTCCCCAGCCCTTGTATCCTGGACCGGTTGACCACTCGAGGCAGACCTCCATTCTGTTGTTAATAAAAGCCTTTAGTTACTCTTCTAACTCTCAGTCTTTTATGAGTAATTGATAGCGCATCATGACCACGAATGCAAAAATGCCAGAAAAGACCTGAGAAAAATATCAAACCAAAAGCATCACCAACCAAACAATCCGGACCTACGTACTAGATACAATGAAACCCTCAAAAGATATAAACACATCATTAGGAACAAAACACAAAACTATACCCACAAAATACTCGAAGAAATTGAAAACTCCACCAATCCAAAACAATTCTGGGAAATGTGGAATAACCTGAGTACAACACAATTGCAAGCATTACCAATCCAAGATGGAGACATCTGGAGAACACATTTTGAAAACCTCTACAAAGACATCCCAATAAACGAAACAAACCCAAGTCAACATCAGGTCACAGAAAAACTCCACACATTAGAAGCAACAATTAAAGACAACCAAAACCCTCTAGACTCCCCAATCACATGGAAAGAACTGGCCACAAAAGCAAAATCTCTCCACCTAAAGAAAGCCTGTGGCCCAGACAACATCAAAAATGAAATGCTCAAGTTCAGCAATATGGAGATATAGGGTGCGATACTCAAACTATTCAACATCATATTACGCTCAGGCTGTTTTCCCGATATCTGGTGCCAAGGACTAATCTCCCCCATATATAAAAGTGGAAACAAATCAGACCCAAATAACTACCGCGGCATCTGTGTCAACAGTTGTCTAGGGAAGTTATTCTGCAGTATTCTAAATAGTAGATTACTTGATTTTCTTAACAAACATAATATCCTCAGAAAAAACCAAATAGGCTTTCTTCCAAAACACCGCACAGCCGACCATATCTATACCCTTCACACCCTCATTGGAAAACATATACACCAAACAAAAAATGGGAAAATATTCGCCTGTTTCATCGACTTCAAGAAAGCCTTTGACTCTATATGGCACGAAGGGCTCTATTATAAACTTCTTCAGTGTGGAATAGGGGGCAAAGTCTATGACCTTATTAAATCAATGTATCTGAAAAACAAATGTGGGGTCAAAATTGGAGACAAACGCACCGATTTCTTCACCCAGAGAAGAGGCGTCCGGCAGGGCTGCAATTTGAGCCCGACCCTGTTCAACATATACATAAATGAATTAGCAGACATGCTGGAGCAAAGCGAGTCACCAGGTCTCCGTCTCCTGGATGGAGAAGTGAAATCCCTGTTCTATGCAGATGACCTGGTTCTGCTGTCTCCCACAGAACAGGGATTACAGCAACAACTAGACCTACTCGACAAATACTGCCAAAATTGGGCTCTAACAGTAAATCTAAAGAAAACCAACATCATGATTTTTCAAAAAAGGCCCAGATGTCAGGAAAACAAATACCAGTTTACCCTCAGTGATACCACTATAGGACACACTATGAGCTACACCTACCTTGGTCTAACTATTACAGCATCAGGGAGCTTCAGCATAGCAGTGAATGCACTAAAAGAAAAAGCCCGAAGAGCCCTATATGCAATAAAAAGAAAATTCTACAACATCCAAATCCCAATCAAAATCTGGCTCAAAATATTTGACAGCATAATCCTGCCCATTGCACTGTACGGTAGTGAAGTATGGGGCCCGCTAAATCACCAAAGCTACACTAAATGGGAAAAACACACAATAGAAGCCCTACATGCAGAATTCTGCCGAAGCATCCTTCGCACCCAAAGAAAAACGCCAACAAATGCATGCAGAGCCGAACTAGGCAGATACCCACTGATAATAAACATCCAAAAACGAGCACTAAACTTCCTAAATCACCTCAAATCTAGCTCCCCAGACACCCTTCATTTCAAAGCCTTTCAGACCCAAGAGCTAAACCCAGAAAAGAGTCCCCTGAGTCAGCTGCTACTGAAACTAAGTACTCAGCCGGACCCTGACCAGCCCCAGACCAACACAGCCGTCCAAACACCAATCCGAGTGAACCAAATCATTAAAAAATGCAAAGAAACCTACCTGGAACATTGGAACAAAATAACCGAAAGCCAAAGCAGATTAGAATGTTACCGGGCCCTAAAAAGAGAATATAAACTGGCAGACTACCTCACGACCATCAGAGACACAAAACAGAGACAGACCCTCACCAGGTACAGACTAAGCGACCACCAACTGGAAATTGAAAAAGGCAGATACAAGAAATCCTGGCAGCCTAGAGAGAATAGAATATGCGATCAATATCTGGCTGGCGAGGTTGAAACAGAAATGCATTTCCTCCTAAAATGCGAAAAATTCAACACATCAAGAAACATATTATTCAACAAGCTAAGCCAAACAACCCCAGATTTCAAGGAATTGGATGATCTGTCAAAATTGAGATTAGTCCTAGGAGAAGGAGACAGACCATACCTTGGGGCTAAATATGTAACAACATGTCACAACCTGAGGACTGTTTAAAATTAAGACTGTTTAAAATTAATATTGAACGTACCAAATGAAGTACAAAGACTGTTTAAAATTAATATTGTTTAAAAGTAATATTGTATGTACCCAACAAATGTCAAATCGATTGACACCTACAGAATGTTGGAAAACTGCACCTTTTTGCTATGTAAGCTTTGGCAATATGGTTCTCTGTAAACTTTCATGCCAATAAAGCATTTGAATTGAATTGAATTGAATTGAGTGATGGAGGGAGAGAGAGAATGTGATGGAGGGAGAGAGAGAGGGTGATGGAGGGAGAGAGAGAGGGTGATGGAGGGAGAGAGAGAGTGATGGAGGGAGAGAGAGAGACTGATGGAGGGAGAGAGAGAGTGTGATGGAGGGAGAGAGAGAGTGTGATGGAGGGAGAGAGAGGGTGATGGAGGGAGAGAGAGAGAGGGATGGAGGGAGAGAGAGAGGGTGATGGAGGGTGAGAGAGAGAGGGATGGAGGGAGAGAGAGAGGGTGATGGAGGGTGAGAGAGAGGGTGCTGGATGGAGAGAGAGAGAGTGATGGAGGGAGAGAGAGAGAGTGATGGAGGGAGAGAGATAGAGTGATGGAGGGAGAGAGAGAGGGTGATGGAGGGAGAGAGAGAGGGTGATAGAGAGAGAGAGAATGATGGAGGGAGAGAGAGAGGGTGATGGAGGGAGAGAGAGAGAGTGATGGAGGGAGAGAGAGAGGGTGATGGAGGGAGAGAGAGGGTGATGGTGGGAGAGAGAGAGTGATGGAGGGAGAGAGAGAGAGTGATGGAGGGAGAGAGAGAGAGTGATGGAGGGAGAGAGAGGGTGAATGAGGGAGAGAGAGAGAGTGATGGAAGGAGAGAGAGAGGGTGATGGAGGGAGAGAGAGAGGGTGATGGAGGGAGAGAGAAACATAGAAACATAGAGATAGGAACAGGAGTAGGCCATTCGGCCCTTCGAGCCTGCTCCGCCATTCAATGAGATCATGGCTGATCTTCGTCTGAGATCTTAGCTGATCTTACCAGTTCAGTACCCCGTCCCCGCCTTTTCTCCGTAACCCTTAATCCCCTTAGCCTTCAGAAATATATCCAATTCTCTCTTGAAAATATTTATTGAATTAGCCTTCACAGCCCTCTGTGGCAGGGAATTCCACAGGCTCACCACTCTTTGAGTGAAGAAATTCTTCCTCATCTCTGTTTTAAATGATTTGCCCGCTATTTTTAGACTGTGGCCCGTGGTTCTGTGCTCCCCTGCCATTGGAAACATTCTCTCTGAATTCAGCCTGTCCAGGCCTGCCATAATTTTATATGTTTCGATGAGATCCCCTCTCAATCTTCTAAACTCCAGTGAGTACAAGCCCAAACTATTCAATCTCTCCTCGTAGGTCATTCCCGCCATTCCAGGTATCAGCCTGGTGAATCGCCGCTGCACTCTTTCCATGGCAAGAGAGAGTGATGGAGGGTGAGAGAGAGGGTGATGGAGGGAGAGAGAGGGTGAATGAGGGAGAGAGAGAGAGTGATGGAAGGAGAGAGAGAGGGTGATGGAGGGAGAGAGAGAGAGTGATGGAAGGAGAGAGAGAGGGTGATGGAGGGAGAGAGAGAGAGGGATGGAGGGAGAGAGAGAGGGTGATGGAGGGTGAGAGAGAGGGTGATGGAGGGAGAGAGAGAGGGTGATGGAGGGAGAGAGAGAGGGTGATGGAGGGAGAGAGAGAGGGTGATGGAGGGAGAGAGAGAGGGTGATGGAGGGAGAGAGAGAGGTTGATGGAGGGAGAGAGAGAGGGTGATGGAGAGAGAGAGTGAAGGAGGGAGAGAGAGAGGGTGATGGAGGGAGAGTGAGAGGGTGATGGAGGGAGAGAGAGAGGGTGATGGAGGGAGAGAGTGTGTGATGGAGGGAGAGAGAGAGAGTGATGGAGGGAGAGAGAGAGGGTGATGGAGGGAGAGAGAGAGGGTGATGGAGGGAGAGAGAGAGGGTGATGGAGGGAGAGAGAGAGGGTGATGGAGGGAGAGAGAGAGGGTGATGGAGGGAGAGAGAGAGGGTGATGGAGGGAGAGAGCGAGAGTGATGGAGGGAGAGAGAGAGATTGATGGAGGGAGAGAGAGAGGGTGATGGAGGGAGAGAGAGAGAGTGAAGGAGGAAGAGAGAGAGAGTGATGGAGGGAGAGAGAGAGGGTGATGGAGGGAGAGAGAGAGGGTGATGGAGGGAGAGAGAGAGGGTGATGGACGGAGAGTGAGAGTGATGGAGAGAGAGAGAGACAGTGATGGAGGGAGAGAGAGGGTGATGGAGGGAGAGAGAGAGAGTGATGGAGGGAGAGAGAGAGGGTGATGGACGGAGAGAGAGAGAGTGATGGAGGGAGAGAGAGAGAGTGATGGATGGAGAGAGAGAGGGTGATGGAGGGAGAGAGAGAGGGTGATGGAGGGAGAGAGAGAGAGAGTGATGGAGGGAGAGAGAGAGTGATGGAGGGAGAGAGAGAGAGTGATGGGGGGAGAGAGAGAGGGTGATGGAGGGAGAGAGAGAGTGATGGAGGGAGAGAGAGAGAGAGTGATGGAGGGAGAGAGAGAGAGTGATGGAGGGAGAGAGAGAGGGCGATGGAGGGAGAGAGAGAGGGTGATGGAGGGAGAGAGAGAGAGAGTGATGGAGGGAGAGAGAGAGAGTGATGGAGGGAGAGAGATAGAGAGTGATGGAGGGAGAGAGAGAGAGTGATGGAGGGAGAGAGAGAGAGTGATGGAGGGAGAGAGGGTGATGGAGGGAGAGAGAGAGGGTGATGGAGGGAGAGAGAGAGAGTGATGGAGGGAGAGAGAGATGGTGATGGAGGGAGAGAGAGAGAATGATGGAGGGAGAGAGAGAGAGTGATGGGGGGAGAGAGAGAGGGTGATGGAGGGAGAGAGAGAGAGAGTGATGGAGGGAGAGAGAGAGAGTGATGGAGGGAGAGAGAGAGAGAGTGATGGGGGGAGAGAGAGAGGGTGATGGAGGGAGAGAGAGAGAGTGATGGAGGGAGAGAGAGAGGGTGATGGAGGGAGAGAGAGAGGGTGATGGAGAGAGAGAGAGAGTGATGGAGGGAGAGAGAGAGTGATGGAGGGAGAGAGAGAGGGTGATGGAGGGGGAGAGAGAGGGTGATGGAGGGAGAGAGAGAGTGATGGAGGGAGAGAGAAAATGTGATGGAGGGCGAGCGAGAGGGTGATGGAGGGAGAGAGAGAGGGTGATGGAGGGAGAGAGATAGGGTGATGGAGGGAGAGGGATAGGGTGATGGAGGGAGAGAGAGAGAGTGATGGAGGGAGAGAGAGAGACTGATGGAGGGAGAGAGAGAGGGTGATGGAGGGAGAGAGAGGGTGATGGAGGGAGAGAGAGAGAGTGATGGAGGGAGAGAGAGTGATGGAGGGAGAGAGAGAGAGTGATGGAGGGAGAGAGAGGGTGATGGAGGGAGAGAGAGAGACTGATGGAGGGAGAGAGAGAGTGATGGAGGGAGAGAGAGAGAGTGATGGAGGGAGAAGAGAGAGTGATGGAGGGAGAGAGGGTGATGGAGGGAGAGAGAGAGTGTGATGGAGGGAGAGAGAGAGGGTGATGGAGGGAGAGTGAGAGGTTGAAGGAGGGAGAGAGAGAGGGTGATGGAGGGAGAGAGAGGGTGATGGAGGAAGAGAGAGAGTGATGGAGGGAGAGAGAGAGTGATGGAGGGAGAGAGAGAGGGTGATGGAGGGAGAGAGAGGGTGATGGAGGGAGAGAGAGGGTGATGGAGGGAGAGAGAGAGAGAGAGTGATGGAGGGAGAGAGGGAGGTTGATGGAGGGAGAGAGAGAGAGAGTGATGGAGAGAGAGAGAGAGAGAGTGATGGAGGAAGAGAGAGAGAGTGATGGAGGGAGAGAGAGAGGATGATGGAGGGAGAGAGAGAGGGTGATGGAGGGAGAGAGAGAGTGATGGAGGGAGAGAGAGAGAGTGATGGAGGGAGAGAGAGTGATGGAGGGAGAGAGAGAGTGATGGAGGGAGAGAGAGAGTGATGGAGGGAGAGAGAGAGAGTGATGGAGGGAGAGAGAGAGTGATGGAGGGAGAGAGAGAGTGATGGAGGGAGAGAGAGAGTGATGGAGGGAGAGAGAGAGAGTGATGGAGGGAGAGAGAGAGAGTGATGGAGGGAGAGTGAGACGGTGATGGAGGGAGAGAGAGAGGGTGATGGAGGGAGAGAGAGAGGGTGATGGAGGGAGAGAGAGAGAGAGTGATGGAGGGAGAGAGAGAGAGATGGAGGGAGAGAGAGAGAGTGATGGAGGGAGAGAGAGAGAGTGATGGAGGGAGAGAGAGAGAGTGATGGAGGGAGAGAGAGAGCGTGATGGAGGGAGAGAGAGGGTGATGGAGGGAGAGAGAGAGAGTGATGGAGGGAGAGAGAGTGATGGAGGGAGAGAGAGAGAGTGATGGAGGGAGAGAGAGGGTGATGGAGGGAGAGAGAGAGACTGATGGAGGGAGAGAGAGAGTGATGGAGGGAGAGAGAGAGAGTGATGGAGGGAGAAGAGAGAGTGATGGAGGGAGAGAGGGTGATGGAGGGAGAGAGAGAGTGTGATGGAGGGAGAGAGAGAGGGTGATGGAGGGAGAGAGAGAGGCTGATGGAGGGAGAGAGAGAGGGTGATGGAGGGAGAGAGAGGGTGATGGAGGAAGAGAGAGAGTGATGGAGGGAGAGAGAGAGTGATGGAGGGAGAGAGAGAGTGATGGAGGGAGAGAGAGAGAGAGAGTGATGGAGGAAGAGAGAGAGAGAGAGTGATGGAGGGAGAGAGGGAGGTTGATGGAGGGAGAGAGAGAGAGAGTGATGGAGAGAGAGAGAGAGTGATGGAGGAAGAGAGAGAGAGTGATGGAGGGAGAGAGAGAGGATGATGGAGGGAGAGAGAGAGGGTGATGGAGGGAGAGAGAGAGTGATGGAGGGAGAGAGAGAGAGTGATGGAGGGAGAGAGAGTGATGGAGGGAGAGAGAGAGTGATGGAGGGAGAGAGAGAGTGATGGAGGGAGAGAGAGAGAGTGATGGAGGGAGAGAGAGAGTGATGGAGGGAGAGAGAGAGTGATGGAGGGAGAGAGAGAGAGTGATGGAGGGAGAGAGAGAGAGTGATGGAGGGAGAGAGAGACGGTGATGGAGGGAGAGAGAGAGGGTGATGGAGGGAGAGAGAGAGGGTGATGGAGGGAGAGAGAGAGAGAGTGATGGAGGGAGAGAGAGAGAGATGGAGGGAGAGAGAGAGAGATGGAGGGAGAGAGAGAGAGTGATGGAGGGAGAGAGAGAGGGTGATGGAGGGAGAGAGAGAGAGTGATGGAGGGAGAGAGAGAGAGTGATGGAGGGAGAGAGAGAGAGTGATGGAGGGAGAGGGACAGAGAGAGGTGATGGAGGGAGAGAGAGAGAGTGATGGAGGGAGAGAGAGAATGTGATGGAGGGCGAGAGAGAGGGTGATGGAGGGAGAGAGAGAGGGTGATGGAGGGAGAGAGAGAGGGTGATGGAGGGAGGGAGAGAGTGATGGAGGGAGAGAGAGAATGTGATGGAGGGCGAGAGAGAGGGTGATGGAGGGAGAGAGAGAGGGTGATGGAGGGAGAGAGAGAGGGTGATGGAGGGAGAGGGAGAGGGTGATGGAGGGAGAGAGAGAGAGTGATGGAGGGAGAGAGAGAGGGTGATGGAGGGAGAGAGAGAGGGTGATGGAGGGAGAGTGAGAGCGTGATGGAGGGAGAGAGAGAGGGTGATGAAGGGGAGGGAGAGAGAGAGTGTGATGGAGGGAGAGAGAGAGGGTGATGGAGGGAGAGAGAGAGTGCTGGAGGGAGAGGGAGAGAGCGATGGAGTGAGAGAGAGAGGGGGAGGGAGAGAGAGAGAGTGATGGAGGGAGAGAGAGAGGGTGATGGAGGGAGAGGGTGATGGAGGGAGAGAGAGAGAGAGTGATGGCGGGGGAGGGAGAGAGAGAGTGTGATGGAGGGAGAGAGAGAGGGTGATCGAGGGAGAGTGAGAGTGATGGAGGGAGAGAGAGAGAGTGATGGAGGGAGAGAGAGAGAGTGATGGAGGGAGAGAGAGAGAGAGAGTGATGGAGGGAGAGGGTGAGGGTGATGGAGGGAGAGGGAGAGAGTGATGGAGGGAGAGAGAGAGAGTGATGGAAGGAGAGGGAGAGGGTGATGGAGGGAGAGAGAGAGGGTGATGGAGGGAGAGAGAGAGGGTGATGGAGGGAGAGGGAGAGAGTGATGGAGGGAGAGGGAGAGGGTGATGGAGGGAGAGGGAGAGGGTGATGGAGGGAGAGAGAGAGAGTGATGGAGGGAGAGAGAGAGGGTGATGGAGGGAGAGTGAGAGAGTGATGGAGGGAGAGAGAGAGGGTGATGGAGGTGGAGGGAGAGAGAGAGGGTGTTGGAGGGGGAGGGAGAGAGAGAGTGTGATGGAGGGAGAGAGAGAGGGTGATGGAGGGAGAGAGAGAGTGATGGAGGGAGAGGGAGAGAGTGATGGAGGGAGAGAGAGAGAGTGATGGAGGGAGAGAGAGAGGGCGATGGAGGGAGAGAGGGAGGGCGATGGAGGGAGAGAGAGAGAGAGAGTGATGGAGGGAGAGAGAGAGAGTGATGGAGGGAGAGAAATAGAGAGTGATGGAGGGAGAGAGAGAGAGTGATGGAGGGAGAGAGAGAGAGTGATGGAGGGAGAGAGGGTGATGGAGGGAGAGAGAGAGGGTGATGGAGGGAGAGAGAGAGAGTGATGGAGGGAGAGAGAGAGGGTGATGGAGGAAGAGAGAGAGAATGATGGAGGGAGAGAGAGAGAGTGATGGAGGAGAAAGAGAGGGTGATGGACGGAGAGAGAGAGGGTGATGGAGAGAGAGAGAGAGTGATGGAGGGAGAGAGAGAGGGTGATGGAGGGAGAGAGAGAGAGTGATGGAGGGAGAGAGAGAGTGATGGATGGAGAGAGAGAGGGTGATGGAGGGAGAGAGAGAGGGTGATGGAGGGAGAGAGAGAGTGATGGAGGGAGAGAGAGAATGTGATGGAGGGCGAGAGAGAGGGTGATGGAGGGAGAGAGGGTGATGGAGGGAGAGAGATAGGGTGATGGAGGGAGAGAGATAGGGTGATGGAGGGAGAGAGAGAGTGATGGAGGTAGAGAGAGAGACTGATGGAGGGAGAGAGAGAGGGTGATGGAGGGAGAGAGAGGGTGATGGAGGGAGAGAGAGAGAGAGTGATGGAGGGAGAGAGAGAGAGAGTGATGGAGGGAGAGAGATTGATGGAGGGAGAGAGAGAGAGATGGAGGGAGAGAGAGGGTGATGGAGGGAGAGAGAGTGAGTGATGGAGGGAGAGAGAGAGTGATGGAGGGAGAGAGAGAGAGTGATGGAGGGAGAGAGAGGGTGATGGAGGTAGAGAGAGAAAGTGATGGAGGTAGAGAGAGAGAGTGATGGAGGGACAAGAGAGAGTGATGGAGGGAGAGAGGGTGATGGAGGGAGAGAGAGAGACTGATGGAGGGAGAGAGAGAGTGTGATGGAGGGAGAGAGAGGGTGATGGAGGGAGAGAGAGAGAGGGATGGAGGGAGAGAGAGAGGGTGATGGAGGGTGAGAGAGAGAGGGATGGAGGGAGAGAGAGAGGGTGATGGAGGGTGAGAGAGAGGGTGCTGGATGGAGAGAGAGAGAGTGATGGAGGGAGAGAGAGAGAGTGATGGAGGGAGAGAGAGAGAGTGATGGAGGGAGAGAGATAGAGTGATGGAGGGAGAGAGAGAGGGTGATAGAGAGAGAGAGAATGATGGAGGGAGAGGGAGAGGGTGATGGAGGAGAGAGAGAGAGTGATGGAGGGAGAGAGAGAGGGTGATGGAGGGAGAGAGAGGGTGATGGTGGGAGAGAGAGAGTGATGGAGTTAGAGAGAGAGAGTGATGGAGGGAGAGAGAGGGTGAATGAGGGAGAGAGAGAGAGTGATGGAAGGAGAGAGAGAGGGTGATGGAGGGAGAGAGAGAGGGTGATGGAGGAGAGAGAAACATAGAAACATAGAGATAGGAACAGGAGTAGGCCATTCGGCCCTTCGAGCCTGCTCCGCCATTCAATGAGATCATGGCTGATCTTCGTCTGAGATCTTAGCTGATCTTACCAGTTCAGTACCCCGTCCCCGCCTTTTCTCCGTAACCCTTAATCCCCTTAGCCTTCAGAAATATATCCAATTCTCTCTTGAAAATATTTATTGAATTAGCCTTCACAGCCCTCTGTGGCAGGGAATTCCACAGGCTCACCACTCTTTGAGTGAAGAAATTCTTCCTCATCTCTGTTTTAAATGATTTGCCCGCTATTTTTAGAATGTGGCCCCTGGTTCTGTGCTCCCCTGCCATTGGAAACATTCTCTCTGAATTCAGCCTGTCCAGGCCTGCCATAATTTTATATGTTTCGATGAGATCCCCTCTCAATCTTCTAAACTCCAGTGAGTACAAGCCCAAACTATTCAATCTCTCCTCGTAGGTCATTCCCGCCATTCCAGGTATCAGCCTGGTGAATCGCCGCTGCACTCTTTCCATGGCAAGAGAGAGTGATGGAGGGTGAGAGAGAGGGTGATGGAGGGAGAGAGAGGGTGAATGAGGGAGAGAGAGAGAGTGATGGAAGGAGAGAGAGAGGGTGATGGAGGGAGAGAGAGAGAGTGATGGAAGGAGAGAGAGAGGGTGATGGAGGGAGAGAGAGAGAGGGATGGAGGGAGAGAGAGAGGGTGATGGAGGGTGAGAGAGAGGGTGATGGAGGGAGAGAGAGAGGGTGATGGAGGGAGAGAGAGAGGGTGATGGAGGGAGAGAGAGAGGGTGATGGAGGGAGAGAGAGAGGGTGATGGAGGGAGAGAGAGGGTGATGGAGGAGAGAGAGAGGTTGATGGAGGGAGAGAGAGAGGGTGATGGAGGAGAGAGAGTGAAGGAGGGAGAAGAGAGAGAGAGAGTGATGGAGGGAGAGAGAGAGGGTGATGGAGGAGAGAGAGAGGGTGATGGAGGGAGAGAGTGAAGGAGGGAGAGAGAGAGGGTGATGGAGGAGAGTGAGAGGGTGATGGAGGGAGAGAGAGAGGGTGATGGAGGAGAGAGTGAGTGATGGAGGGAGAGAGAGAGAGTGATGGAGGAGAGAGAGAGGTGATGGAGGGAGAGAGAGAGGGTGATGGAGGGAGAGAGAGAGGGTGATGGAGGGAGAGAGAGGGTGATGGAGGGAGAGAGAGGGTGATGTTGGGAGAGAGAGAGTGATGGAGGGACAGAGAGAGAGTGATGGAGGGGAGAGAGAGGGTGATGGAGGGAGAGAGAGAGAGTGATGGAGGGAGAGAGAGAGAGTGATGGAGGAGAGAGAGAGCGCGATGGAGGGAGAGAGAGAGAGTGATGGAGGGAGAGAGAGGGTGATGGAGGGAGAGAGAGAGAGTGATGGAGGAGAGAGAGAGAGGGATGGAGGGAGAGAGAGAGGGTGATGGAGGGTGAGAGAGAGGGTGCTGGATGGAGAGAGAGAGAGTGATGGAGGGAGAGAGAGAGAGTGATGGAGGGAGAGAGAGAGAGTGATGGAGGGAGAGAGAGAGAGAAATGGAGGGAGAGAGAGAGGGTGATGGAGGGAGAGAGAGAGGGTGATGGAGAGAGAGAGAGAATGATGGAGGGAGAGAGAGAGGGTCATGGAGGGAGAGAGAGAGAATGATGGAGGGAGAGAGAGAGGGTGATGGAGGGAGAGAGAGGGTGATGGTGGGAGAGAAGAAGTGATGGAGGGAGAGAGAGAGTGATGAGGGAGAGAGAGAGAGTGATGGAGGGAGAGAGAGGGTGATGAGGGAGAGAGAGTGAGTGATGGAAGGAGAGAGAGAGGGTGATGGAAGGAGAGAGAGAGGGTGATGGAGGGAGAGAGAGAGAGTGATGGAGGGAGAGAGAGAGTGATGGAGGGAGAGAGAGGGTGAATGAGGGAGAGAGAGAGAGTGATGGAGGGAGAGAGAGAGGGTGATGGAGGGGAGAGACAGGGTGATGGAGGAGAGAGAGAGGGTGATGGAGGGAGAGAGAGAGAGTGAAGGAGGGAGAGAGAGAGGCGATGGGGAGAGTGAGAGGGTGATGGAGGAGAGAGAGAGGGTGATGGAGGGAGAGAGAGAGGGTGATCGGAGGAGAGAGAGAGAGTGATGGAGGGGAGA
>NC_140990.1:344090704-344119142 GCF_052327205.1 Somniosus microcephalus | reverse complement strand
TGTGATGGAGGGAGAGAGAGAGTGTGATGGAGAGAGAGAGAGGGTGATGGAGGGAAAGAGAGAGAGTGATGGAGGGAGAGAGAGAGAGTGATGGAGGGAGAGAGAGAGGGTGATGGAGGGAGAGAGAGAGGGTGATGGAGGGAGAGAGAGAGGGTGATGGAGGGAGAGAGAGAGTGATGGAGGGAGAGAGAGAGAGTGATGGAGGGAGAGAGAGAGAGTGAGGGAGGGAGAGAGAGAGGGTGATGGAGGGAGAGAGAGAGTGAAGGAGGGAGAGAGAGAGAGTGATGGAGGGAGAGAGAGAGGGTGATGGAGGGAGAGAGAGAGGGTGATGGAGGGAGAGAGAGAGAGTGATGGAGGGAGAGAGAGAGAGTGATGGAGGGAGAGAGAGAGAGTGATGGAGGGAGAGAGAGAGGGTGATGGAGGGAGAGAGAGAGAGTGATGGAGGGAGAGAGAGAGGATGATGGAGGGAGAGAGAGAGGGTGATGGAGGGAGAGAGAGAGAGAGTGATGGAGGGACAGAGAGAGAGTGATGGAGGGAGAGAGAGAGGGTGATGGAGGGAGAGAGAGAGGGTGATGGAGGGAGAAAGAGAGTGTGTGATGGAGAGAGAGAGAGAGAGTGATGGAGGGAGAGAGAGGGTGATGGAGGGAGAGAGAGAGTGATGGAGGGAGAGAGAGAGAGTGATGGAGGGAGAGAGAGAGGGTGATGGAGGGAGAGAGAGAGAGTGATGGAGGGAGAGAGAGAGGATGATGGAGGGAGAGAGAGAGTGATGGAGGGAGAGAGAGAGGGTGATGGAGGGAGAGAGAGAGAGAATGATGGAGGGAGAGAGAGAGAGTGATGGAGGGAGAGAGAGAGGGTGATGGAGGGAGAGAGAGAGGGTGATGGAGGGAGAGAGAGAGGGTGATGGAGGGAGAGAGAGAGGGTGATGGAGGGAGAGAGAGAGAGTGATGGAGGGAGAGAGAGAGAGTGATGGAGGGAGAGAGAGAGAGTGATGGAGGGAGAGAGAGAGGGTGATGGAGGGAGAGAGAGAGAGTGATGGAGGGAGAGAGAGAGGATGATGGAGGGAGAGAGAGAGGGTGATGATGGAGGAGAGAGAGAGAGAGTGATGGAGGGACAGAGAGAGAGTGATGGAGGGAGAGAGAGAGGGTGATGGAGGGAGAGAGAGAGGGTGATGGAGGGAGAAGAGAGTGTGTGATGGAGAGAGAGAGAGAGAGTGATGGAGGGAGAGAGAGGGTGATGGAGGGAGAGAGAGAGTGATGGAGGGAGAGAGAGAGAGTGATGGAGGGAGAGAGAGAGGGTGATGGAGGGAGAGAGAGAGAGTGATGGAGGGAGAGAGAGAGGATGATGGAGGGAGAGAGAGAGTGATGGAGGGAGAGAGAGAGGGTGATGGAGGGAGAGAGAGAGAGAATGATGGAGGGAGAGAGAGAGAGTGATGGAGGGAGAGAGAGAGGGTGATGGAGGGAGAGAGAGAGGGTGATGGAGGGAGAGAGAGAGGGTGATGGAGGGAGAGAGAGAGTGTGATGGAGAGAGAGAGAGAGAGTGATGGAGGGAGAGAGAGGGTGATGGAGGGAGAGAGAGAGTGATGGAGGGAGAGAGAGAGGGTGATGGAGGGAGAGAGAGAGTGATGGAGTGAGAGAGAGAGAGTGATGGAGGGAGAGAGAGAGAGTGATGGAGGGAGAGAGAGGGTGATGGAGGGAGAG
This sequence comes from Somniosus microcephalus, assembly GCF_052327205.1. NCBI lineage: Eukaryota > Metazoa > Chordata > Chondrichthyes > Squaliformes > Somniosidae > Somniosus > Somniosus microcephalus. The sequence continues at coordinate 344,117,445 of NC_140990.1, read as the reverse complement.
AGAGAGTGAAGGAGGGAGAGAGAGAGGGTGATGGAGGGAGAGAGAGAGAGAGTGATGGAGGGAGAGAGAGGGTGATAGAGAGAGAGAGAGAGAGGGAGTGATGGAGGGAGAGAGAGAGGGTGATGGAGGGAGAGAGAGAGAGTGATGGAGGGAGAGAGAGAGAGTGATGGAGGGAGAGAGAGAGCGTGATGGAGGGAGAGAGAGAGGGTGATGGAGGGAGAGAGAGAGGGTGATGGAGGGAGAGAGAGAGAGTGATGGAGGGAGAGAGAGAGAGTGATGGAGGGAGAGAGAGAGAGTGATGGAGGGAGAGAGAGAGGGTGATGGAGGGAGAGAGAGAGGGTGATGGAAGGAGAGAGAGAGAGTGCTGGAGGGAGAGAGAGAGGATGATGGAGGGAGAGAGAGAGTGATGGAGGGAGAGAGAGAGGGTGATGGAGGGAGAGAGAGAGAGAGTGATGGAGGGAGAGAGAGAGGGTGATGGAGGGAGAGAGAGAGGGTGATGGAGGGAGAGAGAGAGGGTGATGGAGGGAGAGAGAGAGTCTGTGATGGAGAGAGAGAGAGAGAGTGATGGAGGGAGAGAGAGGGTGATGGAGGGAGAGAGAGAGTGATGGAGGGAGAGAGAGAGAGTGATGGAGGGAGAGAGAGAGGGTGATGGAGGGAGAGAGAGAGTGATGGAGGGAGAGAGAGAGAGTGATGGAGGGAGAGAGAGAGAGTGATGGAGGGAGAGAGGGTGATGGAGGGAGAGAGAGAGTGATGGAGGGAGAGAGAGAGGGTGATGGAGGGAGAGAGAGAGAGAGTGATGGAGGGAGAGAGAGGGTGATGGAGAGAGAGAGAGAGAGTGATGGACGGAGAGAGAGAGGTTGATGGAGGGAGAGAGAGGGTGATGGAGGGAGAGAGAGAGAGAGAGTGATGGAGGGAGAGAGAGAGGGTGATGGAGGGAGAGAGAGAGGGTGATGGAGGGAGAGAGAGAGAGTGATGGAGGGAGAGAGAGAGTGTGATGGAGGGAGAGAGAGAGAGAGTGATGGAGGGAGAGAGAGAGGGTGATGGAGGGAGAGAGAGAGAGTGATGGAGGGAGAGACAGAGAGAGAGTGATGGAGAGAGATAGAGGGTGATGGAGGGAGAGGGAGAGGGTGATGCTGGGAGATTGAGAGGGTGATGGAGGGAGAGAGAGAGGGTGATGGAGGGAGAGAGAGAGAGTGATGGAGGGAGAGAAAGAGTGATGGAGGGAGAGAGAGAGGGTGATGGAGGGAGGGAGAGAGGGTCATGGAGGGAGAGAGAGAGGGTGATGGAGGGAGAGAGAGAGAGTGATGGACGGAGAGAGAGAGAGTGATGGAGAGAGAGAGGGTGATGGAGGGAGAGAGAGAAGGTGATGGAGGGAGAGAGAGAGGGTGATGGAGGGAGAGAGAGAGAGTGATGGAGGGAGAGAGAGAGTGATGGAGGGAGAGAGAGAGGGTGATGGAGGGAGAGAGAGAGGGTGATGGAGCGAGAGAGAGAGAGTGATGGAGCGAGAGAGAGAGAGTGATGGATGGAGAGAGAGAGTGTGATGGAGGGAGAGAGAGAGAGTGATGGAGGGAGAGAGAGAGGGTGATGGAGGGAGAGAGAGAGGGTCATGGAGGGAGAGAGAGAGGGTGATGAGGGAGAGAGAGAGAGAGTGATGGAGGGAGAGAGAGAGGGTGATGAGGGAGAGAGAGAGGGTGATGGAGGGAGAGAGAGAGGGTGATGGAGAGAGAGAGAGTGATGGAGGGAGAGAGAGAGAGTGATGGAGGGAGAGAGAGAGAGTGATGGAGGGAGAGAGAGAGAGTGATGGAGGGAGAGAGAGAGAGTGATGGAGGGAGATAGAGGGTGATGGAGGGAGAGAGAGAGAGGGTGATGGAGGGAGAGAGAGAGGGTGATGGAGGGAGAGAGAGTGATGGAGGGAGAGAGAGAGTGATGGAGGGAGAGAGAGAGAGTGATGGAGGTAGAGAGAGAGGGTGATGGAGGGAGAGAGAGGGTGATGGAGGGAGAGAGAGTGTGATGGAGGGAGAGAGAGAGAATGATGGAGGGAGAGAGAGAGTGATGGAGGGAGAGAGAGATAGTGATGGAGGGAGAGAGAGTCAGTGATGGAGGGAGAGAGAGAGAGTGATGGAGGGAGAGAGAGAGGGTGATGGAGGGAGAGAGAGAGGGTGATGGAGGGAGAGAGAGAGAGTGAAGGAGGGAGAGAGAGAGGGTGATGGAGGGAGAGTGAGAGGGTGATGGAGGGAGAGAGAGAGGGTGATGGAGGGAGAGAGAGAGTGATGGAGGGAGAGAGAGAGAGTGATGGAGGGAGAGAGAGAGTGTGATGGAGGGAGAGAGAGAGGGTGATGGAGGGAGAGAGAGAGTGATGGAGGGAGAGAGAGAGAGAGTGATGGAGGGAGAGAGAGAGAGTGATGGAGGGAGAGAGAGAGAGTGATGGAGGGAGAGAGAGGGTGAATGAGGGAGAGAGAGAGAGTGATGGAAGGAGAGAGAGAGGGTGATGGAGGGAGAGAGAGAGGGTGATGGAGGGAGAGAGACACATCTCACCGGTAAAACAGGGAAAATCACACGTATGGCTAAAACTAGATAAAAATATAGGAATAGCAAAAAAAGATGTTTACTTATGTGCGATCTACATACCTCCAATAGAATCGCCATATTTCGAAGAGGAGTTATTTGATACTCTCCACATGAAAATCAGCCATTTCCAGGCCCAAGGAAAGGTGATAATATGTGGGGACCTAAATGCAAGGACCGGTTGTGAACCTGACTTCATCGACCAACAGGGAAACAACCATGTGTTTGGCCAGACCCCTTTAGATGTCACACCAGCCATCGCAAATCGGAACAACCTTGATCGTGAAATAAATAGAAGCGGTAGGGAGGTAGTGCAACTCTGCCGAGCCTTAGGCCTGTACATAGTTAACGGTAGGTTCAGAGGGGACTCCCTAGGGAGACTCACATACTCCTCAACTCTTGGGTCTAGTGTGGTGGACTATACAATCACTGACCTGGACCCCTGCGATATCAACTCATTCACTGTCAGGCAGCAATCCCCCCTCTCAGACCATAACCAAATAAATATGTACCTTAAACTTTCTGCCCAAACGACAGACACAAAAAAGGAACCCAGTAAGCTCCATAAAATAAACCAGACATACAGATGGGCCCCAGACAGTGGAGAAAAATTCATCACAGCACTAAAGTCACCTGATCTCACAAGTAAAATATCAAAATTTAAAGAAAACCCATACGAGATCACCAGAGATGGTGTAAACATGGCCATAGAGGATATAAATATGATCTTCCATGAGGCAGCTGTAAAAGCCGACCTTGTGAAACAGAAGAGGAAGCGTCACAAAAGACAAAATAAAAATAAGAAATGGTTTGACCACGAATGCAAAAATGCCAGAAAAGACCTGAGAAAAATATCAAACCAAAAGCATCGCCAACCAAACAATCCGGACCTACGTACTAGATACAATGAAACCCTCAAAAGATATAAACACACCATTAGGAACAAAACACAAAACTATACCCACAAAATACTCGAAGAAATTGAAAACTCCACCAATCCAAAACAATTCTGGGAAATGTGGAATAACCTGAGTACAACACAATTGCAAGCATTACCAATCCAAGATGGCGACATCTGGAGAACACATTTTGAAAACCTCTACAAAGACATCCCAATAAACGAAACAAACCCAAGTCAACATCAGGTCACAGAAAAACTCCACACATTAGAAGCAACAATTAAAGACAACCAAAACCCTCTAGACTCCCCAATCACATGGAAAGAACTGGCCACAAAAACAAAATCTCTCCACCTAAAGAAAGCCTGTGGCCCAGACAACATCAAAAATGAAATGCTCAAGTTCAGCAATATGGAGATGCAGGGTGCGATACTCAAACTATTCAACATCATATTACGCTCAGGCTGTTTTCCCGATATCTGGTGCCAAGGACTAATCTCCCCCATATATAAAAGTGGAAACAAATCAGACCCAAATAACTACCGCGGCATCTGTGTCAACAGTTGTCTAGGGAAGTTATTCTGCAGTATTCTAAATAGTAGATTACTTGATTTTCTTAACAAACATAATATCCTCAGAAAAAACCAAATAGGCTTTCTTCCAAAACACCGCACAGCCGACCATATCTATACCCTTCACACCCTCATTGGAAAACATATACACCAAACAAAAAATGGGAAAATATTCGCCTGTTTCATCGACTTCAAGAAAGCCTTTGACTCTATATGGCACGAAGGGCTCTATTATAAACTTCTTCAGTGTGGAATAGGGGGCAAAGTCTATGACCTTATTAAATCAATGTATCTGAAAAACAAATGAGGGGTCAAAATTGGAGACAAACGCACCGATTTCTTCACCCAGAGAAGAGGCGTCCGGCAGGGCTGCAATTTGAGCCCGACCCTGTTCAACATATACATAAATGAATTAGCAGACATGCTGGAGCAAAGCGAGTCACCAGGTCTCCGTCTCCTGGATGGAGAAGTGAAATCCCTGTTCTATGCGGACGACCTGGTTCTGCTGTCTCCCACAGAACAGGGATTACAGCAACAACTAGACCTACTCGACAAATACTGCCAAAATTGGGCTCTAACAGTAAATCTAAAGAAAACCAACATCATGATTTTTCAAAAAAGGCCCAGATGTCAGGAAAACAAATATCAGTTTACCCTCAGTGATACCACTATAGGACACACTATGAGCTACACCTACCTTGGTCTAACTATTACAGCGTCCGGGAGCTTCAGCATAGCAGTGAATGCACTAAAAGAAAAAGCACGAAGAGCCCTATATGCAATAAAAAGAAAATTCTACAACATCCAAATCCCAATCAAAATCTGGCTCAAAATATTTGACAGCATAATCCTGCCCATTGCACTGTACGGTAGTGAAGTATGGGGCCCGCTAAATCACCAAAGCTACACTAAATGGGAAAAACACACAATAGAAGCCCTACATGCAGAATTCTGCCGACGCATCCTTCGCACCCAAAGAAAAACGCCAACAAATGCATGCAGAGCCGAACTAGGCAGATACCCACTGATAATAAACATCCAAAAACGAGCACTAAACTTCCTAAATCACCTCAAATCTAGCTCCCCAGACACCCTTCATTTCAAAGCCTTTCAGACCCAAGAGCTAAACCCAGAAAAGAGTCCCCTGAGTCAGCTGCTACTGAAACTAAGTACTCAGCCGGACCCTGACCAGCCCCAGACCAACACAGCCGTCCAAACACCAATCCGAGTGAACCAAATCATTAAAAAATGCAAAGAAACCTACCTGGAACATTGGAACAAAATAACCGAAAGCCAAAGCAGATTAGAATGTTACCGGGCCCTAAAAAGAGAATTTAAACTGGCAGACTACCTCACGACCATCAGAGACACAAAACAGAGACAGACCCTCACCAGGTACAGACTAAGCGACCACCAACTGGAAATTGAAAAAGGCAGATACAAGAAATCCTGGCAGCCTAGAGAGAATAGAATATGCGATCAATGTCTGGCCGGCGAGGTTGAAACAGAGATGCATTTCATCCTAAAATGCGAAAAATTCAACACATCAAGAAACATATTATTCAACAAGCTAAGCCAAACAACCCCAGATTTCAAGGAATTGGATGACCTTTCAAAATTGAGATTAGTCCTAGGAGAAGGAGACAGACCATACCTTGGGGCCAAATATGTAACAACATGTCACAACCTGAGGACTGTTTAAAATTAAGACTGTTTAAAATTAATATTGAACGTACCAAATGAAGTACAAAGACTGTTTAAAATAAATATTGTTTAAAAGTAATATTGTATGTACCCAACAAATGTCAAATCGATTGACACCTACAGAATGTTGGAAAACTGCACCTTTTTGCTATGTAAGCTTTGGCAATATGGTTCTCTGTAAACTTTCATGCCAATAAAGCATTTGAATTGAATTGAATTGAATTGAGTGATGGAGGGAGAGAGAGAATGTGATGGAGGGCGAGAGAGAGGGTGATGGAGGGAGAGAGAGAGGGTGATGGAGGGAGAGAGAGAGGGTGATGGAGGGAGAGAGAGAGTGATGGCGGGAGAGAGAGAGTGATGGAGGGAGAGAGAGAGACTGATGGAGGGAGAGAGAGAGTGTGATGGAGGGAGAGAGAGGGTGATGGAGGGAGAGAGAGAGAGTGATGGAGGGAGAGAGAGAGAGTGATGGAGGGAGAGAGAGAGTGATGGAGGGAGAGAGAGAGAGTGATGGAGGGAGAGAGAGGGTGATGGAGGGAGAGAGAGAGAGTGATGGAGGGAGAGAGAGAGTGATGGAGGGAGAGAGAGAGAGTAATGGAGGGAGAGAGAGAGGGTGATGGAGGGAGAGAGAGATGGTGATGGAGGGAGAGAGCGAGAGTGATGGAGGGAGAGAGATTGATGGAGGGAGAGAGAGAGGGTGATGGAGGGAGAGAGAGAGAGTGATGGAGGGAGAGAGAGAGGGTGATGGAGGGAGAGAGAGAGGGTGATGGAGAGAGAGAGAGAGTGATGGAGGGAGAGAGAGAGGGTGATGGAGGGAGAGAGAGAGGGTGATGGAGGGAGAGAGAGAGAGAGAGTGATGGAGGGAGAGACAGAGGGTGATGGAGGGAGTGAGAGTGATGGAGGGAGAGAGAGAGAGTGATGGAGGGAGGGAGAGAGATTGATGGAGGGAGAGAGAGAGGGTGATGGAGGGAGAGAGAGAGAGTGATGGAGGGAGAGAGAGAGAGTGATGGAGGGAGAGATAGAGAGTGATGGAGGGAGAGAGAGAGTGATGGAGGGAGAGAGAGAGTGATGGATGGAGAGAGAGAGAGTGATGGAGGGAGAGAGAGAGGGTGATGGAGGGAGAGAGAGAGGTTGATGGAGGGAGAGAGAGAGAGTGATGGAGGGAGAGAGAGAGAGTGATGGAGGGAGAGAGAGAGGGTGATGGAGGGAGAGAGAGAGAGTGATGGAGGGAGCGAGAGAGAGTGATGGAGGGACAGAGAGAGGGTGATGGAGGGAGAGAGAGAGGGTGATGGAGAGAGAGAGAGAGTGATGGAGGGAGAGAGAGAGGGTGATGGAGGGAGAGAGAGAGAGTGATGGAGGGAGAGAGAGAGAGTCATGAATGGAGAGAGAGGGTCATTTCCTCCTAAAATGTGAAAAATTCAACACATCAAGAAACATATTATTCAACAAGCTAAGCCAAACAACCCCAGATTTCAAGGAATTGGATGATCTGTCAAAATTGAGATTAGTCCTAGGAGAAGGAGACAGACCATACCTTGGGGCCAAATATGTAACAACATGTCACAACCTGAGGACTGTTTAAAATTAAGACTGTTTAAAATTAATATTGAACGTACCAAATGAAGTACAAAGACTGTTTAAAATTAATATTGTTTAAAAGTAATATTGTATGTACCCAACAAATGTCAAATCGATTGAAACCTACAGAATGTTGGAAAACTGTACCTTTTTGCTATGTAAGCTTTGGCAATATGGTTCTCTGTAAACTTTCATGCCAATAAAGCATTTTAATTGGAATTGGAATTGGAAATTGGGTGATGGAGGGAGAGAGAGAGTGATGGAGGGAGAGAGAGAGTGATGGAGGGAGAGAGAGAGGGTGATGGAGGGAGAGAGAGAGGGTGATGGACGGAGAGTGAGAGTGATGGAGAGAGAGAGAGACAGTGATGGAGGGAGAGAGAGGGTGATGGAGGGAGAGAGAGAGAGTGATGGAGGGAGAGAGAGAGGGTGATGGACGGAGAGAGAGAGAGTGATGGAGGGAGAGAGAGAGAGAGAGATGGAGGGAGAGATAGAGAGTGATGGAGGGAGAGAGAGAGAGTGATGGAGGGAGAGAGAGAGAGTGATGGAGGGAGAGAGAGAGGGTGATGGAGGGAGAGTGAGAGGGTGATGGAGGGAGAGAGAGAGGGTGATGGAGGGAGAGAGAGAGAGTGATGGAGGGAGAGAGAGAGTGATGGAGGGAGAGAGAGGGTGATGGAGGGAGAGAGAGAGAGTGATGGAGGGAGAGAGAGAGTGATGGAGGGAGAGAGAGAGAGTGATGGAGGGAGAGAGAGAGGGTGATGGAGGGAGAGAGAGATGGTGATGGAGGGAGAGAGAGAGCGTGATGTAGGGAGAGAGAGAGAGTGATGGAGGGAGAGAGAGAGGGTGATGGAGGGAGAGAGAGAGGGTGATGGAGAGAGAGAGAGAGTGATGGAGGGAGAGAGAGAGGGTGATGGAGGGAGAGAGAGAGGGTGATGGAGGGAGAGAGAGAGAGAGTGATGGAGGGAGAGAGAGAGGGTGATGGAGGGAGAGAGAGAGAGTGATGGAGGGAGAGAGAGAGAGTGATGGAGGGAGGGAGAGAGATTGATGGAGGGAGAGAGAGAGGGTGATGGAGGGAGAGAGAGAGAGTGATGGAGGGAGAGAGAGAGAGTGATGGAGGGAGAGATAGAGAGTGATGGAGGGAGAGAGAGAGAGTGATGGAGGGAGAGAGTGAGAGTGATGGAGGGAGAGAGAGAGGGTGATGGAGGGAGAGAGAGAGAGTGATGGAGGGAGAGAGAGAGGGTGATGGAGGGAGAGAGAGATGGTGATGGAGGGAGAGAGCGAGAGTGATGGAGGGAGAGTGATTGATGGAGGGAGAGAGAGAGGGTGCTGGAGGGAGAGAGAGAGAGTGATGGAGGGAGAGAGAGAGGGTGATGGAGGGAGAGAGAGAGGGTGATGGAGGGAGAGAGAGAGAGAGAGTGATGGAGGGAGAGAGAGAGGGTGATGGAGGGAGAGAGAGTGATGGAGGGAGAGAGAGAGAGTGATGGAGGGAGGGAGAGAGATTGATGGAGGGAGAGAGAGAGGGTGATGGAGGGAGAGAGAGAGAGTGATGGAGGGAGAGAGAGAGAGTGATGGAGGGAGAGATAGAGAGTGATGGAGGGAGAGAGAGAGTGATGGAGGGAGAGAGAGAGAGAGTGATGGAGGGAGAGAGAGAGGGTGATGGAGGGAGAGAGAGAGGGTGATGGAGGGAGAGAGAGAGAGTGATGGAGGGAGAGAGAGAGAGTGATGGAGGGAGAGAGAGAGGGTGATGGATGGAGAGAGAGAGAGTGATGGAGGGAGAGAGAGAGAGAGATGGATGGAGAGAGAGAGGGTGATGGAGGGAGAGAGAGAGTGATGGAGGGAGAGAGAGAGGGTGATGGAGGGAGAGAGAGAGAGCCATGGATGGAGAGAGAGAGGGTGATGGAGGGAGAGAGAGAGTGATGGAGGGAGAGAGAGAGTGATGGAGGGAGAGAGAGAGGGTGATGGAGGGAGAAGAGAGGGTGATGGACGGAGAGTGAGAGTGATGGAGAGAGAGAGAGACAGTGATGGAGGGAGAGAGAGGGTGATGGAGGAGAGAGAGAGAGTGATGGAGGGAGAGAGAGAGGGTGATGGAGGGAGAGAGAGAGAGAGAGATGGAGGGAGAGATAGAGAGTGATGGAGGGAGAGAGAGAGAGTGATGGAGGGAGAGAGAGAGAGTGATGGAGGGAGAGAGAGAGGGTGATGGAGGGAGAGAGAGGGTGATGGAGGGAGAGAGAGAGGGTGATGGAGGGAGAGAGAGAGTGTGATGGAGGGAGAGAGAGAGTGTGATGGAGGGAGAGAGAGAGTGATGGAGGGAGAGAGAGGGTGATGGAGGGAGAGAGAGGGTGATGGAGGGAGAGAGAGAGAGTGATGGAGGGAGAGAGAGAGTGATGGAGGGGAGAGAGAGAGAGTGATGGAGGGAGAGAGAGAGGGTGATGGAGGGAGAGAGAGATGGTGATGGAGGGAGAGAGAGAGCGTGATGGAGGGAGAGAGAGAGAGTGATGGAGGGAGAGAGAGAGGGTGATGGAGGGAGAGAGAGGGTGATGGAGAGAGAGAGAGAGTGATGGAGGGAGAGAGAGAGGGTGATGGAGGGAGAGAGAGAGGGTGATGGAGGGAGAGAGAGAGGGATGGAGGGAGAGAGGAAGGGTGATGGAGGGAGAGAGAGAGAGTGATGGAGGGAGAGAGAGAGAGTGATGGAGGGAGGGAGAGAGATTGATGGAGGGAGAGAGAGAGGGTGATGGAGGGAGAGAGAGAGAGTGATGGAGGGAGAGAGAGAGAGTGATGGAGGGAGAGATAGAGAGTGATGGAGGGAGAGAGAGAGTGATGGAGGGGGAGAGAGAGAGTGATGGAGGGAGAGAGAGAGGGTGATGGAGGGAGAGAGAGAGGGTGATGGAGGGAGAGAGAGAGAGTGATGGAGGGAGAGAGAGAGGGTGATGGAGGGAGAGAGAGAGGGTGATGGAGGGAGAGAGAGAGAGTGATGGAGGGAGCGAGAGAGAGTGATGGAGGGAGAGAGAGAGGGTGATGGAGGGAGAGAGAGAGGGAGATGGAGAGAGAGAGAGAGTGATGGAGGGAGAGAGAGAGAGTGATGGAGGGAGAGAGAGAGAGTGATGGATGGAGAGAGAGAGGGTGATGGAGGGAGAGAGAGAGTGATGGAGGGAGAGAGAGAGGGTGATGGAGGGAGAGAGAGAGGGTGATGGATGGAGAGTGAGAGTTATGGAGAGAGAGAGAGACAGTGATGGAGGGAGAGAGAGGGTGATGGAGGGAGAGAGAGAGAGTGATGGAGGGAGAGAGAGAGGGTGATGGACGGAGAGAGAGAGAGTGATGGAGGGAGAGAGAGAGAGAGTGATGGACGGAGAGAGAGAGGGTGATGGAGGGAGAGAGAGAGAGTGATGGAGCGAGAGAGAGAGAGTGATGGAGGGAGAGAGAGAGGGTGATGGAGGGAGAGAGAGAGGGCGATGGAGGGAGAGAGAGAGAGAGTGATGGAGGGAGAGAGAGAGAGAGTGATGGAGGGAGAGAGAGAGAATGATGGAGGGAGAAAGAGAGGGTGATGGAGGGAGAGAGAGAGAGATGGAGGGAGAGAGAGAGGGTGATGGAGGGAGAGAGAGAGAGTGATGGAGGGAGAGGGAGAGGGTGATGGAGGGAGAGAGAGAGTGATGGAGGGAGAGAGAGAGAGAGTGATGGAGGGATAGAGAGAGGGTGATGGAGGGAGAGAGAGAGAGTGATGGAGGGAGAGAGAGAGAGAGTGATGGAGGGAGAGAGAGAGAGAGTGATGGAGGGAGAGAGAGAGGGTGATGGAGGGAGAGAGAGAGAGTGATGGAGGGAGAGAGAGAGAGAGTGATGGAGGGAGATGGAGAGGGTGATGGAGGGAGAGAGAGAGAGTGATGGAGGGAGAGAGAGAGAGTGATGGAGGGAGAGAGAGAGGGTGATGGAGGGAGAGATAGAGGGTGATGGAGGGAGAGAGAGAGAGTGATGGAGGGAGAGAGAGAGGGTGATGGAGGGAGAGAGAGAGGGTGATGGAGGGAGAGAGAGAGAGTGATGGAGGGAGAGAGAGTGATGGAGGGAGAGAGAGAGGGTGATGGAGGGAGAGAGAGAGGGTGATGGAGAGAGAGAGAGATTGATGGAGGGAGAGAGAGAGGGTGATGGAGGGAGAGAGAGAAAGTGATGGAGGGAGAGAGAGAGAGTGATGGAGGGAGAGATAGAGAGTGATGGAGGGAGAGAGAGTGATGGAGGGAGAGAGAGAGAGTGATGGAGGGAGAGAGAGAGGGTGATTGAGGGAGAGAGAGAGAGTGATGGAGGGAGAGAGAGAGAGTGATGGAGGGAGAGAGAGAGAGTGATGGAGGGAGAGAGAGAGGGTGATGGAGGGAGAGAGAGAGGGAGATGGAGAGAGAGAGAGAGTGATGGAGGGAGAGAGAGAGTGATGGAGGGAGAGAGAGAGTGATGGAGGGAGAGAGAGAGTGATGGAGGGAGAGAGAGAGGGTGATGGAGGGAGAGAGAGAGGGTGATGGACGGAGAGTGAGAGTGATGGAGAGAGAGAGAGACAGTGATGGAGGGAGAGAGAGGGTGATGGAGGGAGAGAGAGAGAGTGATGGAGGGAGAGAGAGAGGGTGATGGACGGAGAGAGAGAGAGTGATGGAGGGAGAGAGAGAGAGTGATGGACGGAGAGAGAGAGGGTGATGGAGGGAGAGAGAGAGAGTGATGGAGCGAGAGAGAGAGAGTGATGGAGGGAGAGAGAGAGAGTGATGGAGGGAGAGAGAGAGGGTGATGGAGGGAGAGAGAGAGAGAGAGAGATGGAGGGAGAGAGAGAGGATGATGGAGGGAGAGAGAGAGTGATGGAGGGAGAGAGAGAGAGTGATGGAGGGAGAAGAGAGAGTGATGGAGGGAGAGAGAGAGGGTGATGGAGGGAGAGAGAGAGAGAGTGATGGAGGGAGAGAGAGAGGGTGATGGAGGGAGAGAGAGAGTGTGATGGAGGGAGAGAGAGAGGGTGATGGAGGGAGAGAGAGAGGGTGATGGAGGGAGAGAGCGAGAGTGATGGAGGGAGAGAGAGAGATTGATGGAGGGAGAGAGAGAGATTGATGGAGGGAGAGAGAGAGGGTGATGGAGGGAGAGAGAGAGAGTGAAGGAGCGAGAGAGAGAGAGTGATGGAGGGAGAGAGAGAGGGTGATGGAGGGAGAGAGAGAGAGGGTGATGGAGGGAGAGAGAGAGGGTGATGGAGGGAGAGAGCGAGAGTGATGGAGGGAGAGAGAGAGATTGATGGAGGGAGAGAGAGAGATTGATGGAGGGAGAGAGAGAGGGTGATGGAGGGAGAGAGAGAGAGTGAAGGAGCGAGAGAGAGAGAGTGATGGAGGGAGAGAGAGAGGGTGATGGAGGGAGAGAGAGAGAGGGTGATGGAGGGAGAGAGAGAGGGTGATGGACGGAGAGTGAGACTGAGAGAGAGAGAGGGAGACAGTGATGGAGGGAGAGAGAGAAACCCAGAAAAGAGTCCCCTGAGTCAGCTGCTACTGAAACTAAGTACTCAGCCGGACCCTAACCAGCCCCAGACCAACACAGCCGTCCAAACACCAATCCGAGTGAACCAAATCATTAAAAAATGCAAAGAAACCTACCTGGAACATTGGAACAAAATAACCGAAAGCCAAAGCAGATTAGAATGTTACCGGGCCCTAAAAAGAGAATATAAACTGGCAGACTACCTCACGACCATCAGAGACACAAAACAGAGACAGACCCTCACCAGGTACAGACTAAGCGACCACCAACTGGAAATTGAAAAAGGCAGATACAAGAAATCCTGGCAGCCTAGAGAGAATAGAATATGCGATCAATGTCTGGCTGGCGAGGTTGAAACAGAAATGCATTTCCTCCTAAAATGCGAAAAATTCAACACATCAAGAAACATATTATTCAACAAGCTAAGCCAAACAACCCCAGATTTCAAGGAATTGGATGATCTGTCAAAATTGAGATTAGTCCTAGGAGAAGGAGACAGACCATACCTTGGGGCTAAATATGTAACAACATGTCACAACCTGAGGACTGTTTAAAAGTAAGACTGTTTAAAATTAATATTGAACGTACCAAATGAAGTAGAAAGACTGTTTAAAATTAATATTGTTTAAAAGTAATATTGTATATACCCAACAAATGTCAAATCGATTGACACCTACAGAATGTTGGAAAACTGTACCTTTTTGCAATGTAAGCTTTGGCAATATGGTTCTCTGTAAACTTTCATGCCAATAAAGCATTTGAACTGAACTGAACTGAGAGAGAGAGAGTGATGGAGGGAGAGAGAGAGGGTGATGGAGGGAGAGAGAGAGGGCGATGGAGGGAGAGAGAGAGGGCGATGGAGGGAGAGAGAGAGGGCGATGGAGGGAGAGAGAGAGGGCGATGGAGGGAGAGAGAGAGGGCGATGGAGGGAGAGAGAGAGGGCGATGGAGGGAGAGAGAGAGAGTGATGGAGGGAGAGAGAGAGAGAGAGTGATGGAGGGAGAGAGAGAGAGTGTGATGGAGGGAGAGAGAGAGAATGATGGAGGGAGAGAGAGAGGGTGATGGAGGGAGAGAGAGAGAGAGATGGAGGGAGAGAGAGAGGGTGATGGAGGGAGAGAGAGAGAGTGATGGAGGGAGAGAGAGAGAGTGATGGAGGGAGAGAGAGAGAGTGATGGAGGGAGAGAGAGAGATTGATGGAGGGAGAGAGAGAGGGTGATGGAGGGAGAGAGAGAGAGTGATGGAGGGAGAGAGAGAGAGTGATGGAGGGAGAGAAAGAGAGTGATGGAGGGAGAGAGAGAGAGAGATGGAGGGAGAGAGAGAGTGATGGAGGGAGAGAGAGAGAGTGATGGAGGGAGAGAGAGAGTGTGATGGAGGGAGAGAGAGAGGGTGATGGAGGGAGAGAGAGAGAGAGTGATGGAGGGAGAGAGAGAGGGTGATGGAGGGAGAGAGAGAAGGTGATGGAGGGAGAGAGAGAGTGATGGAGGGAGAGAGAGAGAGTGCTGGAGGGAGAGAGAGTGATGGAGGGAGAGAGGGAGAGTGATGGAGGGAGAGAGAGAGGGTGATGGAGGGAGAGAGAGAGGGTGATGGAGATAGAGAGAGAGAGTGATGGAGGGAGAGAGAGAGAGAGATGGAGGGAGAGAGAGAGAGTAACAACATGTCACAACCTGAGGACTGTTTAAAAGTAAGACTGTTTAAAATTAATATTGAACGTACCAAATGAAGTAGAAAGACTGTTTAAAATTAATATAGTTTTAAAGTAATATTGTATATACCCAACAAATGTCAAATCGATTGACACCTACAGAATGTTGGAAAACTGTACCTTTTTGCAATGTAAGCTTTGGCAATATGGTTCTCTGTAAACTTTCATGCCAATAAAGCATTTGAACTGAAAACTGAACTGAACTGAACTGAGAGAGGGTGATGGAGGGAGAGAGAGAGGGTGATGGAGAGAGAGAGAGAGTGATGGAGGGAGAGAGAGGGTGATGGAGGTAGAGAGAGAGAGAGTGATGGAGGGAGAGAGAGAGGGTGATGGAGGGAGAGAGAGAGTGATGGAGGGAGAGAGAGAGAGTGATGGAGGGAGAGAGAGAGAGTGATGGAGGGAGAGATAGAGAGTGTTGGCGGGAGAGAGAGAGAGTGATGGAGGGAGAGAGAGAGAGTGATGGAGGGAGAGAGAGAGGGTGATGGAGGGAGAGAGAGAGGGTGATGGAGGGAGAGAGAGAGAGTGATGGAGGGAGAGAGAGAGAGTGATGGAGGGAGAGAGAGAGAGTGATGGAGGGAGAGAGAGAGGGTGATGGAGGGCGAGAGAGAGAGTGATGGAGGGAGCGAGAGAGAGTGATGGAGGGAGAGAGAGAGGGTGATGGAGGGAGAGAGAGAGGGTGATAGAGAGAGAAAGAGTGATGGAGGGAGAGAGAGAGGGTGATGGAGGGAGAGAGAGAGAGTGATGGAGGGAGAGAGAGAGAGTAATGGATGGAGAGAGAGAGGGTGATGGAGGGCGAGAGAGAGGGTGATGGATGAGAGAGAGAGGGTGATGGAGGGAGAGAGAGAGGGTGATGGAGGGAGAGAGAGAGTGTGATGGAGGGAGAGAGAGGTAGTGATGGAGGGAGAGAGAGAGAGTGATGGAGGGAGAGAGAGAGAGTGATGGAGGGAGAGAGAGAGTGATGGATGGAGAGAGAGAGGGTGATGGAGGGCGAGAGAGAGGGTGATGGACGGAGAGTGAGAGTTATGGAGAGAGAGAGAGACAGTGATGGAGGGAGAGAGAGGGTGATGGAGGGAGAGAGAGAGACTGATGGAGGGAGAGAGAGGGTGATGGACGGAGAGAGAGAGAGTGATGGAGGGAGAGAGAGAGAGAGTGATGGACGGAGAGAGAGAGGGTGATGGAGGGAGAGAGAGAGAGTGATGGAGCGAGAGAGAGAGAGTGATGGAGGGAGAGAGAGAGAGTGATGGAGGGAGAGAGAGGGAGAGAGAGATGGAGGGAGAGAGAGAGGGTGAAGGAGGGAGAGAGAGAGAGTGATGGAGGGAGAGAGAGAGTGATGGAGGGAGAGAGAGAGAGAGTGATGGAGGGAGAGAGAGAGAGAGTGATGGAGGGAGAGAGAGAGGGTGATGGAGGGAGAGAGAGAGAGTGATGGAGGGAGAGAGAGAGAGTGATGGAGGGAGAGAGAGAGAGAGTGATGGAGGGAGATGGAGAGGGTGATGGAGGGAGAGAGAGAGAGTGATGGAGGGAGAGAGAGAGAGTGATGGAGGGAGAGAGAGAGGGTGATGGAGGGAGAGAGAGAGGGTGATGGAGGGAGAGAGAGAGAGTGATGGAGGGAGAGAGAGAGGGTGATGGAGGGAGAGAGAGAGAGTGATGGAGGGAGAGAGAGAGAGTGATGGAGGGAGAGAGAGAGAGTGATGGAGGGAGAGAGAGAGGGTGATGGAGGGAGAGAGAGAGGGTGATGGAGAGAGAGAGAGAGTGATGGAGGGAGAGAGAGAGGGTGATGGAGGGAGAGAGAGAGGGTGATGGAGGGAGAGAGAGAGAGAATGATGGAGGGAGAGAGAGAGGGTGATGGAGGGAGAGAGAGAGAGTGATGGAGGGAGAGAGAGAGAGTGATGGAGGGAGGGAGAGAGATTGATGGAGGGAGAGAGAGAGGGTGATGGAGGGAGAGAGAGAGAGTGATGGAGGGAGAGAGAGAGTGATGGAGGGAGAGAGAGAGAGTGATGGAGGGAGAGATAGAGAGTGATGGAGGGAGAGATAGAGAGTGATGGAGGAAGAGAGAGAGAGTGATGGAGGGAGAGAGAGAGAGTGATGGAGGGAGAGAGAGAGAGTGATGGAGGGAGAGAGAGAGGGTGATGGAGGGAGAGAGAGAGGGTGATTGAGGGAGAGAGAGAGAGTGATGGAGGGTGAGAGAGAGAGTGATGGAGGGAGAGAGAGAGAGTGATGGAGGGAGAGAGAGAGAGTGATGGAGGGAGAGAGAGAGGGTGATGGAGGGAGAGAGAGAGGGAGATGGAGAGAGAGAGAGAGAGTGATGGAGGGAGAGAGAGAGAGTGATGGAGGGAGAGAGAGAGAGTGATGGATGGAGAGAGAGAGGGTGATGGAGGGAGAGAGAGAGTGATGGAGGGAGAGAGAGAGGGTGATGGAGGGAGAGAGAGAGGGTGATGGACGGAGAGTGAGAGTGATGGAGAGAGAGAGAGACAGTGATGGAGGGAGAGAGAGGGTGATGGAGTGAGAGAGAGAGAGTGATGGAGGGAGAGAGAGAGGGTGATGGACGGAGAGAGCGAGAGTGATGGAGGGAGAGAGAGAGAGTGATGGACGGAGAGAGAGAGGGTGATGGAGGGAGAGAGAGAGAGTGATGGAGCGAGAGAGAGAGAGTGATGGAGGGAGAGAGAGAGAGTGATGGAGGGAGAGAGAGAGGGTGATGGAGGGAGAGAGAGAGAGAGAGAGATGGAGGGAGAGAGAGAGGGTGATGGAGGGAGAGAGAGAGAGTGATGGAGGGAGAGGGAGAGGGTGATGGAGGGAGAGATAGAGTGATGGTGGGAGAGAGAGAGAGAGTGATGGAGGGAGAGAGAGAGGGTGATGGAGGGAGAGAGTGAGAGTGATGGAGGGAGAGAGAGAGAGAGTGATGGAGGGAGAGAGAGAGAGAGTGATGGAGGGAGAGAGAGAGGGTGATGGAGGGAGAGAGAGAGTGATGGAGGGAGAGAGAGAGAGTGATGGAGGGAGAGGGAGAGGGTGATGGAGGGAGAGAGAGAGAGTGATTGAGGAGAGAGAGAGAGAGTGATGGAGGGAGAGAGAGAGGGTGATGGAGGGAGAGAGAGAGGGTGATGGAGGGAGAGAGAGAGAGTGATGGAGGGAGAGAGAGAGGGTGATGGAGGGAGAGTGAGAGAGTGATGGAGGGAGAGAGAGAGGGTGATGGAGGGAGAGAGAGAGGGTGATGGAGTGAGAGAGAGAGAGTGATGGAGGGAGGGAAAGAGGGTGATGGAGGGAGAGAGAGAGAGTGATGGAGAGAGAGAGAGAGGGATGGAGGGAGAGAGAGAGGGTGATGGAGGGAGAGAGAGAAGGTGATGGAGGGAGAGAGAGGGTTGATGGAGGGAGAGAGAGAGAGTGATGGAGGGAGAGAGAGAGTGATGGAGGGAGAGAGAGAGAGTGATGGAGGGAGAGAGAGAGTGATGGAGGGAGAGAGAGTGGGTGATGGAGGGAGAGAGAGAGTGATGGAGGGAGAGAGAGAGGGTGATGGAGGGAGAGAGAGAGTGTGATGGAGGGAGAGAGAGGGTGATGGAGGGAGAGAGAGAGGGTGATGGAGGGAGAGAGCGAGGGTGATGGAGGGAGAGAGAGAGATTGATGGAGGGAGAGAGAGAGGGTGATGGAGGGAGAGAGAGAGAGTGAAGGAGCGAGAGAGAGAGAGTGATGGAGGGAGAGAGAGAGGGTGATGGAGGGAGAGAGAGAGAGGGTGATGGAGGGAGAGAGAGTGGGTGATGGACGGAGAGTGAGACTGATGGAGAGAGAGGGAGACAGTGATGGAGGGAGAGAGAGGGTGATGGAGGGAGAGAGAGAGAGTGATGGAGGGAGAGAGAGAGGGTGATGGACGGAGAGAGAGAGAGAGTGATGGAGGGTGAGAGAGAGTGTGATGGACGGAGAGAGAGAGGGTGATGGAGGGAGAGAGAGAGAGTGATGGAGGGAGAGAGAGAGAGTGATGAAGGGAGAGAGAGAGAGTGATGGAGGGAGAGAGAGAGGTTGATGGAGGGAGAGAGAGAGGGCGATGGAGGGACAGAGAGAGGGCGATGGAGGGAGAGAGAGAGGGCGATGGAGGGAGAGAGAGAGAGTGATGGAGGGAGAGAGAGAGAGAGTGATGGAGGGAGAGAGAGAGAGTGTGATGGAGGGAGAGAGAGAGAATGATGGAGGGAGAGAGAGAGGGTGATGGAGGGAGAGAGAGAGAGAGAGATGGAGGGAGAGAGAGAGGGTGATGGAGGGAGAGAGAGAGAGTGATGGAGGGAGAGGGAGAGGGTGATGGAGGGAGAGAGAGAGAGTGATGGAGAGAGAGAGAGACAGTGATGGAGGGAGAGAGAGGGTGATGGAGGGAGAGAGAGAGAGTGATGGAGGGAGAGAGAGAGGGTGATGGACGGAGAGAGCGAGAGTGATGGAGGGAGAGAGAGAGAGTGATGGACGGAGAGAGAGAGGGTGATGGAGGGAGAGAGAGAGAGTGATGGAGCGAGAGAGAGAGAGTGATGGAGGGAGAGAGAGAGAGTGATGGAGGGAGAGAGAGAGGGTGATGGAGGGAGAGAGAGAGAGAGAGAGATGGAGGGAGAGAGAGAGGGTGATGGAGGGAGAGAGAGAGTGATGGAGGGAGAGGGAGAGGGTGATGGAGGGAGAGAGAGAGTGATGGAGGGAGAGAGAGAGAGAGTGATGGAGGGAGAGAGAGAGGGTGATGGAGGGAGAGAGAGAGAGAGTAATGGAGGGAGAGAGAGAGAGAGTGATGGAGGGAGAGAGAGAGGGTGATGGAGGGAGAGAGAGAGAGTGATGGAGGGAGAGAGAGAGAGAGTGATGGAGGGAGAGGGAGAGGGTGATGGAGGGAGAGAGAGAGAGTGATTGAGGGAGAGAGAGAGAGAGTGATGGAGGGAGAGAGAGAGGGTGATGGAGGGAGAGAGAGAGGGTGATGGAGGGAGAGAGAGAGAGTGATGGAGGGAGAGAGAGAGGGTGATGGAGGGAGAGAGAGAGAGTGATGGAGGGAGAGAGAGAGGGTGATGGAGGGAGAGAGAGAGGGTGATGGAGAGAGAGAGAGTGATGGAGGGAGGGAAAGAGGGTGATGGAGGGAGAGAGAGAGAGTGATGGAGAGAGAGAGAGAGGGATGGAGGGAGAGAGAGAGGGTGATGGAGGGAGAGAGAGAGAGTGATGGAGGGAGAGAGAGAGGTTGATGGAGGGAGAGAGAGAGTGATGGAGGGAGAGAAAGAGTGATGGAGGGAGAGAGAGAGGTGATGGAGGGAGAGAGAGAGTGATGGAGGGAGAGAGAGAGGGTGATGGAGGGAGAGAGAGAGAGAGTGATGGAGGGAGAGAGAGAGGGTGATGGAGGGAGAGAGAGAGTGTGATGGAGGGAGAGAGAGAGGGTGATGGACGGAGAGAGAGAGGGTGATGGAGGGAGAAGAGAGAGTGATGGAGGGAGAGAGAGAGGGTGATGGAGGGAGAGAGAGAGAGAGTGATGGAGGGAGAGGGTGAGGGTGATGGAGGGAGAGGAGAGTGTGATGGAGGGAGAGAGAGAGGGTGATGGAGGGAGAGAGAGAGGGTGATGGAGGGAGAGAGCGAGGGTGATGGAGGGAGAGAGAGAGATTGATGGAGGGAGAGAGAGAGGGTGATGGAGGGAGAGAGAGAGAGTGAAGGAGCGAGAGAGAGAGAGTGATGGAGGGAGAGAGAGGGTGATGGAGGGAGAGAGAGAGAGGGTGATGGAGGGAGAGAGAGTGGGTGATGGACGGAGAGTGAGACTGATGGAGAGAGAGGGAGACAGTGATGGAGGGAGAGAGAGGGTGATGGAGGGAGAGAGAGAGAGTGATGGAGGGAGAGAGAGAGGGTGATGGACGGAGAGAGAGAGAGAGTGATGGAGGGTGAGAGAGAGTGTGATGGACGGAGAGAGAGAGGGTGATGGAGGGAGAGAGAGAGAGTGATGGAGGGAGAGAGAGAGTGATGAAGGGAGAGAGAGAGAGTGATGGAGGGAGAGAGAGAGGTTGATGGAGGGAGAGAGAGAGGGCGATGGAGGGACAGAGAGAGGGCGATGGAGGGAGAGAGAGAGGGCGATGGAGGGAGAGAGAGAGAGTGATGGAGGGAGAGAGAGAGAGAGTGATGGAGGGAGAGAGAGAGAGTGTGATGGAGGGAGAGAGAGAGAATGATGGAGGGAGAGAGAGAGGGTGATGGAGGGAGAGAGAGAGAGAGAGATGGAGGGAGAGAGAGAGGGTGATGGAGGGAGAGAGAGAGAGTGATGGAGGGAGAGGGAGAGGGTGATGGAGGGAGAGAGAGAGAGTGATGGAGAGAGAGAGAGACAGTGATGGAGGGAGAGAGAGGGTGATGGAGGGAGAGAGAGAGAGTGATGGAGGGAGAGAGAGAGGGTGATGGACGGAGAGAGCGAGAGTGATGGAGGGAGAGAGAGAGAGTGATGGACGGAGAGAGAGAGGGTGATGGAGGGAGAGAGAGAGAGTGATGGAGCGAGAGAGAGAGAGTGATGGAGGGAGAGAGAGAGAGTGATGGAGGGAGAGAGAGAGGGTGATGGAGGGAGAGAGAGAGAGAGAGAGATGGAGGGAGAGAGAGAGGGTGATGGAGGGAGAGAGAGAGTGATGGAGGGAGAGGGAGAGGGTGATGGAGGGAGAGAGAGAGTGATGGAGGGAGAGAGAGAGAGAGTGATGGAGGGAGAGAGAGAGGGTGATGGAGGGAGAGAGAGAGAGAGTAATGGAGGGAGAGAGAGAGAGAGTGATGGAGGGAGAGAGAGAGGGTGATGGAGGGAGAGAGAGAGAGTGATGGAGGGAGAGAGAGAGAGAGTGATGGAGGGAGAGGGAGAGGGTGATGGAGGGAGAGAGAGAGAGTGATTGAGGGAGAGAGAGAGAGAGTGATGGAGGGAGAGAGAGAGGGTGATGGAGGGAGAGAGAGAGGGTGATGGAGGGAGAGAGAGAGAGTGATGGAGGGAGAGAGAGAGGGTGATGGAGGGAGAGTGAGAGAGTGATGGAGGGAGAGTGAGAGGGTGATGGAGGGAGAGAGAGAGGGTGATGGAGAGAGAGAGAGTGATGGAGGGAGGGAAGAGGGTGATGGAGGGAGAGAGAGAGAGTGATGGAGAGAGAGAGAGAGGGATGGAGGGAGAGAGAGAGGGTGATGGAGGAGAGAGAGAGAGTGATGGAGGGAGAGAGAGAGGTTGATGGAGGGAGAGAGAGAGAGTGATGGAGGGAGAGAAGAGTGATGGAGGGAGAGAGAGAGAGTGATGGAGGGAGAAGAGAGAGTGATGGAGGGAGAGAGAGAGGGTGATGGAGGGAGAGAGAGAGAGTGATGGAGGGAGAGAGAGAGGGTGATGGAGGGAGAGAGAGAGTGTGATGGAGGGAGAGAGAGAGGGTGATGGAGGGAGAGAGAGAGGGTGATGGAGGGAGAGAGCGAGAGTGATGGAGGGAGAGAGAGAGATTGATGGAGGGAGAGAGAGAGAGTGATGGAGGGAGAGAGAGAGAGTGATGGAGGGAGAGAGAGAGAGTGATGGAGGGAGAGAGAGGGTGATGGAGGGAGAGAGAGAGAGTGATGGAGGGAGAGAGAGAGTGATGGTGGGAGAGAGAGAGAGTGATGGAGGGAGAGAGAGGGTGATGGAGGGAGAGAGAGAGAGTGATGGAGGGAGAAGAGAGAGTGATGGAGGGAGAGAGAGGGTGATGGAGGGAGAGAGAGAGGGTGATGGAGGGAGAGAGAGAGAGTGATGGAGGGAGAGAGAGAGAGGGTGATGGAGGGAGAGAGAGAGTGTGATGGAGGGAGAGAGAGAGGGTGATGGAGGGAGAGAGAGTGAGGGTGATGCAGGGAGAGAGAGAGAGTGAAGGAGGGAGAGAGAGAGAGTGAAGGAGGGAGAGAGAGAGAGTGAAGGAGGGAGAGAGAGAGAGTGAAGGAGGGAGAGAGAGAGGGTGATGGAGGGAGAGAGGGTGATGGAGGGAGAGAGAGAGGTTGATGGAGGGAGAGAGAGAGTGATGGAGGGAGAGAGAGACAGTGATGGAGGGAGAGAGAGGGTGATGGAGGGAGAGAGAGAGAGTGATGGAGGGAGAGAGAGAGAATGATGGAGGGAGAGAGAGAGGGTGATGGAGGGAGAGAGAGAGAGAGAGATGGGGGAGAGAGAGAGGGTGATGCAGGGAGAGAGCGAGAGTGATGGAGGGAGAGGGAGAGGGTGATGGAGGGAGAGAGAGAGAGTGATGGAGGGAGAGAGAGAGAGTGATGGAGGGAGAGAGAGAGGGTGATGGAGGGAGAGAGAGAGAGTGATGGAGGGAGAGAGAGAGAGTGATGGAGGGAGAGAGAGAGGGTGATGGAGGGAGAGAGAGAGGGTGATGGAGGGAGAGAGAGAGAGTGATGGAGGGAGAGAGAGAGAGAGTGATGGAGGGAGAGGGAGAGGGTGATGGAGGGAGGGAGAGGGTGATGGAGGGAGAGAGAGAGAGTGATGGAGGGAGAGAGAGAGAGAGTGATGGAGGGAGAGAGAGAGGGTGATGGAGGGAGAGAGAGAGGGTGATGGAGGGAGAGAGAGAGAGTGATGGAGGGAGAGAGAGAGAGTGATGGAGGGAGAGAGAGAGAGTGATGGAGGGAGAGAGAGAGAGTGATGGAGGGAGAGAGAGAGGAGTGATGGAGGGAGAGGGAGAGGGTGATGGAGGGAGAGAGAGAGAGAGTGATGGAGGGAGAGAGAGAGGGTGATGGAGGGAGAGAGAGAGGGTGATGGAGGAGAGAGAGAGTGATGGAGGGAGAGAGAGAGAGAGTGATGGAGGGAGAGAGAGGGTGATGGAGGGAGAGAGAGAGAGTGATGGAGGGAGAAGAGAGAGTGATGGAGCGAGAGAGAGAGGGTGATGGAGGGAGAGAGAGAGAGTGATGGAGGAGAGAGAGAGGTGATGCAGGGAGAGAGCGAGTGTGATGGAGGGAGAGAGAGAGGGTGATGGAGGGAGAGAGAGAGCGTGATGGAGGGGGAGAGAGAGATTGATGGAGGGAGAGAGAGAGGGTGATGGAGGGAGAGAGAGAGAGTGAAGGAGGGAGAGAGAGAGAGAGGGAATGTGGAAAATCTGGACACCTTCGAAAAGGAATTCCCCCAGTTGAAAACTAAGGCAGACACAAAGAGGACCAATGGACAGGAAGCAAAAGAGAGTCGAACAGAGGATGAGGAGAGCCAAGTGGAGGAAGAAGAAGAGAGACCAGCAGAGGAAAACACCTCCCTGTACATCTCCACCCCCCCCACACCTCTGAACGAAAACAAAATGATGAAAGAGAATCTGGCCAAACTAGAACTTGATTTCAACGAATACAGAGAAACAATGGCCAAGAATTTGAAGGAGGAATTCAAACAGCTAAAAACGGAACACGAGTCCACCATCCACAAGCTGAGAAAGACCATAGAGGAGCAAAGAAATGAGATCAAAGAACTCCGTACTCAACTAAACAAAATGAAGGAGACCGTAGAAAGGCTCAGCAGGCAACACAAACCTCTTAAGGTCCAAAAACCTGAGGACACAAAAACAACACACACAAGGACACAGGACCCGCCGGATGCCACCCCACACAAAGACACACCGAAAGCCACAAACCCCGCTCCAACCAGCCCTCAGTCGAGTCATGCCCAGACTACTGCTACCCAGTCCTCACACACAGGAACACAAAAACCGACAGATACCCCCCCAAACGAGGACACACCGAAAGCCCCAAACCCCGCTCCTGCCACACAACATATCCCAGAAACCCAGCCAACAACCAGCCACCAGGCGAGTCCTACCCAGACTACTGTTACCCAGTCTGAAAAACCAGCCCCTCAGGCGGTCCTGCTGACCGACTCCAACGGAAAGTTTCTGGACCCCCAGAGGCTGTTCCCAGACCATCAAGTCCTGAAAAAATGGTGCAGCAACACAGGCCAAGCAATGAAGATCCTGAACAAAGAATCCCTTGGAAGCCCCAAATGGATTGTGATCCACACAGGCACGAACGACCTACGCACCCTACAGGAAGGCACGGCTTGGGCAGTGAGCAGGATGGCAGAAAAGGCCAGCAGGGAATTCCCCGAGGCGCGGATCGTGATCTCCACACTACTGCCCAGAAAGGACACCCCAGCCTATATAATCCACAACACCAACAGGGAGATCGACACGAGATGTTCTGTCCTCCCCAACGTCTCCCTGGCCCATCATCCAAACATCAACACAAGGGACCTCTATGACGAAATACATCTACTCAAACAGCGGATGTGGATCTTCGCAAGAAACCTCATAAACACTGCCAAAAGACGCAGCCCTCCCACCCCCCCTACCATTGGGAGCCCAAACAGGACCACCAATGTCCCCCACCCCCCTTTACAAAACCGACAACAGAACCGTGCTTTTATACCTGACCCAAGACCCCCCTCTAGACCACAGACTGTAGACCAAGAACTGAGAAAGATCATGACGATGCTGAACAGCCTGATAGAAAGCCGGAGAAATTATTAATATTGTTATTTATCATTATCATTATTGGTATCTTATCAGTATTATTACTATTATTAGATAGATATATGTGCATGCCTCATGAAATTTATACTAAATCATCACTTAGCATTATAGAAAATAGTGTTTCCACACTCATCCACAAAATAGGTCCATTTTATTTCGTTTTATTGAACTATATAAATGCGTTCTTTCCACATAAGCTGCTGGAATATCCAGGGCCTCCGCTCCTCAACTTTTGGGATGAAGAGTACAGACCCTGAATTCCTAAAAGCTATAAAAGACATTGATATAATTGTGTTAACAGAAACATGGTGCCAAAAGGACATGCCGACCCACTGTCCTCCAATGTACCATGAAATCATTGTGCCCTCAGTAAAGAACACTAAAACACGCAAGGGCAGAACCTCCGGGGGAATATTGGTGTGGTATAAGGGAGAACTGGACAAACACATCTCACCGGTAAAACAGGGGAAATCACACGTATGGCTAAAACTAGATAAAAATATAGGAATAGCAAAAAAAGATGTTTACTTATGTGCGATCTACATACCTCCAATAGATTCGCCATATTTCGAAGAGGAGTTATTTGATACTCTCCACATGGAAATCAGCCATTTCCAGGCCCAAGGAAAGGTGATAATATGTGGGGACCTAAATGCAAGGACCGGTTGTGAACCTGACTTCATAGACCCACAGGGAAACAACCATGTGTTTGGCCAGACCCCTTTAGATGTCACACCAGCCATCGCAAATCGGAACAACCTTGATCGTGAAATAAATAAAAGCGGTAGGGAGGTAGTGCAACTCTGCCGAGCCTTAGGCCTGTACATAGTTAATGGTAGGTTCAGAGGGGACTCCCTAGGGAGACTCACATACTCCTCAACTCTTGGGTCTAGTGTGGTGGACTATACAATCACTGACCTGGACCCCTGCGATATCAACGCATTCACTGTCAGGCAGCAATCCCCCCTCTCAGACCATAACCAAATAAATGTGTACCTTAAACTTTCTGCCCAAACTACAGACACAAAAAAGGAACACAGTAAGCTACATAAAATAAACCAGACATACAGATGGGCCCCAGACAGTGGAGATAAATTCATCACAGCACTAAATTCACCTGATCTCACAAGTAAAATTTCAAAATTTAAAGAAAATCTATATGAGATCACCAGAGATGGTGTAAACACGGCCATAGAGGATATAAATATGATCTTCCATGAGGCAGCTGTAAAAGCCGACCTCGTGAAACAGAAGAGGAAGCATCGCAAAAGACAAAATAAAAATATGAAATGGTTTGACCACGAATGCAAAAATGCCAGAAAAGACCTGAGAAAAATATCAAACCAAAAGCTTCGGCAACCAAACAATCCGGACCTACGTACTAGATACAATGAAACCCTCAAAAGATATAAACGCACCATTAGGAACAAAACACAAAACTATACCCACAAAATACTCGAAGAAATTGAAAACTCCACCAATCCAAAACAATTCTGGGAAATGTGGAATAACCTGAGTACAACACAATTGCAAGCATTACCAATCCAAGATGGCGACATCTGGAGAACACATTTTGAAAACCTCTACAAAGACATCCCAAAAAACAAAACAAACCCAAGTCAACATCAGGTCACAGAAAAACTCCACACATTAGAAGCAACAATTAAAGACAACCAAAACCCTCTAGACTCCCCAATCACATGGAAAGAACTGGCCACAAAAACAAAATCTCTCCACCTAAAGAAAGCCTGTGGCCCAGACAACATCAAAAATGAAATGCTAAAGTTCAGCAATATGGAGATGCAGGG